>NC_090444.1:1177510903-1177826903 GCF_031143425.1 Pleurodeles waltl
TAGATTTTGGCCTCTAGCTCAGCCGGCACCTAGGGAAACCTACCAAACCTGTGCATTTCTGAAAACTAGAGACCAAGGGGAATCCAAGGAGGGGTGACTTACAGGTCTCGGACCAGGTTCTGTTACCCAGAATCCTTTGCAAACCTCAAAATTTGGCTAAAAAAACACATGTTCCTCACATTTCTGTGGCAGAAAGTTCTGCAATCTGAGAGGAGCCACAAATTTCCTTCCACCCAGCGTTCCCCCAAGTCTCCCGATAAAAATGATACCTCACTTGTGTGGGTAGGCTTAGCGCCCGCGACAGGAAACGCCCCAAAGCGCAACGTGGACACATCCAAATTTTTAAAAGAAAACAGGAGGTATTTTTTGCGAAGTGCCTCCCTGTAGATTTTGGCCTCTAGCTCAGCCGGCACCTAGGGAAACCTACCAAACCTGTGCATTTCTGAATACTAGAGACCTAGGGGAATCGAAGGAGGGGTGACTTGCGGGGCTCGGACCAGGTTCTGTTACCCAGAATCCTTTGCAAACCTCAAAATTTGGCTAAAAAAAACACATGTTCCTCACATTTCTGTGGCAGAAAGTTCTGGAATCTGAGTGGAGCCACAAATTTCCTTCCACCCAGCGTTCCCCCAAGTCTCCCGATAAAAAAGATACCTCACTTGTGTGGGTAGTCCTAGCGCCCGCGACAGGAAACGCCCCAAAGCGCAACGTGGACACATCCAAATTTTTGAAAGAAAACAGGAGGTGCTTTTTGCGAAGTGCCTACCTGTAGATTTTGGCCTCTAGCTCAGCCGGCACCTAGGGAAACCTACCAAACCTGTGCATTTCTGAAAACTAGAGACCTAGGGGAATCGAAGGAGGGGTGACTTGCGGGGCTCGGACCAGGTTCTGTTACCCAGAATCCTTTGCAAACCTCAAAATTTGGCTAAAAAAACACATTTTCCTCACATTTCTGTGGCAGAAAGTTCTGGAATCTGAGAGGAGCCACAAATTTCCTTCCACCCAGCGTTCCCCCAAGTCTCCCGATAAAAATGATACCTCACTTGTGTGGGCAGGCCTAGCGCCCGCGACAGGAAACGGCCCAAAGCACAACGTGGACACATCCAAATTTTTGAAAGAAAACAGAGGTGTTTCTTGCGAAGTGCCTACCTGTAGATTTTGGCCTCTAGCTCAGCCGGCACCTGCGGAAACCTACCAAACCTCTGCATTTCTGAAAACTAGAGACCTAGGGGAATCCAAGGAGGGGTGACTTGCGGGGCTCGGACTAGGTTCTGTTACCCAGAATCCTTTGCAAACCTCAAAATTTGGATAAAAAAACACATGTTCCTCACATTTCTGTGGCAGAAAGTTCTGCAATCTGAAAGGAGCCACAAATTTCCGTCCACCCAGCGTTCCCCCACGTCTCCCGATAAAAATGATACCTCACTTGTGTGGGTAGGCCTAGCGCCCGCGACAGGAAACGCCCCAAAGCGCAACGTGGACACATCCAAATTTTTGAAAGAAAACAGAGGTGTTTTTTGCGAAGTGCCTACCTGTAGATTTTGGCCTCTAGCTCAGCCGGCACCTAGGGAAACCTACTGAACCTGTGCATTTCTGAAAACTAGAGACCTAGGGGAATCCAAGGAGGGGTGACTTGCAGGGCTCGGACCAGGTTCTGTTACCCAGAATCCTTTGCAAACCTCAAAATTTGGCTAAAAAAACACATGTTCCTCACATTTCTGTGGCAGAAAGTTCTGCAATCTGAGAGGAGCCACAAATTTCCTTCCACCCAGTGTTCCCCCAAGTCTCCTGATAAAAATGATACCTCACTTGTGTGGGTAGGCTTAGCGCCCGCGACAGGAAACGCCCCAAAGCGCAACGTGGACACATCCAAATTTTTGAAAGAAAACAGGAGGTGTTTTTTGTGAAGTGCCTCCCTGTAGATTTTGGCCTCTAGCTCAACCGGCACCTAGGGAAACCTACCAAACCTGTGCATTTCTGAAAACTAGAGACCTAGGGGAATCGAAGGAGGGGTGACTTGTGGGGCTCGGACCAGGTTCTGTTACCCAGAATCCTTTGCAAACCTCAAAGTTTGGCTAAAAAAAACACATTTTCCTCACATTTCTGTGGCAGAAAGTTCGGGAATCTGAGAGGAGCCACAAATTTCCTTCCACCCAGCGTTCCCCCAAGTCTCCCAATAAAAATGATACCTCACTTGTGTGGGTAGGCCTAGCGCCCGCGACAGGAAACGCCCCAAAGCACAACGTGGACACATCCACATTTTTGAAAGAAAACAGAGGTGTTTTTTGCGAAGTGCCTACCTGTAGATTTTGGCCTCCAGCTCAGCCGGCACCTAGGGAAACCTACCAAACCTGTGCATTTCTGAAAACTAGAGACCTAGGGGAATCCAAGGAGGGGTGACTTGCGGGGCTCGGACTAGGTTCTGTTACCCAGAATCCTTTGCAAACCTCAAAATTTGGATTAAAAAACACATGTTCCTCACATTTCTGTGGCAGAAAGTTCTGCAATTTGAAAGGAGCCACAAATTTCCGTCCACCCAGCGTTCCCCCACGTCTCCCGATAAAAATGATACCTCACTTGTGTGGGTAGGCCTAGCGCCCGCGACAGGAAACGCCCCAAAGCGCAACGTGGACACATCCAAATTTTTGAAAGAAAACAGAGGTGTTTTTTGCGGAGTGCCTACCTGTAGATTTTGGCCTCTAGCTCAGCCGGCACCTAGGGAAACCTACTGAACCTGTGCATTTCTGAAAACTAGAGACCTAGGGGAATCCAAGGAGGGGTGACTTGCAGGGCTCGGACCAGGTTCTGTTACCCAGAATCCTTTGCAAACCTCAAAATTTGGCTAAAAAAACACATGTTCCTCACATTTCTGTGGCAGAAAGTTCTGCAATCTGAGAGGAGCCACAAATTTCCTTCCACCCAGCGTTCCCCCAAGTCTCCCGATAAAAATGATACCTCACTTGTGTGGGTAGGCTTAGCGCCCGCGACAGGAAACACCCCAAAGCGCAACGTGGACACATCCAACTTTTTGAAAGAAAACAGAGGTGTTTTTTGCGAAGTGCCTACCTGTAGATTTTGGCCTCTAGCTCAGCCGGCACCTAGGGAAACCTACCAAACCTGTGCATTTCTGAAAACTAGAGACCTAGGGGAATCCAAGGAGGGGTCACTTACAGGTCTCGGACCAGGTTCTGTTACCCAGAATCCTTTGCAAACCTCAAAATTTGGCTAAAAAAACACATGTTCCTCACATTTCTGTGGCAGAAAGTTCTGCAATCTGAGAGGAGCCACAAATTTCCTTCCACCCAGCCTTCCCCCAAGTCTCCCGATAAAAATGATACCTCACTTGTGTGGGTAGGCTTAGCGCCCGCGACAGGAAACGCCCCAAAGCGCAACGTGGACACATCCAAATTTTTAAAAGAAAACAGGAGGTATTTTTTGCGAAGTGCCTCCCTGTAGATTTTGGCCTCTAGCTCAGCCGGCACCTAGGGAAACCTACCAAACCTGTGCATTTCTGAATACTAGAGACCTAGGGGAATCGAAGGAGGGGTGACTTGCGGGGCTCAGACCAGGTTCTGTTACCCAGAATCCTTTGCAAACCTCAAAATTTGGCTAAAAAAAACACATGTTCCTCACATTTCTGTGGCAGAAAGTTCTGGAATCTGAGTGGAGCCACAAATTTCCTTCCACCCAGCGTTCCCCCAAGTCTCCCGATAAAAAAGATACCTCACTTGTGTGGGTAGTCCTAGCGCCCGCGACAGGAAACGCCCCAAAGCGCAACGTGGACACATCCAAATTTTTGAAAGAAAACAGGAGGTGCTTTTTGCGAAGTGCCTACCTGTAGATTTTGGCCTCTAGCTCAGCCGGCACCTAGGGAAACCTACCAAACCTGTGCATTTCTGAAAACTAGAGACCTAGGGGAATCGAAGGAGGGGTGACTTGCGGGGCTCGGACCAGGTTCTGTTACCCAGAATCCTTTGCAAACCTCAAAATTTGGCTAAAAAAACACATTTTCCTCACATTTCTGTGGCAGAAAGTTCTGGAATCTGAGAGGAGCCACAAATTTCCTTCCACCCAGCGTTCCCCCAAGTCTCCCGATAAAAATGATACCTCACTTGTGTGGCAGGCCTAGCGCCCGCGACAGGAAACGGCCCAAAGCACAACGTGGACACATCCAAATTTTTGAAAGAAAACAGAGGTGTTTCTTGCGAAGTGCCTACCTGTAGATTTTGGCCTCTAGCTCAGCCGGCACCTGGGGAAACCTACCAAACCTCTGCATTTCTGAAAACTAGAGACCTAGGGGAATCGAAGGAGGGGTGACTTGCGGGGCTCGGACCAGGTTCTGTTACCCAGAATCCTTTGCAAACCTCAAAGATAGGCTAAAAAAAACACGTTCCTCACATTTCTGTGGCAGAAAGTTCTGGAATCTGAGAGGAGCCACAAATTTCCTTCCACCCAGCGTTCCCCCAAGTCTCCCAATAAAAATTATACCTCACTTGTGTGGGTAGGCCTAGCGCCCGCGACAGGAAACGCCCCAAAGCGCAACGTGGACACATCCAAATTTTTGAAAGAAAACAGAGGTGTTTTTTGCGAAGTGCCTACCTGTAGATTTTGGCCTCTAGCTCAGCCGTCACCTAGGGAAACCTACCGAACCTGTGCATTTCTGAAAACTAGAGACCGAGGGGAATCCAAGGAGGGGTGACTTGCGGGGCTCAGACCAGGTTCTGTTACCCAGAATCCTTTGCAAACCTCAAAATTTGGCTAAAAAAAACACATGTTCCTCACATTTCTGTGGCAGAAAGTTCTGCAATCTGAGAGGAGCCACAAATTTCCTTCCACTCAGCGTTCCCCCAAGTCTCCCGATAAAAATGATACCTCACTTGTGTAGGCAGGCCTAGCGCCCGCGACAGGAAACGCCCCAAAGCGCAACGTGGACACATCCAAATTTTTGAAAGAAAACAGGAGGTGTTTTTTGCGAAGTGCCTACCTGTAGATTTTGGCCTCTAGCTCAGCCGGCACCTAGGGAAACCTACCATACCTGTGCATTTCTGAAAACTAGAGACCTAGGGGAATCCAAGGAGGGGTGACTTGCGGGGCTCGGACGAGGTTCTGTTACCCAGAATCCTTTGCAAACCTCAAAATTTGGCTACAAAAACACATGTTCCTCACATTTGTGTGGCAGAAAGTTCTGGAATCTGAGAGGAGCCACAAATTTCCTTCCACCCAGCGTTCCCCCAAGTCTCCCGATAAAAATGATACCTCACTTGTGTGGGTAGGCCTAGCGCCCGCAACATGAAACGCCCCAAAGCGCAACGTGGACACATCCAAATTTTTGAAAGAAAACAGAGGTGTTTTTTGCGAAGTGCCTACCTGTAGATTTTGGCCTCTAGCTCAGCCGGCATCTAGGGAAACCTACCAAACCTGTGCATTTCTGAAAACTAGAGACCTAGGGGAATCGAAGGAGGGGTGACTTGCGGGGCTCGGACCAGGTTCTGTTACCCAGAATCCTTTGCAAACCTCAAAGATAGGCTAAAAAAAACACATGTTCCTCACATTTCTGTGGAAGAAAGTTCTGGAATCTGAGAGGAGCCACAAATTTCCTTCCACCCAGCGTTCCCCCAAGTCTCCCATTAAAAATGATACCTCACTTGTGTGGGTAGGCCTAGCGCCCGCGACAGGAAACGCCCCAAAGCGCAACGTGGACACATCCAAATTTTTGAAAGAAAACAGAGGTGTTTTTTGCGAAGTGCCTACCTGTAGATTTTGGCCTCTAGCTCAGCCGGCACCTAAGGAAACCTACCGAACCTGTGCATTTCTGAAAACTAGAGACCGAGGGGAATCCAAGGAGGGGTGACTTGTGGGGCTCGGACCAGGTTCTGTTACCCAGAATCCTTTGCAAACCTCAAAATTTGGCTAAAAAAACACATGTTCCTCACATTTCTGTGGCAGAAAGTTCTGCAATCTGAGAGGAGCCACAAATTTCCTTCCACCCAGCGTTCCCCCAAGTCTCCAGATAAAAATGATACCTCACTTGTGTGGGTAGGCCTAGAGCCCGCGACAGGAAAGGCCCCAAAGCGCAACGTGGACACATCCAAATTTTTGAAAGAAAACAGGAGGTGTTTTTTGCAAAGTGCCTACCTGTAGATTTTGGCCTTTAGCTCAGCCGGCACCTAGGGAAACCTACCATATCTGTGCATTTCTGAAAACTAGAGACCTAGTGGAATCCAAGGAGGGGTGACTTGCGGGGCTCGGACGAGGTTCTGTTAACCAGAATCCTTTGCAAACCTCAAAATTTGGCTACAAAAACACATGTTCCTCACATTTGTGTGGCAGAAAGTTCTGGAATCTGAGAGGAGCCACAAATTTCCTTCCACCCAGCGTTCCCCCAAGTCTCCCGATAAAAATGATACCTCACTTGTGTGGGTAGGCCTAGCGCCCGCGACAGGAAATGCCCCAAAGCGCAATGTGGACATATCCCATTTTTTGAAAGAAAACAGTGCCTACCTGTGGATTTTGGCCTGTAGCTCAGCCGTCACCTAGGGAAACCTACCAACCCTGTGCATTTTTGAAAACTAGAGAACTAGGGGAATCCAAGATGGGGTGACTTGTTGGGCTTGGACCAGGTTCTGTTACCCAGAATCCTTTGCAAACCTCACAATTTGGCTAAAAAAAACACATGTTCCTCACATTTCTGTGGCAGAAAGTTCTGCAATCTGAGAGGAGCCACAAATTTCCTTCCACCCAGCGTTCCCCCAAGTCTCCCGATAAAAATGATACCTCACTTGTGAGGGTAGGCCTAGCGCCCGCGACAGGAAACGCCCCAAAGCGCAACGTGGACACATCCAAATTTTTGAAAGAAAACAGGAGGTGCTTTTTGCGAAGTGCCTACCTGTAGATTTTGGCCTCTAGCTCAGCCGGCACCTAGGGAAACCTACCAAACGTGTGCATTTCTGAAAACTAGAGACCTAGGGGAATCGAAGGAGGGGTGACTTGCGGGGCTCGGACCAGGTTCTGTTACCCAGAATCCTTTGCAAACCTCAAAATGTGGCTAAAAAAACACATTTTCCTCACATTTCTGTGGCAGAAAGTTCTGGAATCTGAGAGGAGCCACAAATTTCCTTCCACCCAGCGTTCCCCCAAGTCTCCCGATAAAAATGATACCTCACTTGTGTGGGTAGGCCTAGCGCCCGCGACAGGAAACGCCCCAAAGCACAACGTGGACACATCCAAATTTTTGAAAGAAAACAGAGGTGTTTTTTGCGAAGTGCCTACCTGTAGATTTTGGCCTCTAGCTCAGCCGGCACCTAGGGAAACCTACCAAACCTGTGCATTTCTGAAAACTAGAGACCTAGGGGAATCCAAGGAGGGGTGACTTGCTGGGCTGGGACCAGGTTCTGTTACCCAGAATCCTTTGCAAACCTCAAAATTTGGATAAAAAAACACATGTTCCTCACATTTCTGTGGCAGAAAGTTCTGGAATCTGAAAGGAGCCACAAATTTCCTTCCACCCAGCGTTCCCCCACGTCTCCCGATAAAAATGATACCTCACTTGTGTGGGTAGGCCTAGCGCCCGCGACAGGAAACGCCCCAAAGCGCAACGTGGACACATCCAAATTTTTGTAAGAAAACAGAGGTGTTTTTTGCGAAGTGCCTACCTGTAGATTTTGGCCTCTAGCTCAGCCGGCACCTAGGGAAACCTACCATACCTGTGCATTTCTGAAAACTAGAGACCTAGGGGAATCCAAGGAGGGGTGACTTGCGGGGCTCGGACGAGGTTCTGTTACTCAGAATCCTTTGCAAACCTCAAAATTTGGCTACAAAAACACATGTTCCTCACATTTGTGTGGCAGAAAGTTCTGGAATCTGAGAGGAGCCACAAATTTCCTTCCACCCAGCGTTCCCCCAAGTCTCCCGATAAAAATGATACCTCACTTGTGTGGGTAGGCCTAGCGCCCGCGACAGGAAACGCCCCAAAGCGCAACGTGGACACATCCAAATTTTTGAAAGAAATCAGAGGTGTTTTTTGCGAAGTGCCTACCTGTAGATTTTGGCCTCTAGCTCAGCCGGCATCTAGGGAAACCTACCAAACCTGTGCATTTCTGAAAACTAGAGACCTAGGGGAATCGAAGGAGGGGTGACTTGCGGGGCTCGCACCAGGTTCTGTTACCCAGAATCCTTTGCAAACCTCAAAGATAGGCTAAAAAAAACACATGTTCCTCACATTTCTGTGGAAGAAAGTTCTGGAATCTGAGAGGAGCCACAAATTTCCTTCCACCCAGCGTTCCCCCAAGTCTCCCATTAAAAATGATACCTCACTTGTGTGGGTAGGCCTAGCGCCCGCGACAGGAAACGCCCCAAAGCGCAACGTGGACACATCCAAATTTTTGAAAGAAAACAGAGGTGTTTTTTGCGAAGTGCCTACCTGTAGATTTTGGCCTCTAGCTCAGCCGGCACCTAAGGAAACCTACCGAACCTGTGCATTTCTGAAAACTAGAGACCGAGGGGAATCCAAGGAGGGGTGACTTGTGGGGCTCGGACCAGGTTCTGTTACCCAGAATCCTTTGCAAACCTCAAAATTTGGCTAAAAAAACACATGTTCCTCACATTTCTGTGGCAGAAAGTTCTGCAATCTGAGAGGAGCCACAAATTTCCTTCCACCCAGCGTTCCCCCAAGTCTCCAGATAAAAATGATACCTCACTTGTGTGGGTAGGCCTAGAGCCCGCGACAGGAAAGGCCCCAAAGCGCAACGTGGACACATCCAAATTTTTGAAAGAAAACAGGAGGTGTTTTTTGCAAAGTGCCTACCTGTAGATTTTGGCCTTTAGCTCAGCCGGCACCTAGGGAAACCTACCATATCTGTGCATTTCTGAAAACTAGAGACCTAGGGGAATCCAAGGAGGGGTGACTTACAGGTCTCGGACCAGGTTCTGTTACCCAGAATCCTTTGCAAACCTCAAAATTTGGCTAAAAAAACACATGTTCCTCACATTTCTGTGGCAGAAAGTTCTGCAATCTGAGAGGAGCCACAAATTTCCTTCCACCCAGCGTTCCCACAAGTCTCCCGATAAAAATGATACCTCACTTGTGTGGGTAGGCTTAGCGCCCGCGACAGGAAACGCCCCAAAGCGCAACGTGGACACATCCAAATTTTTAAAAGAAAACAGGAGGTATTTTTTGCGAAGTGCCTCCCTGTAGATTTTGGCCTCTAGCTCAGCCGGCACCTAGGGAAACCTACCAAACCTGTGCATTTCTGAATACTAGAGACCTAGGGGAATCGAAGGAGGGGTGACTTGCGGGGCTCGGACCAGGTTCTGTTACCCAGAATCCTTTGCAAACCTCAAAATTTGGCTAAAAAAAACACATGTTCCTCACATTTCTGTGGCAGAAAGTTCTGGAATCTGAGTGGAGCCACAAATTTCCTTCCACCCAGCGTTCCCCCAAGTCTCCCGATAAAAAAGATACCTCACTTGTGTGGGTAGTCCTAGCGCCCGCGACAGGAAACGCCCCAAAGCGCAACGTGGACACATCCAAATTTTTGAAAGAAAACAGGAGGTGCTTTTTGCGAAGTGCCTACCTGTAGATTTTGGCCTCTAGCTCAGCCGGCACCTAGGGAAACCTACCAAACCTGTGCATTTCTGAAAACTAGAGACCTAGGGGAATCGAAGGAGGGGTGACTTGCGGGGCTCGGACCAGGTTCTGTTACCCAGAATCCTTTGCAAACCTCAAATTTGGCTAAAAAAACACATTTTCCTCACATTTCTGTGGCAGAAAGTTCTGAAATCTGAGAGGAGCCACAAATTTCCTTCCACCCAGCGTTCCCCCAAGTCTCCCGATAAAAATGATACCTCACTTGTGTGGGCAGGCCTAGCGCCCGCGACAGGAAACGGCCCAAAGCACAACGTGGACACATCCAAATTTTTGAAAGAAAACAGAGGTGTTTCTTGCGAAGTGCCTACCTGTAGATTTTGGCCTCTAGCTCAGCCGGCACCTGGGGAAACCTACCAAACCTCTGCATTTCTGAAAACTAGAGACCTAGGGGAATCCAAGGAGGGGTGACTTGCGGGGCTCGGACTAGGTTCTGTTACCCAGAATCCTTTGCAAACCTCAAAATTTGGATAAAAAAACACATGTTCCTCACATTTCTGTGGCAGAAAGTTCTGCAATCTGAAAGGAGCCACAAATTTCTGTCCACCCAGCGTTCCCCCACGTCTCCCGATAAAAATGATACCTCACTTGTGTGGGTAGGCCTAGCGCCCGCGACAGGAAACGCCCCAAAGCGCAACGTGGACACATCCAAATTTTTGAAAGAAAACAGAGGTGTTTTTTGCGAAGTGCCTACCTGTAGATTTTGGCCTCTAGCTCAGCCGGCACCTAGGGAAACCTACTGAACCTGTGCATTTCTGAAAACTAGAGACCTAGGGGAATCCAAGGAGGGGTGACTTGCAGGGCTCGGACCAGGTTCTGTTACCCAGAATCCTTTGCAAACCTCAAAATTTGGCTAAAAAAACACATGTTCCTCACATTTCTGTGGCAGAAAGTTCTGCAATCTGAGAGGAGCCACAAATTTCCTTCCACCCAGTGTTCCCCCAAGTCTCCTGATAAAAATGATACCTCACTTGTGTGGGTAGGCTTAGCGCCCGCGACAGGAAACGCCCCAAAGCGCAACGTGGACACATCCAAATTTTTGAAAGAAAACAGGAGGTGTTTTTTGCGAAGTGCCTCCCTGTAGATTTTGGCCTCTAGCTCAGCCGGCACCTAGGGAAACCTACCAAACCTGTGCATTTCTGAAAACTAGAGACCTAGGGGAATCGAAGGAGGGGTGACTTGCGGGGCTCGGACCAGGTTCTGTTACCCAGAATCCTTTGCAAACCTCAAAGTTTGGCTAAAAAAAACACATTTTCCTCATATTTCTGTGGCAGAAAGTTCGGGAATCTGAGAGGAGCCACAAATTTCCTTCCACCCAGCGTTCCCCCAAGTCTCCCGATAAAAATGATACCTCACTTGTGTGGGTAGGCCTAGCGCCCGCGACAGGAAACGCCCCAAAGCACAACGTGGACACATCCACATTTTTGAAAGAAAACAGAGGTGTTTTTTGCGAAGTGCCTACCTGTAGATTTTGGCCTCCAGCTCAGCCGGCACCTAGGGAAACCTACCAAACCTGTGCATTTCTGAAAACTAGAGACCTAGGGGAATCCAAGGAGGGGTGACTTGCGGGGCTCGGACTAGGTTCTGTTACCCAGAATCCTTTGCAAACCTCAAAATTTGGATAAAAAAACACATGTTCCTCACATTTCTGTGGCAGAAAGTTCTGCAATCTGAAAGGAGCCACAAATTTCCGTCCACCCAGCGTTCCCCCACGTCTCCCGATAAAAATGATACCTCACTTGTGTGGGTAGGCCTAGCGCCCGCGACAGGAAACGCCCCAAAGCGCAACGTGGACACATCCAAATTTTTGAAAGAAAACAGAGGTGTTTTTTGCGAAGTGCCTACCTGTAGATTTTGGCCTCTAGCTCAGCTGGCACCTAGGGAAACCTACTGAACCTGTGCATTTCTGAAAACTAGAGACCTAGGGGAATCCAAGGAGGGGTGACTTGCAGGGCTCGGACCAGGTTCTGTTACCCAGAATCCTTTGCAAACCTCAAAATTTGGCTAAAAAAACACATGTTCCTCACATTTCTGTGGCAGAAAGTTCTGCAATCTGAGAGGAGCCACAAATTTCCTTCCACCCAGCGTTCCCCCAAGTCTCCCGATAAAAATGATACCTCACTTGTGTGGGTAGGCTTAGCGCCCGCGACAGGAAACACCCCAAAGCGCAACGTGGACACATCCAACTTTTTGAAAGAAAACAGAGGTGTTTTTTGCGAAGTGCCTACCTGTAGATTTTGGCCTCTAGCTCAGCCGGCACCTAGGGAAACCTACCAAACCTGTGCATTTCTGAAAACTAGAGACCTAGGGGAATCCAAGGAGGGGTCACTTACAGGTCTCGGACCAGGTTCTGTTACCCAGAATCCTTTGCAAACCTCAAAATTTGGCTAAAAAAACACATGTTCCTCACATTTCTGTGGCAGAAAGTTCTGCAATCTGAGAGGAGCCACAAATTTCCTTCCACCCAGCGTTCCCCCAAGTCTCCCGATAAAAATGATACCTCACTTGTGTGGGTAGGCTTAGCGCCCGCGACAGGAAACGCCCCAAAGCGCAACGTGGACACATCCAAATTTTTAAAAGAAAACAGGAGGTATTTTTTGCGAAGTGCCTCCCTGTAGATTTTGGCCTCTAGCTCAGCCGGCACCTAGGGAAACCTACCAAACCTGTGCATTTCTGAATACTAGAGACCTAGGGGAATCGAAGGAGGGGTGACTTGCGGGGCTCGGACCAGGTTCTGTTACCCAGAATCCTTTGCAAACCTCAAAATTTGGCTAAAAAAAACACATGTTCCTCACATTTCTGTGGCAGAAAGTTCTGGAATCTGAGTGGAGCCACAAATTTCCTTCCACCCAGCGTTCCCCCAAGTCTCCCGATAAAAAAGATACCTCACTTGTGTGGGTAGTCCTAGCGCCCGCGACAGGAAACGCCCCAAAGCGCAACGTGGACACATCCAAATTTTTGAAAGAAAACAGGAGGTGCTTTTTGCGAAGTGCCTACCTGTAGATTTTGGCCTCTAGCTCAGCCGGCATCTAGGGAAACCTACCAAACCTGTGCATTTCTGAAAACTAGAGACCTAGGGGAATCGAAGGAGGGGTGACTTGCGGGGCTCGGACCAGGTTCTGTTACCCAGAATCCTTTGCAAACCTCAAAGATAGGCTAAAAAAAACACATGTTCCTCACATTTCTGTGGAAGAAAGTTCTGGAATCTGAGAGGAGCCACAAATTTCCTTCCACCCAGCGTTCCCCCAAGTCTCCCATTAAAAATGATACCTCACTTGTGTGGGTAGGCCTAGCGCCCGCGACAGGAAACGCCCCAAAGCGCAACGTGGACACATCCAAATTCTTGAAAGAAAACAGAGGTGTTTTTTGCGAAGTGCCTACCTGTAGATTTTGGCCTCTAGCTCAGCCGGCACCTAAGGAAACCTACCGAACCTGTGCATTTCTGAAAACTAGAGACCGAGGGGAATCCAAGGAGGGGTGACTTGTGGGGCTCGGACCAGGTTCTGTTACCCAGAATCCTTTGCAAACCTCAACATTTGGCTAAAAAAACACATGTTCCTCACATTTCTGTGGCAGAAAGTTCTGCAATCTGAGAGGAGCCACAAATTTCCTTCCACCCAGCGTTCCCCCAAGTCTCCAGATAAAAATGATACCTCACTTGTGTGGGTAGGCCTAGAGCCCGCGACAGGAAAGGCCCCAAAGCGCAACGTGGACACATCCAAATTTTTGAAAGAAAACAGGAGGTGTTTTTTGCAAAGTGCCTACCTGTAGATTTTGGCCTTTAGCTCAGCCGGCACCTAGGGAAACCTACCATATCTGTGCATTTCTGAAAACTAGAGACCTAGTGGAATCCAAGGAGGGATGACTTGCGGGGCTCGGACGAGGTTCTGTTAACCAGAATCCTTTGCAAACCTCAAAATTTGGCTACAAAAACACATGTTCCTCACATTTGTGTGGCAGAAAGTTCTGGAATCTGAGAGGAGCCACAAATTTCCTTCCACCCAGCGTTCCCCCAAGTCTCCCGATAAAAATGATACCTCACTTGTGTGGGTAGGCCTAGCGCCCGCGACAGGAAACGCCCCAAAGCGCAACGTGGACACATCCAAATTTTTGAAAGAAAACAGAGGTGTTTTTTGCAAAGTGCCTACCTGTAGATTTTGGCCTCTAGCTCAGCCGGCATCTAGGGAAACCTACCAAACCTGTGCATTTCTGAAAACTAGAGACCTAGGGGAATCGAAGGAGGGGTGACTTGCGGGGCTCGGACCAGGTTCTGTTACCCAGAATCCTTTGCAAACCTCAAAGATAGGCTAAAAAAAACACATGTTCCTCACATTTCTGTGGAAGAAAGTTCTGGAATCTTAGAGGAGCCACAAATTTCCATCCACCCAGCGTTCCCCCAAGTCTCCCATTAAAAATGATACCTCACTTGTGTGGGAAGGCCTAGCGCCCGCGACAGGAAACGCCCCAAAGCGCAACGTGGACACATCCAAATTTTTGAAAGAAAACAGAGGTGTTTTTTGCGAAGTGCCTACCTGTAGATTTTGGCCTCTAGCTCAGCCGGCACCTAAGGAAACCTACCGAACCTGTGCATTTCTGAAAACTAGAGACCGAGGGGAATCCAAGGAGGGGTGACTTGTGGGGCTCGGACCAGGTTCTGTTACCCAGAATCCTTTGCAAACCTCAAAATTTGGCTAAAAAAACACATGTTCCTCACATTTCTGTGGCAGAAAGTTCTGCAATCTGAGAGGAGCCACAAATTTCCTTCCACCCAGCGTTCCCCCAAGTCTCCAGATAAAAATGATACCTCACTTGTGTGGGTAGGCCTAGAGCACGCGACAGGAAAGGCCCCAAAGCGCAACGTGGACACATCCAAATTTTTGAAAGAAAACAGGAGGTGTTTTTTGCAAAGTGCCTACCTGTAGATTTTGGCCTTTAGCTCAGCCGGCACCTAGGGAAACCTACCATATCTGTGCATTTCTGAAAACTAGAGACCTAGTGGAATCCAAGGAGGGGTGACTTGCGGGGCTCGGACGAGGTTCTGTTAACCAGAATCCTTTGCAAACCTCAAAATTTGGCTACAAAAACACATGTTCCTCACATTTGTGTGGCAGAAAGTTCTGGAATCTGAGAGGAGCCACAAATTTCCTTCCACCCAGCGTTCCCCCAAGTCTCCCGATAAAAATGATACCTCACTTGTGTGGGTAGGCCTAGCGCCCGCGACAGGAAATGCCCCAAAGCGCAATGTGGACATATCCCATTTTTTGAAAGAAAACAGTGCCTACCTGTGGATTTTGGCCTGTAGCTCAGCCGTCACCTAGGGAAACCTACCAACCCTGTGCATTTCTGAAAACTAGAGAACTAGGGGAATCCAAGATGGGGTGACTTGTTGGGCTTGGACCAGGTTCTGTTACCCAGAATCCTTTGCAAACCTCAAAATTTGGCTAAAAAAAACACATGTTCCTCACATTTCTGTGGCAGAAAGTTCTGCAATCTGAGAGGAGCCACAAATTTCCTTCCACCCAGCGTTCCCCCAAGTCTCCCGATAAAAATGATACCTCACTTGTGTGGGTAGGCCTAGCGCCCGTGACAGGAAACGCCCCAAAGAGCAACGTGGACACATCCAAATTTTTGAAAGAAAACAGGAGGTGCTTTTTGCGAAGTGCCTACCTGTAGATTTTGGCCTCTAGCTCAGCCGGCACCTAGGGAAACCTACCAAACCTGTGCATTTCTGAAAACTAGAGACCTAGGGGAATCGAAGGAGGGGTGACTTGCGGGGCTCGGACCAGGTTCTGTTACCCAGAATCCTTTGCAAACCTCAAAATGTGGCTAAAAAAACACATTTTCCTCACATTTCTGTGGCAGAAAGTTCTGGAATCTGAGAGGAGCCACAAATTTCCTTCCACCCAGCGTTCCCCCAAGTCTCCCGATAAAAATGATACCTCACTTGTGTGGGTAGGCCTAGCGCCCGCGACAGGAAACGCCCCAAAGCACAACGTGGACACATCCAAATTTTTGAAAGAAAACAGAGGTGTTTTTTGCGAAGTGCCTACCTGTAGATTTTGGCCTCTAGCTCAGCCGGCACCTAGGGAAACCTACCAAACCTGTGCATTTCTGAAAACTAGAGACCTAGGGGAATCCAAGGAGGGGTGACTTGCTGGGCTGGGACCAGGTTCTGTTACCCAGAATCCTTTGCAAACCTCAAAATTTGGATAAAAAAACACATGTTCCTCACATTTCTGTGGCAGAAAGTTCTGGAATCTGAAAGGAGCCACAAATTTCCTTCCACCCAGCGTTCCCCCACGTCTCCCGATAAAAATGATACCTCACTTGTGTGGGTAGGCCTAGCGCCCGCGACAGGAAACGCCCCAAAGCGCAACGTGGACACATCCAAATTTTTGTAAGAAAACAGAGGTGTTTTTTGCGAAGTGCCTACCTGTAGATTTTGGCCTCTAGCTCAGCCGGCACCTAGGGAAACCTACCATACCTGTGCATTTCTGAAAACTAGAGACCTAGGGGAATCCAAGGAGGGGTGACTTGCGGGGCTCGGACGAGGTTCTGTTACTCAGAATCCTTTGCAAACCTCAAAATTTGGCTACAAAAACACATGTTCCTCACATTTGTGTGGCAGAAAGTTCTGGAATCTGAGAGGAGCCACAAATTTCCTTCCACCCAGCGTTCCCCCAAGTCTCCCGATAAAAAAGATACCTCACTTGTGTGGGTAGTCCTAGCGCCCGCGACAGGAAACGCCCCAAAGCGCAACGTGGACACATCCAAATTTTTGAAAGAAAACAGGAGGTGCTTTTTGCGAAGTGCCTACCTGTAGATTTTGGCCTCTAGCTCAGCCGGCACCTGGGGAAACCTACCAAACCTCTGCATTTCTGAAAACTAGAGACCTAGGGGAATCCAAGGAGGGGTGACTTGCTGGGCTGGGACCAGGTTCTGTTACCCAGAATCCTTTGCAAACCTCAAAATTTGGATAAAAAAACACATGTTCCTCACATTTCTGTGGCAGAAAGTTCTGCAATCTGAAAGGAGCCACAAATTTCCTTCCACCCAGCGTTCCCCCACGTCTCCCGATAAAAATGATACCTCACTTGTGTGGGTAGGCCTAGCGCCCGCGACAGGAAACGCCCCAAAGCGCAACGTGGACACATCCAAATTTTTGAAAGAAAACAGAGGTGTTTTTTGCGAAGTGCCTACCTGTAGATTTTGGCCTCTAGCTCAGCCGGCACCTAGGGAAACCTACCAAACCTGTGCATTTCTGAATACTAGAGACCTAGGGGAATCGAAGGAGGGGTGACTTGCGGGGCTCGGACCAGGTTCTGTTACCCAGAATCCTTTTCAAACCTCAAAATTTGGCTAAAAAAAACACATGTTCCTCACATTTCTGTGGCAGAAAGTTCTGGAATCTGAGTGGAGCCACAAATTTCCTTCCACCCAGCGTTCCCCCAAGTCTCCCGATAAAAAAGATACCTCACTTGTGTGGGTAGTCCTAGCGCCCGCGACAGGAAACGCCCCAAAGCGCAACGTGGACACATCCAAATTTTTGAAAGAAAACAGGAGGTGCTTTTTGCGAAGTGCCTACCTGTAGATTTTGGCCTCTAGCTCAGCCGGCACCTGGGGAAACCTACCAAACCTCTGCATTTCTGAAAACTAGAGACCTAGGGGAATCGAAGGAGGGGTGACTTGCGGGGCTCGGACCAGGTTCTGTTACCCAGAATCCTTTGCAAACCTCAAAGATAGGCTAAAAAAAACACATGTTCCTCACATTTCTGTGGCAGAAAGTTCTGGAATCTGAGAGGAGCCACAAATTTCCTTCCACCCAGCGTTCCCCCAAGTCTCCCAATAAAAATTATACCTCACTTGTGTGGGTAGGCCTAGCGCCCGCGGCAGGAAACGCCCCAAAGCGCAACGTGGACACATCCAAATTTTTGAAAGAAAACAGAGGTGTTTTTTGCGAAGTGCCTACCTGTAGATTTTGGCCTCCAGCTCAGCCGGCACCTAGGGAAACCTACCAAACCTGTGCATTTCTGAAAACTAGAGACCTAGGGGAATCCAAGGAGGGGTGACTTGCGGGGCTCGGACTAGGTTCTGTTACCCAGAATCCTTTGCAAACCTCAAAATTTGGATAAAAAAACACATGTTCCTCACATTTCTGTGGCAGAAAGTTCTGCAATCTGAAAGGAGCCACTATTTCCGTCCACCCAGCGTTCCCCCACGTCTCCCGATAAAAATGATACCTCACTTGTGTGGGTAGGCCTAGCGCCCGCGACAGGAAATGCCCCAAAGCGCAACGTGGACACATCCAAATTTTTGAAAGAAAACAGGAGGTGTTTTTTGCGAAGTGCCTACCTGTAGATTTTGGCCTCTAGCTCAGCCGGCACCTAGGGAAACCTACCAAACCTGTGCATTTCTGAAAACTAGAGACCTAGGGGAATCCAAGGAGGGTTGACTTGCGGGCTCGGACTAGGTTCTGTTACCCAGAATCCTTTGCAAAACTCAAAATTTGGCTAAAAAAACACATGTTCCTCACATTTCTGTGGCAGAAAGTTCTGCAATCTGAGAGGAGCCACAAATTTCCTTCCACCCAGCGTTCCCCCAAGTCTCCCGATAAAAATGATACCTCACTTGTGTGGGTAGGCCTAGAGCCCGCGACAGGAAACGCCCCAAAGCGCAACGTGGACACATCCAAATTTTTGAAAGAAAACAGGAGGTGTTTTTTGCGAAGTGCCTACCTGTAGATTTTGGCCTCTAGCTCAGCCGGCACCTAGGGAAACCTACCATACCTGTGCATTTCTGAAAACTAGAGACCTAGGGGAATCCAAGGAGGCGTGACTTGCGGGGCTCGGACGAGGTTCTGTTACCCAGAATCCTTTGCAAACCTCAAAATTTGGCTACAAAAACACATGTTCCTCACATTTGTGTGGCAGAAAGTTCTGGAATCTGAGAGGAGCCACAAATTTCCTTCCACCCAGCGTTCCCCCAAGTCTCCCGATAAAAATGATACCTCACTTGTGTGGGTAGGCCTAGCGCCCGCGACAGGAAACGCCCCAAAGCGCAACGTGGACACATCCAAATTTTTGAAAGAAAACAGAGGTGTTTTTTGCGAAGTGCCTACCTGTAGATTTTGGCCTCTAGCTCAGCCGGCATCTAGGGAAACCTACCAAACCTGTGCATTTCTGAAAACTAGAGACCTAGGGGAATCGAAGGAGGGGTGACTTGCGGGGCTCGGACCAGGTTCTGTTACCCAGAATCCTTTGCAAACCTCAAAGATAGGCTAAAAAAAACACATGTTCCTCACATTTCTGTGGAAGAAAGTTCTGGAATCTGAGAGGAGCCACAAATTTCCTTCCACCCAGCGTTCCCCCAAGTCTCCCGATAAAAATGATACCTCACTTGTGTGGGTAGGCCTAGCGCCCGCGACAGGAAACGCCCCAAAGCGCAACGTGGACACATCCAAATTTTTGAAAGAAAACAGGAGGTGCTTTTTGCGAAGTGCCTACCTGTAGATTTTGGCCTCAAGCTCAGCCGGCACCTAGGGAAACCTACCAAACCTGTGCATTTCTGAAAACTAGAGACCTAGGGGAATCGAAGGAGGGGTGACTTGCGGGGCTCGGACCAGGTTCTGTTACCCAGAATCCTTTGCAAACCTCAAAATGTGGCTAAAAAAAAACACATTTTCCTCACATTTCTGTGGCAGAAAGTTCTGGAATCTGAGAGGAGCCACAAATTTCCTTCCACCCAGCGTTCCCCCAAGTCTCCCGATAAAAATGATACCTCACTTGTGTGGGTAGGCCTAGCGCCCGCGACAGGAAACGCCCCAAAGCGCAACGTGGACACATCCAAATTTTTTAAAGAAAACAGGAGGTGTTTTTTGCGAAGTGCCTACCTGTAGATTTTGGCCTCTAGCTCAGCCGGCACCTAGGGAAACCTACCAAACCTGTGCATTTCTGAAAACTAGAGACCTAGGTGAAGCGAAGGAGGGGTGACTTGCGGGGCTCGGACCAGGTTCTGTTACCCAGAATCCTTTGCAAACCTCAAAGATAGGCTAAAAAAAAAAACATGTTCCTCACATTTCTGTGGCAGAAAGTTCTGGAATCTGAGAGGAGCCACAAATTTCCTTCCACCCAGCGTTCCCCCAAGTCTCCCAATAAAAATGATACCTCACTTGTGTGGGTAGGCCTAGCGCCCGCGACAGGAAACTCCCCAAAGCGCAACGTGGACACATCCAAATTTTTGAAAGAAAACAAGAGGTGCTTTTTGCGAAGTGCCTACCTGTAGATTTTGGCCTCTAGCTCAGCCGGCACCTAGGGAAACCTACCAAACCTGTGCATTTCTGAAAACTAGAGACCTAGGGGAATCCAAGGAGGGGTGACTTGCGGGGCTCGGACGAGGTTCTGTTACCCAGAATCCTTTGCAAACCTCAAAATGTGGCTAAAAAAAACACATTTTCCTCACATTTCTATGGCAGAAAGTTCTGGAATCTGAGAGGAGCCACAAATTTCCTTCCACCCAGCGTTCCCCCAAGTCTCCCGATAAAAATGATACCTCACTTGTGTGGGTAGGCCTAGCGCCCGCAACAGGAAACTCGCCAAAGCGCAACGTGGACACATCCAAATTTTTGAAAGAAAACAGGAGGTGCTTTTTGCGAAGTGCCTACCTGTAGATTTTGGCCTCTAGCTCAGCCGGCACCTAGGGAAACCTACCAAACCTGTGCATTTCTGAAAACTAGAGACCTAGGGGAATCGAGGGAGGGGTGACTTGCGGGGCTCGGACCAGGTTCTGTTACCCAGAATCCTTTGCAAACCTCAAAATGTGGCTAAAAAAACACATTTTCCTCACATTTCTGTGGCAGAAAGTTCTGGAATCTGAGAGGAGCCACAAATTTCCTTCCACCCAGCGTTCCCCCAAGTCTCCCGATAAAAATGATACCTCACTTGTGTGGGTAGGCCTAGCGCCCGCGACAGGAAACGCCCCAAAGCACAACGTGGACACATCCAAATTTTTGAAAGAAAACCGAGGTGTGTTTTGCGAAGTGCCTACCTGTAGATTTTGGCCTCTAGCTCAGCCGGCACCTAGGGAAACCTACCAAACCTGTGCATTTCTGAAAACTAGAGACCTAGGGGAATCCAAGGAGGGGTGACTTGCTGGGCTGGGACCAGGTTCTGTTACCCAGAATCCTTTGCAAACCTCAAAATTTGGATAAAAAAACACATGTTCCTCACATTTCTGTGGCAGAAAGTTCTGCAATCTGAAAGGAGCCACAAATTTCCTTCCACCCAGCGTTCCCCCACGTCTCCCGATAAAAATGATACCTCACTTGTGTGGGTAGGCCTAGCGCCCGCGACAGGAAACGCCCCAAAGCGCAACGTGGACACATCCAAATTTTTGAAAGAAAACAGAGGTGTTTTTTGCGAAGTGCCTACCTGTAGATTTTGGCCTCTAGCTCAGCCGGCACCTAGGGAAATCTACTGAACCTGTGCATTTCTGAAAACTAGAGACCTAGGGGAATCCAAGGAGGGGTGACTTGCGGGGCTCGGACGAGGTTCTGTTACCCAGAATCCTTTGCAAACCTCAAAATTTGGCTACAAAAACACATGTTCCTCACATTTGTGTGGCAGAAAGTTCTGGAATCTGAGAGGAGCCACAAATTTCCTTCCACCCAGCGTTCCCCCAAGTCTCCCGATAAAAATGATACCTCACTTGTGTGGGTAGGCCTAGCGCCCGCGACAGGAAATGCCCCAAAGGGCAACGTGGACACATCCAAATTTTTGAAAGAAAACAGAGGTGTTTTTTGCGAAGTGCCTACCTGTAGATTTTGGCCTCTAGCTCAGCCGGCATCTAGGGAAACCTACCAAACCTGTGCATTTCTGAAAACTAGAGACCTAGGGGAATCGAAGGAGGGGTGACTTTCGGGGCTCGGACCAGGTTCTGTTACCCAGAATCCTTTGCAAACCTCAAAGATAGGCTAAAAAAAACACATGTTCCTCACATTTCTGTGGAAGAAAGTTCTGGAATCTGAGAGGAGCCACAAATTTCCTTCCACCCAGCGTTTCCCCAAGTCTCCCAATAAAAATGTTACCTCACTTGTGTGGGTAGGCCTAGCGCCCGCGACAGGAAACGCCCCAAAGAGCAACGTGGACACATCCAAATTTTTGAAAGAAAACAGAGGTGTTTTTTGCGAAGTGCCTACCTGTAGATTTTGGCCTCTAGCTCAGCCGGCACCTAAGGAAACCTACCGAACCTGTGCATTTCTGAAAACTAGAGACCGAGGGGAATCCAAGGAGGGGTGACTTGCGGGGCTCGGACGAGGTTCTGTTACCCAGAATCCTTTGCAAACCTCAAAATTTGGCTACAAAAACACATGTTCCTCACATTTGTGTGGCAGAAAGTTCTGGAATCTGAGAGGAGCCACAAATTTCCTTCCACCCAGCGTTCCCCCAAGTCTCCCGATAAAAATGATACCTCACTTGTGTGGGTAGGCCTAGCGCCCGCGACAGGAAATGCCCCAAAGGGCAACGTGGACACATCCAAATTTTTGAAAGAAAACAGAGGTGTTTTTTGCGAAGTGCCTACCTGTAGATTTTGGCCTCTAGCTCAGCCGGCATCTAGGGAAACCTACCAAACCTGTGCATTTCTGAAAACTAGAGACCTAGGGGAATCGAAGGAGGGGTGACTTGCGGGGCTCGGACCAGGTTCTGTTACCCAGAATCCTTTGCAAACCTCAAAGATAGGCTTAAAAAAACCACATGTTCCTCACATTTCTGTGGAAAAAAGTTCTGGAATCTGGGAGGAGCCACAAATTTCCTTCCACCCAGCGTTTCCCCAAGTCTCCCAATAAAAATGTTACCTCACTTGTGTGGGTAGGCCTAGCGCCCCCGACAGGAAACGCCCCAAAGCGCAACGTGGACACATCCAAATTTTTGAAAGAAAACAGAGGTGTATTTTGCGAAGTGCCTACCTGTAGATTTTGGCCTCCAGCTCAGCCGACACCTAAGGAAACCTACCGAACCTGTGCATTTCTGAAAACTAGAGACCGAGGGGAATCCAAGGAGGGGTGACTTGCGGGGCTCGGACCAGATTCTGTTACCCAGAATCCTTTGCAAACCTCAAAATTTGGCTAAAAAAACACATGTTCCTCACATTTCTGTGGCAGAAAGTTCTGCAATCTGAGAGGAGCCACAAATTTCCTTCCACCCAGCGTTCCCCCAAGCCTCCCGATAAACATGATACCTCACTAGTGTGGGTAGGCCTAGCGCCCGCGACAGGAAACGCCCCAAAGCGCAACCTGGACACATCCAAATTTCTGAAAGAAAACAGAGATGTTTTTTGCGAAGTGCCTTCCTGTAGATTTTGGCCTCTAGCTCAGCCGGCACCTTGGAAAACCTACCGAACCTGTACATTTCTGAAAACTAGAGACCTAGGGGAATCCAAGGAGGTGTGACTTGCGGGGCTCGGACCAGGTTCTGTTACCCAGAATCCTTTGCAAACCTCAAAATTTGGCTAAAAAAACACATTTTCCTCACATTTCTGTGGCAGAAAGTTCTGGAATCTGAGAGGAGCCACAAATTTCCTTCCACCCAGCGTTCCCCCAAGTCTCCCGATAAAAATGATACCTCACTTGTGTGGCAGGCCTAGCGCCCGCGACAGGAAACGGCCCAAAGCACAACGTGGACACATCCAAATTTTTGAAAGAAAACAGGAGGTGTTTTTTGCGAAGTGCCTACCTGTAGATTTTGGCCTCTAGCTCAGCCGGCACCTAGGGAAACCTAACATATCTGTGCATTTCTGAAAACTAGAGACCTAGGGGAATCCAAGGAGGGGTGACTTGTGGGGCTCGGACGAGGTTCTGTTACCCAGAATCCTTTGCAAACCTCAAAATTTGGCTACAAAAACACATGTTCCTCACATTTGTGTGGCAGAAAGTTCTGGAATCTGAGAGGAGCCACAAATTTCCTTCCACCCAGCGTTCCCCCAAGTCTCCCGATAAAAATGATACCTCACTTGTGTGGGTAGGCCTAGCGCCCGCGACAGGAAATGCCCCAAAGGGCAACGTGGACACATCCAAATTTTTGAAAGAAAACAGAGGTGTTTTTTGCGAAGTGCCTACCTGTAGATTTTGGCCTCTAGCTCAGCCGGCATCTAGGGAAACCTACCAAACCTGTGCATTTCTGAAAACTAGAGACCTAGGGGAATCGAAGGAGGGGTGACTTGCGGGGCTCGGACCAGGTTCTGTTACCCAGAATCCTTTGCAAACCTCAAAGATAGGCTAAAAAAACCACATGTTCCTCACATTTCTGTGGAAGAAAGTTCTGGAATCTGAGAGGAGCCACAAATTTCCTTCCACCCAGCGTTTCCCCAAGTCTCCCAATAAAAATGTTACCTCACTTGTGTGGGTAGGCCTAGCGCCCGCGACAGGAAACGCCCCAAAGCGCAACGTGGACACATCCAAATTTTTGAAAGAAAACAGAGGTGTTTTTTGCGAAGTGCCTACCTGTAGATTTTGGCCTCTAGCTCAGCCGGCACCTAAGGAAACCTACCGAACCTGTGCATTTCTGAAAACTAGAGACCGAGGGGAATCCAAGGAGGGGTGACTTGCGGGGCTCGGACCAGGTTCTGTTACCCAGAATCCTTTGCAAACCTCAAAATTTGGCTAAAAAAACACATGTTCCTCACATTTCTGTGGCAGAAAGTTCTGCAATCTGAGAGGAGCCACAAATTTCCTTCCACCCAGCGTTCCCCCAAGTCTCCCGATAAAAATGATACCTCACTTGTGTGGGTAGGCCTAGCGCCCGCGACAGGAAACGCCCCAAAGCGCAACGTGGACACATCCAAATTTTTGAAAGAAAACAGGAGGTGTTTTTTGCGAAGTGCCTACCTGTAGATTTTGGCCTCTAGCTCAGCCGGCACCTAGGGAAACCTACCAAACCTGTGCATTTCTGAAAACTAGAGACCTAGGGGAATCGAAGGAGGGGTGACTTGCGGGGCTCGGACCAGGTTCTGTTACCCAGAATCCTTTGCAAACCTCAAAGTTTGGCTAAAACATTTCTGTGGCAGAAAGTTCTGGAATCTGAGAGGAGCCACAAATTTCCTTCCACCCAGCGTTCCCCCAAGTCTCCCGATAAAAATGATACCTCACTTGTGTGGGTAGGCCTAGCGCCCGCGACAGGAAACGCCCCAAAGCGCAACGTGGACACATCCAAATTTTTGAAAGAAAACAGGAGGTGCTTTTTGCGAAGTGCCTACCTGTAGATTTTGGCCTCAAGCTCAGCCGGCACCTAGGGAAACCTACCAAACCTGTGCATTTCTGAAAACTAGAGACCTAGGGGAATCGAAGGAGGGGTGACTTGCGGGGCTCGGACCAGGTTCTGTTACCCAGAATCCTTTGCAAACCTCAAAATGTGGCTAAAAAAAAACATTTTCCTCACATTTCTGTGGCAGAAAGTTCTGGAATCTGAGAGGAGCCACAAATTTCCTTCCACCCAGCGTTCCCCCAAGTCTCCCGATAAAAATGATACCTCACTTGTGTGGGTAGGCCTAGCGCCCGCGACAGGAAACGCCCCAAAGCGCAACGTGGACACATCCAAATTTTTGAAAGAAAACAGGAGGTGTTTTTTGCGAAGTGCCTACCTGTAGATTTTGGCCTCTAGCTCAGCCGGCACCTAGGGAAACCTACCAAACCTGTGCATTTCTGAAAACTAAAGAGCTAGGTGAATCGAAGAAGGGGTGACTTGCGGGGCTCGGACCAGGTTCTGTTACCCAGAATCCTTTGCAAACCTCAAAGATAGGCTAAAAAAAACACATGTTCCTCACATTTCTGTGGCAGAAAGTTCTGGAATCTGAGAGGAGCCACAAATTTCCTTCCACCCAGCGTTCCCCCAAGTCTCCCAATAAAAATGATACCTCACTTGTGTGGGTAGGCCTAGCGCCCGCGACAGGAAACTCCCCAAAGCGCAACGTGGACACATCCAAATTTTTGAAAGAAAACAAGAGTTGCTTTTTGCGAAGTGCCTACCTGTAGATTTTGGCCTCTAGCTCAGCCGGCACCTAGGGAAACCTACCAAACCTGTGCATTTCTGAAAACTAGAGACCTAGGGGAATCGAAGGAGGGGTGACTTGCGGGGCTCGGACCAGGTTCTGTTACCCAGAATCCTTTGCAAACCTCAAAATGTGGCTAAAAAAAACACATTTTCCTCACATTTCTGTGGCAGAAAGTTCTGGAATCTGAGAGGAGCCAGAAATTTCCTTCCACCCAGCGTTCCCCCAAGTCTCCCGATAAAAATGATACCTCACTTGTGTGGGTAGGCCTAGCGCCCGCGACAGGAAACGCCCCAAAGCACAACGTGGACACATCCAAATTTTTGAAAGAAAACAGAGGTGTTTTTTGCGAAGTGCCTACCTGTAGATTTTGGCCTCTAGCTCAGCCGGCACCTAGGGAAACCTACCAAACCTGTGCATTTCTGAAAACTAGAGACCTAGGGGAATCCAAGGAGGGGTGACTTGCTGGGCTCGGACCAGGTTCTGTTACCCAGAATCCTTTGCAAACCTCAAAATTTGGCTAAAAAAACACATGTTCCTCACATTTCTGTGGCAGAAAGTTCTGCAATCTGAGAGGAGCCACAAATTTCCTTCCACCCAGCGTTCCCCCAAGTCTCCCGATAAAAATGATACCTCACTTGTGTGGGTAGGCTTAGCGCCCGCGACAGGAAACGCCCCAAAGCGCAACGTGGACACATCCAACTTTTTGAAAGAAAACAGAGGTGTTTTTTGCGAAGTGCCTACCTGTAGATTTTGGCCTCTAGCTCAGCCGGCACCTAGGGAAACCTACCAAACCTGTGCATTTCTGAAAACTTGAGACCTAGGGGAATCCAAGGAGGGGTGACTTGCAGGGCTCGGACCAGGTTCTGTTACCCAGAATCCTTTGCAAACCTCAAAATTTGGCTAAAAAAACACATGTTCCTCACATTTCTGTGGCAGAAAGTTCTGCAATCTGAGAGGAGCCACAAATTTCCTTCCACCCAGCGTTCCCCCAAGTCTCCCGATAAAAATGATACCTCACTTGTGTGGGTAGGCTTAGCGCCCGCGACAGGAAACGCCCCAAAGCGTAACGTGGACACATCCAAATTTTTGAAAGAAAACAGGAGGTGTTTTTTGCGAAGTGCCTCCCTGTAGATTTTGGCCTCTAGCTCAGCCGGCACCTAGGGAAACCTACCAAACCTGTGCATTTCTGAAAACTAGAGACCTAGGGGAATCCAAGGAGGGGTGACTTGCTGGGCTCGGACCAGGTTCTGTTACCCAGAATCCTTTGCAAACCTCAAAATTTGGATAAAAAAACACATGTTCCTCACATTTCTGTGGCAGAAAGTTCTGCAATCTGAAAGGAGCCACAAATTTCCTTCCACCCAGCGTTCCCCCAAGTCTCCCGATAAAAATGATACCTCACTTGTGTGGGTAGGCTTAGCGCCCGCGACAGGAATCGCCCCAAAGCGCAACGTGGACACATCCAACTTTTTGAAAGAAAACAGAGGTGTTTTTTGCGAAGTGCCTACCTGTAGATTTTGGCCTCTAGCTCAGCCGGCACCTAGGGAAACCTACCAAACCTGTGCATTTCTGAAAACTAGAGACCGAGGGGAATCCAAGGAGGGGTGACTTGCAGGGCTCGGACCAGGTTCTGTTACCCAGAATCCTTTGCAAACCTCAAAATTTGGCTAAAAAAACACATGTTCCTCACATTTCTGTGGCAGAAAGTTCTGGAATCTGAGAGGAGCCAGAAATTTCCTTCCACCCAGCGTTCCCCCAAGTCTCCCGATAAAAATGATACCTCACTTGTGTGGGTAGGCTTAGCGCCCGCAACAGGAAACGCCCCAAAGCGCAACGTGGACACATCCAAATTTTTGAAAGAAAACAGGAGGTGTTTTTTGCGAAGTGCCTCCCTGTAGATTTTGGCCTCTAGCTCAGCCGGCACCTAGGGAAACCTACCAAACCTGTGCATTTCTGAAAACTAGAGACCTAGGGGAATCGAAGGAGGGGTGACTTGCGGGGCTCGGACCAGGTTCTGTTACCCAGAATCCTTTGCAAACCTCAAAGTTTGGCTAAAAAAAACACATTTTCCTCACATTTCTGTGGCAGAAAGTTCTGGAATCTGAGAGGAGCCACAAATTTCCTTCCACCCAGCGTTCCCCCAAGTCTTCCGATAAAAATGATACCTCACTTGTGTGGGTAGGCCTAGAGCCCGCGACAGGAAACGCCCCAAAGCGCAACGTGGACACATCCAAATTTTTGAAAGAAAACAGGAGGTGTTTTTTGCGAAGTGCCTACCTGTAGATTTTGGCCTCTAGCTCAGCCGGCACCTAGGGAAACCTACCATACCTGTGCATTTCTGAAAACTAGAGACCTAGGGGAATCCAAGGAGGCGTGACTTGCGGGGCTCGGACGAGGTTCTGTTACCCAGAATCCTTTGCAAACCTCAAAATTTGGCTACAAAAACACATGTTCCTCACATTTGTGTGGCAGAAAGTTCTGGAATCTGAGAGGAGCCACAAATTTCCTTCCACCCAGCGTTCCCCCAAGTCTCCCGATAAAAATGATACCTCACTTGTGTGGGTAGGCCTAGCGCCCGCGACAGGAAACGCCCCAAAGCGCAACGTGGACACATCCAAATTTTTGAAAGAAAACAGAGGTGTTTTTTGCGAAGTGCCTACCTGTAGATTTTGGCCTCTAGCTCAGCCGGCATCTAGGGAAACCTACCAAACCTGTGCATTTCTGAAAACTAGAGACCTAGGGGAATCGAAGGAGGGGTGACTTGCGGGGCTCGGACCAGGTTCTGTTACCCAGAATCCTTTGCAAACCTCAAAGATAGGCTAAAAAAAACACATGTTCCTCACATTTCTGTGGAAGAAAGTTCTGGAATCTGAGAGGAGCCACAAATTTCCTTCCACCCAGCGTTCCCCCAAGTCTCCCGATAAAAATGATACCTCACTTGTGTGGGTAGGCCTAGCGCCCGCGACAGGAAACGCCCCAAAGCGCAACGTGGACACATCCAAATTTTTGAAAGAAAACAGGAGGTGCTTTTTGCGAAGTGCCTACCTGTAGATTTTGGCCTCAAGCTCAGCCGGCACCTAGGGAAACCTACCAAACCTGTGCATTTCTGAAAACTAGAGACCTAGGGGAATCGAAGGAGGGGTGACTTGCGGGGCTCGGACCAGGTTCTGTTACCCAGAATCCTTTGCAAACCTCAAAATGTGGCTAAAAAAAAACACATTTTCCTCACATTTCTGTGGCAGAAAGTTCTGGAATCTGAGAGGAGCCACAAATTTCCTTCCACCCAGCGTTCCCCCAAGTCTCCCGATAAAAATGATACCTCACTTGTGTGGGTAGGCCTAGCGCCCGCGACAGGAAACGCCCCAAAGCGCAACGTGGACACATCCAAATTTTTTAAAGAAAACAGGAGGTGTTTTTTGCGAAGTGCCTACCTGTAGATTTTGGCCTCTAGCTCAGCCGGCACCTAGGGAAACCTACCAAACCTGTGCATTTCTGAAAACTAGAGACCTAGGTGAAGCGAAGGAGGGGTGACTTGCGGGGCTCGGACCAGGTTCTGTTACCCAGAATCCTTTGCAAACCTCAAAGATAGGTTAAAAAAAACACATGTTCCTCACATTTCTGTGGCAGAAAGTTCTGGAATCTGAGAGGAGCCACAAATTTCCTTCCACCCAGCGTTCCCCCAAGTCTCCCAATAAAAATGATACCTCACTTGTGTGGGTAGGCCTAGCGCCCGCGACAGGAAACTCCCCAAAGCGCAACGTGGACACATCCAAATTTTTGAAAGAAAACAAGAGGTGCTTTTTGCGAAGTGCCTACCTGTAGATTTTGGCCTCTAGCTCAGCCGGCACCTAGGGAAACCTACCAAACCTGTGCATTTCTGAAAACTAGAGACCTAGGGGAATCCAAGGAGGGGTGACTTGCGGGGCTCGGACGAGGTTCTGTTACCCAGAATCCTTTGCAAACCTCAAAATGTGGCTAAAAAAAACACATTTTCCTCACATTTCTATGGCAGAAAGTTCTGGAATCTGAGAGGAGCCACAAATTTCCTTCCACCCAGCGTTCCCCCAAGTCTCCCGATAAAAATGATACCTCACTTGTGTGGGTAGGCCTAGCGCCCGCAACAGGAAACTCGCCAAAGCACAACGTGGACACATCCAAATTTTTGAAAGAAAACAGGAGGTGCTTTTTGCGAAGTGCCTACCTGTAGATTTTGGCCTCTAGCTCAGCCGGCACCTAGGGAAACCTACCAAACCTGTGCATTTCTGAAAACTAGAGACCTAGGGGAATCGAGGGAGGGGTGACTTGCGGGGCTCGGACCAGGTTCTGTTACCCAGAATCCTTTGCAAACCTCAAAATGTGGCTAAAAAAACACATTTTCCTCACATTTCTGTGGCAGAAAGTTCTGGAATCTGAGAGGAGCCACAAATTTCCTTCCACCCAGCGTTCCCCCAAGTCTCCCGATAAAAATGATACCTCACTTGTGTGGGTAGGCCTAGCGCCCGCGACAGGAAACGCCCCAAAGCACAACGTGGACACATCCAAATTTTTGAAAGAAAACCGAGGTGTGTTTTGCGAAGTGCCTACCTGTAGATTTTGGCCTCTAGCTCAGCCGGCACCTAGGGAAACCTACCAAACCTGTGCATTTCTGAAAACTAGAGACCTAGGGGAATCCAAGGAGGGGTGACTTGCTGGGCTGGGACCAGGTTCTGTTACCCAGAATCCTTTGCAAACCTCAAAATTTGGATAAAAAAACACATGTTCCTCACATTTCTGTGGCAGAAAGTTCTGCAATCTGAAAGGAGCCACAAATTTCCTTCCACCCAGCGTTCCCCCACGTCTCCCGATAAAAATGATACCTCACTTGTGTGGGTAGGCCTAGCGCCCGCGACAGGAAACGCCCCAAAGCGCAACGTGGACACATCCAAATTTTTGAAAGAAAACAGAGGTGTTTTTTGCGAAGTGCCTACCTGTAGATTTTGGCCTCTAGCTCAGCCGGCACCTAGGGAAATCTACTGAACCTGTGCATTTCTGAAAACTAGAGACCTAGGGGAATCCAAGGAGGGGTGACTTGCGGGGCTCGGACGAGGTTCTGTTACCCAGAATCCTTTGCAAACCTCAAAATAAGGCTACAAAAACACATGTTCCTCACATTTGTGTGGCAGAAAGTTCTGGAATCTGAGAGGAGCCACAAATTTCCTTCCACCCAGCGTTCCCCCAAGTCTCCCGATAAAAATGATACCTCACTTGTGTGGGTAGGCCTAGCGCCCGCGACAGGAAATGCCCCAAAGGGCAACGTGGACACATCCACATTTTTGAAAGAAAACAGAGGTGTTTTTTGCGAAGTGCCTACCTGTAGATTTTGGCCTCTAGCTCAGCCGGCATCTAGGGAAACCTACCAAACCTGTGCATTTCTGAAAACTAGAGACCTAGGGGAATCGAAGGAGGGGTGACTTTCGGGGCTCGGACCAGGTTCTGTTACCCAGAATCCTTTGCAAACCTCAAAGATAGGCTAAAAAAAACACATGTTCCTCACATTTCTGTGGAAGAAAGTTCTGGAATCTGAGAGGAGCCACAAATTTCCTTCCACCCAGCGTTTCCCCAAGTCTCCCAATAAAAATGTTACCTCACTTGTGTGGGTAGGCCTAGCGCCCGCGACAGGAAACGCCCCAAAGAGCAACGTGGACACATCCAAATTTTTGAAAGAAAACAGAGGTGTTTTTTGCGAAGTGCCTACCTGTAGATTTTGGCCTCTAGCTCAGCCGGCACCTAAGGAAACCTACCGAACCTGTGCATTTCTGAAAACTAGAGACCGAGGGGAATCCAAGGAGGGGTGACTTGCGGGGCTCGGACGAGGTTCTGTTACCCAGAATCCTTTGCAAACCTCAAAATTTGGCTACAAAAACACATGTTCCTCACATTTGTGTGGCAGAAAGTTCTGGAATCTGAGAGGAGCCACAAATTTCCTTCCACCCAGCGTTCCCCCAAGTCTCCCGATAAAAATGATACCTCACTTGTGTGGGTAGGCCTAGCGCCCGCGACAGGAAATGCCCCAAAGGGCAACGTGGACACATCCAAATTTTTGAAAGAAAACAGAGGTGTTTTTTGCGAAGTGCCTACCTGTAGATTTTGGCCTCTAGCTCAGCCGGCATCTAGGGAAACCTACCAAACCTGTGCATTTCTGAAAACTAGAGACCTAGGGGAATCGAAGGAGGGGTGACTTGCGGGGCTCGGACCAGGTTCTGTTACCCAGAATCCTTTGCAAACCTCAAAGATAGGCTAAAAAAACCACATGTTCCTCACATTTCTGTGGAAAAAAGTTCTGGAATCTGGGAGGAGCCACAAATTTCCTTCCACCCAGCGTTTCCCCAAGTCTCCCAATAAAAATGTTACCTCACTTGTGTGGGTAGGCCTAGCGCCCCCGACAGGAAACGCCCCAAAGCGCAACGTGGACACATCCAAATTTTTGAAAGAAAACAGAGGTGTTTTTTGCGAAGTGCCTACCTGTAGATTTTGGCCTCCAGCTCAGCCGACACCTAAGGAAACCTACCGAACCTGTGCATTTCTGAAAACTAGAGACCGAGGGGAATCCAAGGAGGGGTGACTTGCGGGGCTCGGACCAGATTCTGTTACCCAGAATCCTTTGCAAACCTCAAAATTTGGCTAAAAAAACACATGTTCCTCACATTTCTGTGGCAGAAAGTTCTGCAATCTGAGAGGAGCCACAAATTTCCTTCCACCCAGCGTTCCCCCAAGCCTCCCGATAAACATGATACCTCACTAGTGTGGGTAGGCCTAGCGCCCGCGACAGGAAACGCCCCAAAGCGCAACCTGGACACATCCAAATTTCTGAAAGAAAACAGAGATGTTTTTTGCGAAGTGCCTTCCTGTAGATTTTGGCCTCTAGCTCAGCCGGCACCTTGGAAAACCTACCGAACCTGTACATTTCTGAAAACTAGAGACCTAGGGGAATCCAAGGAGGTGTGACTTGCGGGGCTCGGACCAGGTTCTGTTACCCAGAATCCTTTGCAAACCTCAAAATTTGGCTAAAAAAACACATTTTCCTCACATTTCTGTGGCAGAAAGTTCTGGAATCTGAGAGGAGCCACAAATTTCCTTCCACCCAGCGTTCCCCCAAGTCTCCCGATAAAAATGATACCTCACTTGTGTGGCAGGCCTAGCGCCCGCGACAGGAAACGGCCCAAAGCACAACGTGGACACATCCAAATTTTTGAAAGAAAACAGGAGGTGTTTTTTGCGAAGTGCCTACCTGTAGATTTTGGCCTCTAGCTCAGCCGGCACCTAGGGAAACCTAACATATCTGTGCATTTCTGAAAACTAGAGACCTAGGGGAATCCAAGGAGGGGTGACTTGTGGGGCTCGGACGAGGTTCTGTTACCCAGAATCCTTTGCAAACCTCAAAATTTGGCTACAAAAACACATGTTCCTCACATTTGTGTGGCAGAAAGTTCTGGAATCTGAGAGGAGCCACAAATTTCCTTCCACCCAGCGTTCCCCCAAGTCTCCCGATAAAAATGATACCTCACTTGTGTGGGTAGGCCTAGCGCCCGCGACAGGAAATGCCCCAAAGGGCAACGTGAACACATCCAAATTTTTGAAAGAAAACAGAGGTGTTTTTTGCGAAGTGCCTACCTGTAGATTTTGGCCTCTAGCTCAGCCGGCATCTAGGGAAACCTACCAAACCTGTGCATTTCTGAAAACTAGAGACCTAGGGGAATCGAAGGAGGGGTGACTTGCGGGGCTCGGACCAGGTTCTGTTACCCAGAATCCTTTGCAAACCTCAAAGATAGGCTAAAAAAACCACATGTTCCTCACATTTCTGTGGAAGAAAGTTCTGGAATCTGAGAGGAGCCACAAATTTCCTTCCACCCAGCGTTTCCCCAAGTCTCCCAATAAAAATGTTACCTCACTTGTGTGGGTAGGCCTAGCGCCCGCGACAGGAAACGCCCCAAAGCGCAACGTGGACACATCCAAATTTTTGAAAGAAAACAGAGGTGTTTTTTGCGAAGTGCCTACCTGTAGATTTTGGCCTCTAGCTCAGCCGGCACCTAAGGAAACCTACCGAACCTGTGCATTTCTGAAAACTAGAGACCGAGGGGAATCCAAGGAGGGGTGACTTGCGGGGCTCGGACCAGGTTCTGTTACCCAGAATCCTTTGCAAACCTCAAAATTTGGCTAAAAAAACACATGTTCCTCACATTTCTGTGGCAGAAAGTTCTGCAATCTGAGAGGAGCCACAAATTTCCTTCCACCCAGCGTTCCCCCAAGCCTCCCGATAAAAATGATACCTCACTAGTGTGGGTAGGCCTAGCGCCCGCGACAGGAAACGCCCCAAAGCGAAACGTGGACACATCCAAATTTTTTAAAGAAAACAGGAGGTGTTTTTTGCGAAGTGCCTACCTGTAGATTTTGGCCTCTAGCTCAGCCGGCACCTAGGGAAACCTACCATACCTGTGCATTTCTGAAAACTAGAGACCTAGGGGAATCCAAGGAGGGGTGACTTGCGGGGCTCGGACCAGGTTCTGTTACCCAGAATCCTTTGCAAACCTCAAAATTTGGCTAAAAAAACACATGTTCCTCACATTTCTGTGGCAGAAAGTTCTGCAATCTGAGAGGAGCCACAAATTTCCTTCCACCCAGCGTTCCCCCAAGTCTCCCGTTAAAATGATACCTCACTTGTGTGGGTAGGCCTAGCGCCCGCGACAGGAAACGCCCCAAAGCGCAACGTGGACACATCCAAATTTTTGAAAGAAAACAGGAGGTGTTTTTTGCGAAGTGCCTACCTGTAGATTTTGGCCTCTAGCTCAGCCGGCACCTAGGGAAACCTACCAAACCTGTGCATTTCTGAAAACTAGAGACCTAGGGGAATCGAAGGAGGGGTGACTTGTGGGGCTCGGACCAGGTTCTGTTACCCAGAATCCTTTGCAAACCTTCAAAATGTGGCTAAAAAAACACATTTTCCTCACATTTCTGTGGCAGAAAGTTCTGGAATCTGAGAGGAGCCACAAATTTCCTTCCACCCAGCGTTCCCCCAAGTCTCCCGATAAAAATGATACCTCACTTGTGTGGGTAGGCCTAGCGACCGCGACAGGAAACGCCCCAAAGCGCAACCTGGACACATCCAAATTTCTGAAAGAAAACAGAGATGTTTTTTGCGAAGTGCCTACCTGTAGATTTTGGCCTCTAGCTCAGCCGGCACCTAGGGAAACCTACCGAACCTGTGCATTTCTGAAAACTAGAGACCTAGGGGAATCCAAGGAGGTGTGACTTGCGGGGCTCGGACTAGGTTCTGTTACCCAGAATCCTTTGCAAACCTCAAAATTTGGCTAAAAAAAACACATGTTCCTCACATTTCTGTGGCAGAAAGTTCTGCAATCTGAGAGGAGCCACAAATTTCCTTCCACCCAGCGTTCCCCCAAGTCTCCCGATAAAAATGATACCTCACTTGTGTGGGTAGGCCTAGAGCCCGCGACAGGAAAGGCCCCAAAGCGCAACGTGGACACATCCAAATTTTTGAAAGAAAACAGGAGGTGTTTTTTGCGAAGTGCCTACCTGTAGATTTTGGCCTCTAGCTCAGCCGGCACCTAGGGAAACCTACCATATCTGTGCATTTCTGAAAACTAGAGACCTAGGGGAATCCAAGGAGGGGTGACTTGCGGGGCTCGGACGAGGTTCTGTTACCCAGAATCCTTTGCAAACCTCAAAATTTGGCTACAAAAACACATGTTCCTCACATTTGTGTGGCAGAAAGTTCTGGAATCTGAGAGGAGCCACAAATTTCCTTCCACCCAGCGTTCCCCCAAGTCTCCCGATAAAAATGATACCTCACTTGTGTGGGTAGGCCTAGCGCCCGCGACAGGAAATGCCCCAAAGCGCAACGTGGACATATCCCATTTTTTGAAAGAAAACAGTGCCTACCTGTGGATTTTGGCCTGTAGCTCAGCCGTCACCTAGGGAAACCTACCAACCCTGTGCATTTTTTAAAACTAGAGACCTAGGGGAATCCAAGATGGGGTGACTTGTTGGGCTCGGACCAGGTTCTGTTACCCAGAATCCTTTGCAAACCTCAAAATTTGGCTAAAAAAACACATGTTCCTCACATTTCTGTGGCAGAAAGTTCTGCAATCTGAGAGGAGCCACAAATTTCCTTCCACCCAGCGTTCCCCCAAGTCTCCCGATAAAAATGATACCTCACTTGTGTGGGTAGGCCTAGCGCCCGCGACAGGAAACGCCCCAAAGCGCAACGTGGACACATCCACATTTTTGAAAGAAAACAGGAGGTGTTTTTTGCGAAGTGCCTACCTGTAGATTTTGGCCTCTAGCTCAGCCGGCACCTAGGGAAACCTACCAAACCTGTGCATTTCTGAAAACTAGGGACCTAGGGGAATCGAAGGAGGGGTGACTTGCGGAACTCGGACCAGGTTCTGTTACCCAGAATCCTTTGCAAACCTCAAAGTTTGGCTAAAACATTTCTGTGGCAGAAAGTTCTGGAATCTGAGAGGAGCCACAAATTTCCTTCCACCCAGCGTTCCCCCAAGTCTCCCGATAAAAATGATACCTCACTTGTGTGGGTAGGCCTAGCGCCCGCGACAGGAAACGCCCCAAAGCGCAACGTGGACACATCCAAATTTTTGAAAGAAAACAGGAGGTGCTTTTTGCGAAGTGCCTACCTGTAGATTTTGGCCTCAAGCTCAGCCGGCACCTAGGGAAACCTACCAAACCTGTGCATTTCTGAAAACTAGAGACCTAGGGGAATCGAAGGAGGGGTGACTTGCGGGGCTCGGACCAGGTTCTGTTACCCAGAATCCTTTGCAAACCTCAAAATGTGGCTAAAAAAAAACATTTTCCTCACATTTCTGTGGCAGAAAGTTCTGGAATCTGAGAGGAGCCACAAATTTCCTTCCACCCAGCGTTCCCCCAAGTCTCCCGATAAAAATGATACCTCACTTGTGTGGGTAGGCCTAGCGCCCGCGACAGGAAACGCCCCAAAGACCAACGTGGACACATCCAAATTTTTGAAAGAAAACAGGAGGTGTTTTTTGCGAAGTGCCTACCTGTAGATTTTGGCCTCTAGCTCAGCCGTCGCCTAGGGAAACCTACCAACCCTGTGCATTTTTTAAAACTAGAGACCTAGGGGAATCCAAGATGGGGTGACTTGTTGGGCTCGGACCAGGTTCTGTTACCCAGAATCCTTTGCAAACCTCAAAATTTGGCTAAAAAAACACATGTTCCTCACATTTCTGTGGCAGAAAGTTCTGCAATCTGAGAGGAGCCACAAATTTTCTTCCACCCAGCGTTCCCCCAAGTCTCCCGATAAAAATGATACCTCACTTGTGTGGGTAGGCCTAGCGCCCGCGACAGGAAACGCCCCAAAGCGCAACGTGGACACGTCCAAATTTTTTAAAGAAAACAGGAGGTGTTTTTTGCGAAGTGCCTACCTGTAGATTTTGGCCTCTAGCTCAGCCGGCACCTAGGGAAACCTACCAAACCTGTGCATTTCTGAAAACTAGAGACCTAGGGGAATCGAAGGAGGGGTGACTTGCGGGGCTCGGACCAGGTTCTGTTACCCAGAATCCTTTGCAAACCTCAAAGTTTGGCTAAAACATTTCTGTGGCAGAAAGTTCTGGAATCTGAGAGGAGCCACAAATTTCCTTCCACCCAGCGTTCCCCCAAGTCTCCCGATAAAAATGATACCTCACTTGTGTGGGTAGGCCTAGCGCCCGCGACAGGAAACGCCCCAAAGCGCAACGTGGACACATCCAAATTTTTGAAAGAAAACAGGAGGTGCTTTTTGCGAAGTGCCTACCTGCAGATTTTGGCCTCTAGCTCAGCCGGCACCTAGGGAAACCTACCAAACCTGTGCATTTCTGAAAACTAAAGAGCTAGGTGAATCGAAGGAGGGGTGACTTGCGGGGCTCGGACCAGGTTCTGTTACCCAGAATCCTTTGCAAACCTCAAAGATAGGCTAAAAAAAACACATGTTCCTCACATTTCTGTGGCAGAAAGTTCTGGAATCTGAGAGGAGCCACAAATTTCCTTCCACCCAGCGTTCCCCCAAGTCTCCCAATAAAAATGATACCTCACTTGTGTGGGTAGGCCTAGCGCCCGCGACAGGAAACTCCCCAAAGCGCAACGTGGACACATCCAAATTTTTGAAAGAAAACAAGAGGTGCTTTTTGAGAAGTGCCTACCTGTAGATTTTGGCCTCTAGCTCAGCCGGCACCTAGGGAAACCTACCAAACCTGTGCATTTCTGAAAACTAGAGACCTAGGGGAATCGAAGGAGGGGTGACTTGCGGGGCTCGGACCAGGTTCTGTTACCCAGAATCCTTTGCAAACCTCAAAATGTGGCTAAAAAAACCACATTTTCCTCACATTTCTGTGGCAGAAAGTTCTGGAATGTGAGAGGAGCCACAAATTTCCTTCCACCCAGCGTTCCCCCAAGTCTCCCGATAAAAATGATACCTCACTTGTGTGGGTAGGCCTAGCGCCCGCGACAGGAAACGCCCCAAAGCACAACGTGGACACATCCAAATTTTTGAAAGAAAACAGAGGTGTTTTTTGCGAAGTGCCTACCTGTAGATTTTGGCCTCTAGCTCAGCCGGCACCTAGGGAAACCTACCAAACCTGTGCATTTCTGAAAACTAGAGACCTAGGGGAATCCAAGGAAGGGTGACTTGCTGGGCTCGGACCAGGTTCTGTTACCCAGAATCCTTTGCAAACCTCAAAATTTGGCTAAAAAAACACATGTTCCTCACATTTCTGTGGCACAAAGTTCTGCAATCTGAGTTGAGCCACAAATTTCCTTCCACCCAGCGTTCCCCCAAGTCTCCCGATAAAAATGATACCTCACTTGTGTGGGTAGGCTTAGCGCCCGCGACAGGAAACGCCCCAAAGCGCAACGTGGACACATCCAACTTTTTGAAAGAAAACAGAGGTGTTTTTTGCGAAGTGCCTACCTGTAGATTTTGGCCTCTAGCTCAGCCGGCACCTAGGGAAACCTACCAAACCTGTGCATTTCTGAAAACTTGAGACCTAGGGGAATCCAAGGAGGGGTGACTTGCAGGGCTCGGACCAGGTTCTGTTACCCAGAATCCTTTGCAAACCTCAAAATTTGGCTAAAAAAACACATGTTCCTCACATTTCTGTGGCAGAAAGTTCTGCAATCTGAGAGGAGCCACAAATTTCCTTCCACCCAGCGTTCCCCCAAGTCTCCCGATAAAAATGATACCTCACTTGTATGGGTAGGCTTAGCGCCCGCGACAGGAAACGCTCCAAAGCGCAACGTGGACACATCCAAATTTTTGAAAGAAAACAGGAGGTGTTTTTTGCGAAGTGCCTCCCTGTAGATTTTGGCCTCTAGCTCAGCCGGCATTTAGGGAAACCTACCAAACCTGTGCATTTCTGAAAACTAGAGACCTAGGGGAATCCAAGGAGGGGTGACTTGCTGGGCTCGGACCAGGTTCTGTTACCCAGAATCCTTTGCAAACCTCAAAATTTGGATAAAAAAACACATGTTCCTCACATTTCTGTGGCAGAAAGTTCTGCAATCTGAAAGGAGCCACAAATTTCCTTCCACCCAGCGTTCCCCCACGTCTCCCGATAAAAATGATACCTCACTTGTGTGGGTAGGCCTAGCGCCCGCGACAGGAAACGCCCCAAAGCGCAACGTGGACACATCCAAATTTTTGAAAGAAAACAGAGGTGTTTTTTGCGAAGTGCCTACCTGTAGATTTTGGCCTCTAGCTCAGCCGGCACCTAGGGAAATCTACTGAACCTGTGCATTTCTGAAAACTAGAGACCTAGGGGAATCCAAGGAGGGGTGACTTGCAGGGCTCGGACCAGGTTCTGTTACCCAGAATCCTTTGCAAACCTCAAAATTTGGCTAAAAAAACACATGTTCCTCACATTTCTGTGGCAGAAAGTTCTGCAATCTGAGAGGAGCCACAAATTTCCTTCCACCCAGCGTTCCCCCAAGACTCCCGATAAAAATGATACCTCACTTGTGTGGGTAGGCCTAGCGCCCGCGACAGGAAACGCCCCAAAGCGCAACGTGGACACATCCAAATTTTTGAAAGAAAACAGGAGGTGTTTTTTGCGAAGTGCCTACCTGTAGATTTTGGCCTCTAGCTCAGCCGGCACCTAGGGAAACCTACCAAACCTGTGCATTTCTGAAAACTAGAGACCTAGGGGAATCGAAGGAGGGGTGACTTGCTGGGCTCGGACCAGGTTCTGTTACCCAGAATCCTTTGCAAACCTCAAAGTTTGGCTAAAACATTTCTGTGGCAGAAAGTTCTGGAATCTGAGAGGAGCCACAAATTTCCTTCCACCCAGCGTTCCCCCAAGTCTCCCGATAAAAATGATACCTCACTTGTGTGGGTAGGCCTAGCGCCCGCGACAGGAAACGCCCCAAAGCGCAACGTGGACACATCCAAATTTTTGAAAGAAAACAGGAGGTGCTTTTTGCGAAGTGCCTACCTGTAGATTTTGGCCTCAAGCTCAGCCGGCACCTAGGGAAACCTACCAAACCTGTGCATTTCTGAAAACTAGAGACCTAGGGGAATCGAAGGAGGGGTGACTTGCGGGGCTCGGACCAGGTTCTGTTACCCAGAATCCTTTGCAAACCTCAAAATGTGGCTAAAAAAAAACATTTTCCTCACATTTCTGTGGCAGAAAGTTCTGGAATCTGAGAGGAGCCACAAATTTCCTTCCACCCAGCGTTCCCCCAAGTCTCCCGATAAAAATGATACCTCACTTGTGTGGGTAGGCCTAGCGCCCGCGACAGGAAACGCCCCAAAGCGCAACGTGGACACATCCAAATTTTTGAAAGAAAACAGGAGGTGTTTTTTGCGAAGTGCCTACCTGTAGATTTTGGCCTCTAGCTCAGCCGTCACCTAGGGAAACCTACCAACCCTGTGCATTTTTTTAAACTAGAGACCTAGGGGAATCCAAGATGGGGTGACTTGTTGGGCTCGGACCAGGTTCTGTTACCCAGAATCCTTTGCAAACCTCAAAATTTGGCTAAAAAAACACATGTTCCTCACATTTCTGTGGCAGAAAGTTCTGCAATCTGAGAGGAGCCACAAATTTCCTTCCACCCAGCGTTCCCCCAAGTCTCCCAATAAAAATGATACCTCACTTGTGTGGGTAGGCCTAGCGCCCGCGACAGGAAACTCCCCAAAGCGCAACGTGGACACATCCAAATTTTTGAAAGAAAACAAGAGGTTCTTTTTGCGAAGTGCCTACCTGTAGATTTTGGCCTCTAGCTCAGCCGGCACCTAGGGAAACCTACCAAACCTGTGCATTTCTGAAAACTAGAGACCTAGGGGAATCGAAGGAGGGGTGACTTGCGGGGCTCGGACCAGGTTCTGTTACCCAAAATCCTTTGCAAACCTCAAAATGTGGCTAAAAAAAGACATTTTCCTCACATTTCTGTGGCAGAAAGTTCTGGAATCTGAGAGGAGCCACAAATTTCCTTCCACCCAGCGTTCTCCCAAGTCTCCCGATAAAAATGATACCTCACTTGTGTGGGTAGGCCAAGCGCCCGCGACAGGAAACGCCCCAAAGCACAACGTGGACACATCCAAATTTTTGAAAGAAAACAGAGGTGTTTTTTGCGAAGTGCCTACCTGTAGATTTTGGCCTCTAGCTCAGCCGGCACCTAGGGAAACCTACCAAACCTGTGCATTTCTGAAAACTAGAGACCTAGGGGAATCGAAGGAGGGGTGACTTGCGGGGCTCGGACCAGGTTCTGTTACCCAGAATCCTTTGCAAACCTCAAAGTTTGGCTAAAACATTTCTGTGGCAGAAAGTTCTGGAATCTGAGAGGAGCCACAAATTTCCTTCCACCCAGCGTTCCCCCAAGTCTCCCGATAAAAATGATACCTCACTTGTGTGGGTAGGCTTAGCGCCCGCGACAGGAAATGCCCCAAAGCGCAACGTGGACACATCCAACTTTTTGAAAGAAAACAGAGGTGTTTTTTGCGAAGTGCCTACCTGTAGATTTTGGCCTCTAGCTCAGCCGGCACCTAGGGAAACCTACCAAACCTGTGCATTTCTGAAAACTTGAGACCTAGGGGAATCCAAGGAGGGGTGACTTGCAGGGCTCGGACCAGGTTCTGTTACCCAGAATCCTTTGCAAACCTCAAAATTTGGCTAAAAAAACACATGTTCCTCACATTTCTGTGGCAGAAAGTTCTGCAATCTGAGAGGAGCCACAAATTTCCTTCCACCCAGCGTTCCCCCAAGTCTCCCAATAAAAATGATACCTCACTTGTGTGGGTAGGCCTAGCGCCCGCGACAGGAAACTCCCCAAAGCGCAACGTGGACACATCCACATTTTTGAAAGAAAACAAGAGGTGCTTTTTGCGAAGTGCCTACCTGTAGATTTTGGCCTCTAGCTCAGCCGGCACCTAGGGAAACCTATCAAACCTGTGCATTTCTGAAAACTAGAGACCTAGGGGAATCGAAGGAGGGGTGACTTGCGGGGCTCGGACCAGGTTCTGTTACCCAGAATCCTTTGCAAACCTCAAAATGTAGCTAAAAAAAACACATTTTCCTCACATTTCTGTGGCAGAAAGTTCTGGAATCTGAGAGGAGCCACAAATTTCCTTCCACCCAGCGTTCCCCCAAGTCTCCCGATAAAAATGATACCTCACTTGTGTGGGTAAGCCTAGCGCCCGCGACAGGAAACGCCCCAAAGCACAACGTGGACACATCCAAATTTTTGAAAGAAAACAGAGGTGTTTTTTGCGAAGTGCCTACCTGTAGATTTTGGCCTCTAGCTCAGCCGGCACCTAGGGAAACCTACCAAACCTGTGCATTTCTGAAAACTAGAGACCTAGGGGAATCGAAGGAGGGGTGACTTGCGGGGCTCAGACCAGGTTCTGTTACCCAGAATCCTTTGCAAACCTCAAAGTTTGGCTAAAACATTTCTGTGGCAGAAAGTTCTGGAATCTGAGAGGAGCCACAAATTTCCTTCCACCCAGCGTTCCCCCAAGTCTCCCGATAAAAATGATACCTCACTTGTGTGGGTAGGCTTAGCGCCCGCGACAGGAAACGCCCCAAAGCGCAACGTGGACACATCCAACTTTTTGAAAGAAAACAGAGGTGTTTTTTGCGAAGTGCCTACCTGTAGATTTTGGCCTCTAGCTCAGCCGGCACCTAGGGAAACCTACCAAACCTGTGCATTTCTGAAAACTTGAGACCTAGGGGAATCCAAGGAGGGGTGACTTGCAGGGCTCGGACCAGGTTCTGTTACCCAGAATCCTTTGCAAACCTCAAAATTTGGCTAAAAAAACACATGTTCCTCACATTTCTGTGGCAGAAAGTTCTGCAATCTGAGAGGAGCCACAAATTTCCTTCCACCCAGCGTTCCCCCAAGTCTCCCGATAAAAATGATACCTCACTTGTGTGGGTAGGCTTAGCGCCCGCGACAGGAAACGCCCCAAAGCGCAACGTGGACACATCCAAATTTTTGAAAGAAAACAGGAGGTGTTTTTTGCGAAGTGCCTCCCTGTAGATTTTGGCCTCTAGCTCAGCCGGCACATAGGGAAACCTACCAAACCTGTGCATTTCTGAAAACTAGAGACCTAGGGGAATCCAAGGAGGGGTGACTTGCTGGGCTCGGACCAGGTTCTGTTACCCAGAATCCTTTGCAAACCTCAAAATTTGGATAAAAAAACACATGTTCCTCACATTTCTGTGGCAGAAAGTTCTGCAATCTGAAAGGAGCCACAAATTTCCTTCCACCCAGCGTTCCCCCACGTCTCCCGATAAAAATGATACCTCACTTGTGTGGGTAGGCCTAGCGCCCGCGACAGGAAACGCCCCAAAGCGCAACGTGGACACATCCAAATTTTTGAAAGAAAACAGAGGTGTTTTTTGCGAAGTGCCTACCTGTAGATTTTGGCCTCTAGCTCAGCCGGCACCTAGGGAAATCTACTGAACCTGTGCATTTCTGAAAACTAGAGACCTAGGGGAATCCAAGGAGGGGTGACTTGCAGGGCTCGGACCAGGTTCTGTTACCCAGAATCCTTTGCAAACCTCAAAATTTGGCTAAAAAAACACATGTTCCTCACATTTCTGTGGCAGAAAGTTCTGCAATCTGAGAGGAGCCACAAATTTCCTTCCACCCAGCGTTCCCCCAAGTCTCCCGATAAAAATGATACCTCACTTGTGTGGGTAGGCCTAGCGCCCGCGACAGGAAACGCCCCAAAGCGCAACGTGGACACATCCAAATTTTTGAAAGAAAACAGGAGGTGTTTTTTGCGAAGTGCCTACCTGTAGATTTTGGCCTCTAGCTCAGCCGGCACCTAGGGAAACCTACCAAACCTGTGCATTTCTGAAAACTAGAGACCTAGGGGAATCGAAGGAGGGGTGACTTGCGGGGCTCGGACCAGGTTCTGTTACCCAGAATCCTTTGCAAACCTCAAAGTTTGGCTAAAACATTTCTGTGGCAGAAAGTTCTGGAATCTGAGAGGAGCCACAAATTTCCTTCCACCCAGCGTTCCCCCAAGTCTCCCGATAAAAATGATACCTCACTTGTGTGGGTAGGCCTAGCGCCCGCGACAGGAAACGCCCCAAAGCGCAACGTGGACACATCCCAATTTTTGAAAGAAAACAGGAGGTGCTTTTTGCGAAGTGCCTACCTGTAGATTTTGGCCTCAAGCTCAGCCGGCACCTAGGGAAACCTACCAAACCTGTGCATTTCTGAAAACTAGAGACCTAGGGGAATCGAAGGAGGGGTGACTTGCGGGGCTCGGACCAGGTTCTGTTACCCAGAATCCTTTGCAAACCTCAAAATGTGGCTAAAAAAAAACATTTTCCTCACATTTCTGTGGCAGAAAGTTCTGGAATCTGAGAGGAGCCACAAATTTCCTTCCACCCAGCGTTCCCCCAAGTCTCCCGATAAAAATGATACCTCACTTGTGTGGGTAGGCCTAGCGCCCGCGACAGGAAACGCCCCAAAGCGCAACGTGGACACATCCAAATTTTTGAAAGAAAACAGGAGGTGTTTTTTGCGAAGTGCCTACCTGTAGATTTTGGCCTCTAGCTCAGCCGGCACCTAGGGAAACCTACCAAACCTGTGCATTTCTGAAAACTAAAGAGCTAGGTGAATCGAAGAAGGGGTGACTTGCGGGGCTCGGACCAGGTTCTGTTACCCAGAATCCTTTGCAAACCTCAAAGATAGGCTAAAAAAAACACATGTTCCTCACATTTCTGTGGCAGAAAGTTCTGGAATCTGAGAGGAGCCACAAATTTCCTTCCACCCAGCGTTCCCCCAAGTCTCCCAATAAAAATGATACCTCACTTGTGTGGGTAGGCCTAGCGCCCGCGACAGGAAACTCCCCAAAGCGCAACGTGGACACATCCAAATTTTTGAAAGAAAACAAGAGTTGCTTTTTGCGAAGTGCCTACCTGTAGATTTTGGCCTCTAGCTCAGCCGGCACCTAGGGAAACCTACCAAACCTGTGCATTTCTGAAAACTAGAGACCTAGGGGAATCGAAGGAGGGGTGACTTGCGGGGCTCGGACCAGGTTCTGTTACCCAGAATCCTTTGCAAACCTCAAAATGTGGCTAAAAAAAACACATTTTCCTCACATTTCTGTGGCAGAAAGTTCTGGAATCTGAGAGGAGCCAGAAATTTCCTTCCACCCAGCGTTCCCCCAAGTCTCCCGATAAAAATGATACCTCACTTGTGTGGGTAGGCCTAGCGCCCGCGACAGGAAACGCCCCAAAGCACAACGTGGACACATCCAAATTTTTGAAAGAAAACAGAGGTGTTTTTTGCGAAGTGCCTACCTGTAGATTTTGGCCTCTAGCTCAGCCGGCACCTAGGGAAACCTACCAAACCTGTGCATTTCTGAAAACTAGAGACCTAGGGGAATCCAAGGAGGGGTGACTTGCTGGGCTCGGACCAGGTTCTGTTACCCAGAATCCTTTGCAAACCTCAAAATTTGGCTAAAAAAACACATGTTCCTCACATTTCTGTGGCAGAAAGTTCTGCCATCTGAGAGGAGCCACAAATTTCCTTCCACCCAGCGTTCCCCCAAGTCTCCCGATAAAAATGATACCTCACTTGTGTGGGTAGGCTTAGCGCCCGCGACAGGAAACGCCCCAAAGCGCAACGTGGACACATCCAACTTTTTGAAAGAAAACAGAGGTGTTTTTTGCGAAGTGCCTACCTGTAGATTTTGGCCTCTAGCTCAGCCGGCACCTAGGGAAACCTACCAAACCTGTGCATTTCTGAAAACTTGAGACCTAGGGGAATCCAAGGAGGGGTGACTTGCAGGGCTCGGACCAGGTTCTGTTACCCAGAATCCTTTGCAAACCTCAAAATTTGGCTAAAAAAACACATGTTCCTCACATTTCTGTGGCAGAAAGTTCTGCAATCTGAGAGGAGCCACAAATTTCCTTCCACCCAGCGTTCCCCCAAGTCTCCCGATAAAAATGATACCTCACTTGTGTGGGTAGGCTTAGCGCCCGCGACAGGAAACGCCCCAAAGCGTAACGTGGACACATCCAAATTTTTGAAAGAAAACAGGAGGTGTTTTTTGCGAAGTGCCTCCCTGTAGATTTTGGCCTCTAGCTCAGCCGGCACCTAGGGAAACCTACCAAACCTGTGCATTTCTGAAAACTAGAGACCTAGGGGAATCCAAGGAGGGGTGACTTGCTGGGCTCGGACCAGGTTCTGTTACCCAGAATCCTTTGCAAACCTCAAAATTTGGATAAAAAAACACATGTTCCTCACATTTCTGTGGCAGAAAGTTCTGCAATCTGAAAGGAGCCACAAATTTCCTTCCACCCAGCGTTCCCCCAAGTCTCCCGATAAAAATGATACCTCACTTGTGTGGGTAGGCTTAGCGCCCGCGACAGGAATCGCCCCAAAGCGCAACGTGGACACATCCAACTTTTTGAAAGAAAACAGAGGTGTTTTTTGCGAAGTGCCTACTGTAGATTTTGGCCTCTAGCTCAGCCGGCACCTAGGGAAACCTACCAAACCTGTGCATTTCTGAAAACTAGAGACCGAGGGGAATCCAAGGAGGGGTGACTTGCAGGGCTCGGACCAGGTTCTGTTACCCAGAATCCTTTGCAAACCTCAAAATTTGGCTAAAAAAACACATGTTCCTCACATTTCTGTGGCAGAAAGTTCTGGAATCTGAGAGGAGCCAGAAATTTCCTTCCACCCAGCGTTCCCCCAAGTCTCCCGATAAAAATGATACCTCACTTGTGTGGGTAGGCTTAGCGCCCGCAACAGGAAACGCCCCAAAGCGCAACGTGGACACATCCAAATTTTTGAAAGAAAACAGGAGGTGTTTTTTGCGAAGTGCCTCCCTGTAGATTTTGGCCTCTAGCTCAGCCGGCACCTAGGGAAACCTACCAAACCTGTGCATTTCTGAAAACTAGAGACCTAGGGGAATCGAAGGAGGGGTGACTTGCGGGGCTCGGACCAGGTTCTGTTACCCAGAATCCTTTGCAAACCTCAAAGTTTGGCTAAAAAAAACACATTTTCCTCACATTTCTGTGGCAGAAAGTTCTGGAATCTGAGAGGAGCCACAAATTTCCTTCCACCCAGCGTTCCCCCAAGTCTTCCGATAAAAATGATACCTCACTTGTGTGGGTAGGCTTAGCGACCGCGACAGGAAACGCCCCAAAGCGCAACGTGGACACATCCAACTTTTTGAAAGAAAACAGAGGTGTTTTTTGCGAAGTGCCTACCTGTAGATTTTGGCCTCTAGCTCAGCCGGCACCTAGGGAAACCTACCAAACCTGTGCATTTCTGAAAACTAGAGACCTAGGGGAATCCAAGGAGGGGTGACTTGCAGGGCTCGGACCAGGTTCTGTTACCCAGAATCCTTTGCAAACCTCAAAATTTGGCTAAAAAAACACATGTTCCTCACATTTCTGTGGCAGAAAGTTCTGGAATCTGAGAGGAGCCAGAAATTTCCTTCCACCCAGCGTTCCCCCAAGTCTCCCGATAAAAATGATACCTCACTTGTGTGGGTAGGCTTAGCGCCCGCGACAGGAAACGCCCCAAAGCGCAACGTGGACACATCCAAATTTTTGAAAGAAAACAGGAGGTGTTTTTTGCGAAGTGCCTCCCTGTAGATTTTGGCCTCTAGCTCAGCCGGCACCTAGGGAAACCTACCAAACCTGTGCATTTCTGAAAACTAGAGACCTAGGGGAATCGAAGGAGGGGTGACTTGCGGGGCTCGGACCAGGTTCTGTTACCCAGAATCCTTTGCAAACCTCAAAGTTTGGCTAAAAAAAACACATTTTCCTCACATTTCTGTGGCAGAAAGTTCTGGAATCTGAGAGGAGCCACAAATTTCCTTCCACCCAGCGTTCCCCCAAGTCTCCCGATAAAAATGATACCTCACTTGTGTGGGTAGGCCTAGCGCCCGCGACAGGAAACGCCCCAAAGCACAACGTGGACACATCCAAATTTTTGAAAGAAAACAGAGGTGTTTTTTGCGAAGTGCCTACCTGTAGATTTTGGCCTCTAGCTCAGCCGGCACCTAAGGAAACCTACCGAACCTGTGCATTTCTGAAAACTAGAGACCTAGGGGAATCCAAGGAGGGGTGACTTGCGGGGCTCGGACCAGGTTCTGTTACCCAGAATCCTTTGCAAACCTCAAAATTTGGCTAAAAAAACACATGTTCCTCACATTTCTGTGGCAGAAAGTTCTGCAATCTGAGAGGAGCCACAAATTTCCTTCCACCCAGCGTTCCCCCAAGCCTCCCGATAAAAATGATACCTCACTAGTGTGGGTAGGCCTAGCGCCCGCGACAGGAAACGCCCCAAAGCGAAACGTGGACACATCCAAATTTTTTAAAGAAAACAGGAGGTGTTTTTTGCGAAGTGCCTACCTGTAGATTTTGGCCTCTAGCTCAGCCGGCACCTAGGGAAACCTACCATACCTGTGCATTTCTGAAAACTTGAGACCTAGGGGAATCCAAGGAGGGGTGACTTGCAGGGCTCGGACCAGGTTCTGTTACCCAGAATCCTTTGCAAACCTCAAAATTTGGCTAAAAAAACACATGTTCCTCACATTTCTGTGGCAGAAAGTTCTGCAATCTGAGAGGAGCCACAAATTTCCTTCCACCCAGCGTTCCCCCAAGTCTCCCGATAAAAATGATACCTCACTTGTGTGGGTAGGCTTAGCGCCCGCGACAGGAAACGCCCCAAAGCGTAACGTGGACACATCCAAATTTTTGAAAGAAAACAGGAGGTGTTTTTTGCGAAGTGCCTCCCTGTAGATTTTGGCCTCTAGCTCAGCCGGCACCTAGGGAAACCTACCAAACCTGTGCATTTCTGAAAACTAGAGACCTAGGGGAATCCAAGGAGGGGTGACTTGCTGGGCTCGGACCAGGTTCTGTTACCCAGAATCCTTTGCAAACCTCAAAATTTGGATAAAAAAACACATGTTCCTCACATTTCTGTGGCAGAAAGTTCTGCAATCTGAAAGGAGCCACAAATTTCCTTCCACCCAGCGTTCCCCCACGTCTCCCGATAAAAATGATACCTCACTTGTGTGGGTAGGCCTAGCGCCCCCGACAGGAAACGCCCCAAAGCGCAACGTGGACACATCCAAATTTTTGAAAGAAAACAGAGGTGTTTTTTGCGAAGTGCCTACCTGTAGATTTTGGCCTCTAGCTCAGCCGGCACCTAGGGAAATCTACTGAACCTGTGCATTTCTGAAAACTAGAGACCTAGGGGAATCCAAGGAGGGGTGACTTGCAGGGCTCGGACCAGGTTCTGTTACCCAGAATCCTTTGCAAACCTCAAAATTTGGCTAAAAAAACACATGTTCCTCACATTTCTGTGGCAGAAAGTTCTGGAATCTGAGAGGAGCCAGAAATTTCCTTCCACCCAGCGTTCCCCCAAGTCTCCCGATAAAAATGATACCTCACTTGTGTGGGTAGGCTTAGCGCCCGCAACAGGAAACGCCCCAAAGCGCAACGTGGACACATCCAAATTTTTGAAAGAAAACAGGAGGTGTTTTTTGCGAAGTGCCTCCCTGTAGATTTTGGCCTCTAGCTCAGCCGGCACCTAGGGAAACCTACCAAACCTGTGCATTTCTGAAAACTAGAGACCTAGGGGAATCGAAGGAGGGGTGACTTGCGGGGCTCGGACCAGGTTCTGTTACCCAGAATCCTTTGCAAACCTCAAAGTTTGGCTAAAAAAAACACATTTTCCTCACATTTCTGTGGCAGAAAGTTCTGGAATCTGAGAGGAGCCACAAATTTCCTTCCACCCAGCGTTCCCCCAAGTCTCCCGATAAAAATGATACCTCACTTGTGTGGGTAGGCCTAGCGCCCGCGACAGGAAACGCCCCAAAGCACAACGTGGACACATCCAAATTTTTGAAAGAAAACAGAGGTGTTTTTTGCGAAGTGCCTACCTGTAGATTTTGGCCTCTAGCTCAGCCGGCACCTAAGGAAACCTACCGAACCTGTGCATTTCTGAAAACTAGAGACCTAGGGGAATCCAAGGAGGGGTGACTTGCGGGGCTCGGACCAGGTTCTGTTACCCAGAATCCTTTGCAAACCTCAAAATTTGGCTAAAAAAACACATGTTCCTCACATTTCTGTGGCAGAAAGTTCTGCAATCTGAGAGGAGCCACAAATTTCCTTCCACCCAGCGTTCCCCCAAGCCTCCCGATAAAAATGATACCTCACTAGTGTGGGTAGGCCTAGCGCCCGCGACAGGAAACGCCCCAAAGCGAAACGTGGACACATCCAAATTTTTTAAAGAAAACAGGAGGTGTTTTTTGCGAAGTGCCTACCTGTAGATTTTGGCCTCTAGCTCAGCCGGCACCTAGGGAAACCTACCATACCTGTGCATTTCTGAAAACTTGAGACCTAGGGGAATCCAAGGAGGGGTGACTTGCAGGGCTCGGACCAGGTTCTGTTACCCAGAATCCTTTGCAAACCTCAAAATTTGGCTAAAAAAACACATGTTCCTCACATTTCTGTGGCAGAAAGTTCTGCAATCTGAGAGGAGCCACAAATTTCCTTCCACCCAGCGTTCCCCCAAGTCTCCCGATAAAAATGATACCTCACTTGTGTGGGTAGGCTTAGCGCCCGCGACAGGAAACGCCCCAAAGCGTAACGTGGACACATCCAAATTTTTGAAAGAAAACAGGAGGTGTTTTTTGCGAAGTGCCTCCCTGTAGATTTTGGCCTCTAGCTCAGCCGGCACCTAGGGAAACCTACCAAACCTGTGCATTTCTGAAAACTAGAGACCTAGGGGAATCCAAGGAGGGGTGACTTGCTGGGCTCGGACCAGGTTCTGTTACCCAGAATCCTTTGCAAACCTCAAAATTTGGATAAAAAAACACATGTTCCTCACATTTCTGTGGCAGAAAGTTCTGCAATCTGAAAGGAGCCACAAATTTCCTTCCACCCAGCGTTCCCCCACGTCTCCCGATAAAAATGATACCTCACTTGTGTGGGTAGGCCTAGCGCCCGCGACAGGAAACGCCCCAAAGCGCAACGTGGACACATCCAAATTTTTGAAAGAAAACAGAGGTGTTTTTTGCGAAGTGCCTACCTGTAGATTTTGGCCTCTAGCTCAGCCGGCACCTAGGGAAATCTACTGAACCTGTGCATTTCTGAAAACTAGAGACCTAGGGGAATCCAAGGAGGGGTGACTTGCAGGGCTCGGACCAGGTTCTGTTACCCAGAATCCTTTGCAAACCTCAAAATTTGGCTAAAAAAACACATGTTCCTCACATTTCTGTGGCAGAAAGTTCTGGAATCTGAGAGGAGCCAGAAATTTCCTTCCACCCAGCGTTCCCCCAAGTCTCCCGATAAAAATGATACCTCACTTGTGTGGGTAGGCTTAGCGCCCGCAACAGGAAACGCCCCAAAGCGCAACGTGGACACATCCAAATTTTTGAAAGAAAACAGGAGGTGTTTTTTGCGAAGTGCCTCCCTGTAGATTTTGGCCTCTAGCTCAGCCGGCACCTAGGGAAACCTACCAAACCTGTGCATTTCTGAAAACTAGAGACCTAGGGGAATCGAAGGAGGGGTGACTTGCGGGGCTCGGACCAGGTTCTGTTACCCAGAATCCTTTGCAAACCTCAAAGTTTGGCTAAAAAAAACACATTTTCCTCACATTTCTGTGGCAGAAAGTTCTGGAATCTGAGAGGAGCCACAAATTTCCTTCCACCCAGCGTTCCCCCAAGTCTTCCGATAAAAATGATACCTCACTTGTGTGGGTAGGCTTAGCGCCCGCGACAGGAAACGCCCCAAAGCGCAACGTGGACACATCCAACTTTTTGAAAGAAAACAGAGGTGTTTTTTGCGAAGTGCCTACCTGTAGATTTTGGCCTCTAGCTCAGCCGGCACCTAGGGAAACCTACCAAACCTGTGCATTTCTGAAAACTAGAGACCTAGGGGAATCCAAGGAGGCGTGACTTGCAGGGCTCGGACCAGGTTCTGTTACCCAGAATCCTTTGCAAACCTCAAAATTTGGCTAAAAAAACACATGTTCCTCACATTTCTGTGGCAGAAAGTTCTGGAATCTGAGAGGAGCCACAAATTTCCTTCCACCCAGCGTTCCCCCAAGTCTTCCGATAAAAATGATACCTCACTTGTGTGGGTAGGCTTAGCGCCCGCGACAGGAAACGCCCCAAAGCGCAACGTGGACACATCCAACTTTTTGAAAGAAAACAGAGGTGTTTTTTGCGAAGTGCCTCCCTGTAGATTTTGGCCTCTAGCTCAGCCGGCACCTAGGGAAACCTACCAAACCTGTGCATTTCTGAAAACTAGAGACCTAGGGGAATCGAAGGAGGGGTGACTTGCGGGGCTCGGACCAGTTTCTGTTACCCAGAATCCTTTGCAAACCTCAAAGTTTGGCTAAAAAAAACACATTTTCCTCACATTTCTGTGGCAGAAAGTTCTGGAATCTGAGAGGAGCCACAAATTTCCTTCCACCCAGCGTTCCCCCAAGTCTCACGATAAAAATGATACCTCACTTGTGTGGGTAGGCCTAGCGCCCGCGACAGGAAACGCCCCAAAGCACAACGTGGACACATCCAAATTTTTGAAAGAAAACAGAGGTGTTTTTTGCGAAGTGCCTACCTGTAGATTTTGGCCTCTAGCTCAGCCGGCACCTAGGGAAACCTACCAAACCTGTGCATTTCTGAAAACTAGAGACCTAGGGGAATCGAAGGAGGGGTGACTTGCGGGGCTCGGACCAGTTTCTGTTACCCAGAATCCTTTGCAAACCTCAAAGTTTGGCTAAAAAAAACACATTTTCCTCACATTTCTGTGGCAGAAAGTTCTGGAATCTGAGAGGAGCCACAAATTTCCTTCCACCCAGCGTTCCCCCAAGTCTCACGATAAAAATGATACCTCACTTGTGTGGGTAGGCCTAGCGCCCGCGACAGGAAACGCCCCAAAGCACAACGTGGACACATCCAAATTTTTGAAAGAAAACAGAGGTGTTTTTTGCGAAGTGCCTACCTGTAGATTTTGGCCTCTAGCTCAGCCGGCACCTAAGGAAACCTACCGAACCTGTGCATTTCTGAAAACTAGAGACCTAGGGGAATCCAAGGAGGGGTGACTTGCAGGGCTCGGACCAGGTTCTGTTACCCAGAATCCTTTGCAAACCTCAAAATTTGGCTAAAAAAACACATGTTCCTCACATTTCTGTGGCAGAAAGTTCTGGAATCTGAGAGGAGCCACAAATTTCCTTCCACCCAGCGTTCCCCCAAGTCTTCCGATAAAAATGATACCTCACTTGTGTGGGTAGGCTTAGCGCCCGCGACAGGAAACGCCCCAAAGCGCAACGTGGACACATCCAACTTTTTGAAAGAAAACAGAGGTGTTTTTTGCGAAGTGCCTACCTGTAGATTTTGGCCTCTAGCTCAGCCGGCACCTAGGGAAACCTACCAAACCTGTGCATTTCTGAAAACTAGAGACCTAGGGGAATCCAAGGAGGCGTGACTTGCAGGGCTCGGACCAGGTTCTGTTACCCAGAATCCTTTGCAAACCTCAAAATTTGGCTAAAAAAACACATGTTCCTCACATTTCTGTGGCAGAAAGTTCTGGAATCTGAGAGGAGCCACAAATTTCCTTCCACCCAGCGTTCCCCCAAGTCTTCCGATAAAAATGATACCTCACTTGTGTGGGTAGGCTTAGCGCCCGCGACAGGAAACGCCCCAAAGTGCAACGTGGACACATCCAACTTTTTGAAAGAAAACAGAGGTGTTTTTTGCGAAGTGCCTCCCTGTAGATTTTGGCCTCTAGCTCAGCCGGCACCTAGGGAAACCTACCAAACCTGTGCATTTCTGAAAACTAGAGACCTAGGGGAATCGAAGGAGGGGTGACTTGCGGGGCTCGGACCAGTTTCTGTTACCCAGAATCCTTTGCAAACCTCAAAGTTTGGCTAAAAAAAACACATTTTCCTCACATTTCTGTGGCAGAAAGTTCTGGAATCTGAGAGGAGCCACAAATTTCCTTCCACCCAGCGTTCCCCCAAGTCTCACGATAAAAATGATACCTCACTTGTGTGGGTAGGCCTAGCGCCCGCGACAGGAAACGCCCCAAAGCACAACGTGGACACATCCAAATTTTTGAAAGAAAACAGAGGTGTTTTTTGCGAAGTGCCTACCTGTAGATTTTGGCCTCTAGCTCAGCCGGCACCTAGGGAAACCTACCAAACCTGTGCATTTCTGAAAACTAGAGACCTAGGGGAATCGAAGGAGGGGTGACTTGCGGGGCTCGGACCAGTTTCTGTTACCCAGAATCCTTTGCAAACCTCAAAGTTTGGCTAAAAAAAACACATTTTCCTCACATTTCTGTGGCAGAAAGTTCTGGAATCTGAGAGGAGCCACAAATTTCCTTCCACCCAGCGTTCCCCCAAGTCTCACGATAAAAATGATACCTCACTTGTGTGGGTAGGCCTAGCGCCCGCGACAGGAAACGCCCCAAAGCACAACGTGGACACATCCAAATTTTTGAAAGAAAACAGAGGTGTTTTTTGCGAAGTGCCTACCTGTAGATTTTGGCCTCTAGCTCAGCCGGCACCTAAGGAAACCTACCGAACCTGTGCATTTCTGAAAACTAGAGACCTAGGGGAATCCAAGGAGGGGTGACTTGCGGGGCTCGGACCAGGTTCTGTTACCCAGAATCCTTTGCAAACCTCAAAATTTGGCTAAAAAAACACATGTTCCTCACATTTCTGTGGCAGAAAGTTCTGGAATCTGAGAGGAGCCACAAATTTCCTTCCACCCAGCGTTCCCCCAAGTCTTCCGATAAAAATGATACCTCACTTGTGTGGGTAGGCTTAGCGCCCGCGACAGGAAACGCCCCAAAGCGCAACGTGGACACATCCAACTTTTTGAAAGAAAACAGAGGTGTTTTTTGCGAAGTGCCTACCTGTAGATTTTGGCCTCTAGCTCAGCCGGCACCTAGGGAAACCTACCAAACCTGTGCATTTCTGAAAACTAGAGACCTAGGGGAATCCAAGGAGGCGTGACTTGCAGGGCTCGGACCAGGTTCTGTTACCCAGAATCCTTTGCAAACCTCAAAATTTGGCTAAAAAAACACATGTTCCTCACATTTCTGTGGCAGAAAGTTCTGGAATCTGAGAGGAGCCACAAATTTCCTTCCACCCAGCGTTCCCCCAAGTCTTCCGATAAAAATGATACCTCACTTGTGTGGGTAGGCTTAGCGCCCGCGACAGGAAACGCCCCAAAGCGCAACGTGGACACATCCAACTTTTTGAAAGAAAACAGAGGTGTTTTTTGCGAAGTGCCTCCCTGTAGATTTTGGCCTCTAGCTCAGCCGGCACCTAGGGAAACCTACCAAACCTGTGCATTTCTGAAAACTAGAGACCTAGGGGAATCGAAGGAGGGGTGACTTGCGGGGCTCGGACCAGTTTCTGTTACCCAGAATCCTTTGCAAACCTCAAAGTTTGGCTAAAAAAAACACATTTTCCTCACATTTCTGTGGCAGAAAGTTCTGGAATCTGAGAGGAGCCACAAATTTCCTTCCACCCAGCGTTCCCCCAAGTCTCACGATAAAAATGATACCTCACTTGTGTGGGTAGGCCTAGCGCCCGCGACAGGAAACGCCCCAAAGCACAACGTGGACACATCCAAATTTTTGAAAGAAAACAGAGGTGTTTTTTACGAAGTGCCTACCTGTAGATTTTGGCCTCTAGCTCAGCCGGCACCTAAGGAAACCTACCGAACCTGTGCATTTCTGAAAACTAGAGACCTAGGGGAATCCAAGGAGGGGTGACTTGCGGGGCTCGGACCAGGTTCTGTTACCCAGAATCCTTTGCAAACCTCAAAATTTGGCTAAAAAAACACATGTTCCTCACATTTCTGTGGCAGAAAGTTCTGCAATCTGAGAGGAGCCACAAATTTCCTTCCACCCAGCGTTCCCCCAAGCCTCCCGATAAAAATGATACCTCACTAGTGTGGGTAGGCCTAGCGCCCGCGACAGGAAACGCCCCAAAGCGAAACGTGGACACATCCAAATTTTTTAAAGAAAACAGGAGGTGTTTTTTGCGAAGTGCCTACCTGTAGATTTTGGCCTCTAGCTCAGCCGGCACCTAGGGAAACCTACCATACCTGTGCATTTCTGAAAACTTGAGACCTAGGGGAATCCAAGGAGGGGTGACTTGCAGGGCTCGGACCAGGTTCTGTTACCCAGAATCCTTTGCAAACCTCAAAATTTGGCTAAAAAAACACATGTTCCTCACATTTCTGTGGCAGAAAGTTCTGCAATCTGAGAGGAGCCACAAATTTCCTTCCACCCAGCGTTCCCCCAAGCCTCCCGATAAAAATGATACCTCACTAGTGTGGGTAGGCCTAGCGCCCGCGACAGGAAACGCCCCAAAGCGAAACGTGGACACATCCAAATTTTTTAAAGAAAACAGGAGGTGTTTTTTGCGAAGTGCCTACCTGTAGATTTTGGCCTCTAGCTCAGCCGGCACCTAGGGAAACCTACCATACCTGTGCATTTCTGAAAACTTGAGACCTAGGGGAATCCAAGGAGGGGTGACTTGCAGGGCTCGGACCAGGTTCTGTTACCCAGAATCCTTTGCAAACCTCAAAATTTGGCTAAAAAAACACATGTTCCTCACATTTCTGTGGCAGAAAGTTCTGCAATCTGAGAGGAGCCACAAATTTCCTTCCACCCAGCGTTCCCCCAAGTCTCCCGATAAAAATGATACCTCACTTGTGTGGGTAGGCTTAGCGCCCGCGACAGGAAACCCCCCAAAGCGTAACGTGGACACATCCAAATTTTTGAAAGAAAACAGGAGGTGTTTTTTGCGAAGTGCCTCCCTGTAGATTTTGGCCTCTAGCTCAGCCGGCACCTAGGGAAACCTACCAAACCTGTGCATTTCTGAAAACTAGAGACCTAGGGGAATCCAAGGAGGGGTGACTTGCTGGGCTCGGACCAGGTTCTGTTACCCAGAATCCTTTGCAAACCTCAAAATTTGGATAAAAAAACACATGTTCCTCACATTTCTGTGGCAGAAAGTTCTGCAATCTGAAAGGAGCCACAAATTTCCTTCCACCCAGCGTTCCCCCACGTCTCCCGATAAAAATGATACCTCACTTGTGTGGGTAGGCCTAGCGCCCGCGACAGGAAACGCCCCAAAGCGCAACGTGGACACATCCAAATTTTTGAAAGAAAACAGAGGTGTTTTTTGCGAAGTGCCTACCTGTAGATTTTGGCCTCTAGCTCAGCCGGCACCTAGGGAAATCTACTGAACCTGTGCATTTCTGAAAACTAGAGACCTAGGGGAATCCAAGGAGGGGTGACTTGCAGGGCTCGGACCAGGTTCTGTTACCCAGAATCCTTTGCAAACCTCAAAATTTGGCTAAAAAAACACATGTTCCTCACATTTCTGTGGCAGAAAGTTCTGGAATCTGAGAGGAGCCACAAATTTCCTTCCACCCAGCGTTCCCCCAAGTCTCCCGATAAAAATGATACCTCACTTGTGTGGGTAGGCTTAGCGCCCGCGACAGGAAACGCCCCAAAGCGCAACGTGGACACATCCAACTTTTTGAAAGAAAACAGAGGTGTTTTTTGCGAAGTGCCTACCTGTAGATTTTGGCCTCTAGCTCAGCCGGCACCTAGGGAAACCTACCAAACCTGTGCATTTCTGAAAACTAGAGACCTAGGGGAATCCAAGGAGGGGTGACTTGCAGGGCTCGGACCAGGTTCTGTTACCCAGAATCCTTTGCAAACCTCAAAATTTGGCTAAAAAAACACATGTTCCTCACATTTCTGTGGCAGAAAGTTCTGGAATCTGAGAGGAGCCAGAAATTTCCTTCCACCCAGCGTTCCCCCAAGTCTCCCGATAAAAATGATACCTCACTTGTGTGGGTAGGCTTAGCGCCCGCGACAGGAAACGCCCCAAAGCGCAACGTGGACACATCCAAATTTTTGAAAGAAAACAGGAGGTGTTTTTTGCGAAGTGCCTCCCTGTAGATTTTGGCCTCTAGCTCAGCCGGCACCTAGGGAAACCTACCAAACCTGTGCATTTCTGAAAACTAGAGACCTAGGGGAATCGAAGGAGGGGTGGGGCTCGGACCAGGTTCTGTTACCCAGAATCCTTTGCAAACCTTCAAAATGTGGCTAAAAAAACACATTTTCCTCACATTTGTGTGGCAGAAAGTTCTGGAATCTGAGAGGAGCCACAAATTTCCTTCCACCCAGCGTTCCCCCAAGTCTCCCGATAAAAATGATACCTCACTTGTGTGGGTAGGCCTAGCGCCCGCGACAGGAAATGCCCCAAAGCGCAACGTGGACATATCCCATTTTTTGAAAGAAAACAGTGCCTACCTGTGGATTTTGGCCTGTAGCTCAGCCGTCACCTAGGGAAACCTACCAACCCTGTGCATTTTTTAAAACTAGAGACCTAGGGGAATCCAAGATGGGGTGACTTGTTGGGCTCGGACCAGGTTCTGTTACCCAGAATCCTTTGCAAACCTCAAAATTTGGCTAAAAAAACACATGTTCCTCACATTTCTGTGGCAGAAAGTTCTGCAATCTGAGAGGAGCCACAAATTTCCTTCCACCCAGCGTTCCCCCAAGACTCCCGATAAAAATGATACCTCACTTGTGTGGGTAGGCCTAGCGCCCGCGACAGGAAACGCCCCAAAGCGCAACGTGGACACATCCAAATTTTTGAAAGAAAACAGGAGGTGTTTTTTGCGAAGTGCCTACCTGTAGATTTTGGCCTCTAGCTCAGCCGGCACCTAGGGAAACCTACCAAACCTGTGCATTTCTGAAAACTAGAGACCTAGGGGAATCGAAGGAGGGGTGACTTGCGGGGCTCGGACCAGGTTCTGTTACCCAGAATCCTTTGCAAACCTCAAAGTTTGGCTAAAACATTTCTGTGGCAGAAAGTTCTGGAATCTGAGAGGAGCCACAAATTTCCTTCCACCCAGCGTTCCCCCAAGTCTCCCGATAAAAATGATACCTCACTTGTGTGGGTAGGCCTAGCGCCCGCGTCAGGAAACGCCCCAAAGCGCAACGTGGACACATCCAAATTTTTGAAAGAAAACAGGAGGTGTTTTTTGCGAAGTGCCTCCCTGTAGATTTTGGCCTCTAGCTCAGCCGGCACCTAGGGAAACCTACCAAACCTGTGCATTTCTGAAAACTAGAGACCTAGGGGAATCGAAGGAGGGGTGACTTGCGGGGCTCGGACCAGGTTCTGTTACCCAGAATCCTTTGCAAACCTCAAAGTTTGGCTAAAAAAAACACATTTTCCTCACATTTCTGTGGCAGAAAGTTCTGGAATCTGAGAGGAGCCACAAATTTCCTTCCACCCAGCGTTCCCCCAAGTCTCCCGATAAAAATGATACCTCACTTGTGTGGGTAGGCCTAGCGCCCGCGACAGGAAACGCCCCAAAGCACAACGTGGACACATCCAAATTTTTGAAAGAAAACAGAGGTGTTTTTTGCGAAGTGCCTACCTGTAGATTTTGGCCTCTAGCTCAGCCGGCACCTAAGGAAACCTACCGAACCTGTGCATTTCTGAAAACTAGAGACCTAGGGGAATCCAAGGAGGGGTGACTTGCAGGGCTCGGACCAGGTTCTGTTACCCAGAATCCTTTGCAAACCTCAAAATTTGGCTAAAAAAACACATGTTCCTCACATTTCTGTGGCAGAAAGTTCTGGAATCTGAGAGGAGCCACAAATTTCCTTCCACCCAGCGTTCCCCCAAGTCTTCCGATAAAAATGATACCTCACTTGTGTGGGTAGGCTTAGCGCCCGCGACAGGAAACGCCCCAAAGCGCAACGTGGACACATCCAACTTTTTGAAAGAAAACAGAGGTGTTTTTTGCGAAGTGCCTACCTGTAGATTTTGGCCTCTAGCTCAGCCGGCACCTAGGGAAACCTACCAAACCTGTGCATTTCTGAAAACTAGAGACCTAGGGGAATCCAAGGAGGCGTGACTTGCAGGGCTCGGACCAGGTTCTGTTACCCAGAATCCTTTGCAAACCTCAAAATTTGGCTAAAAAAACACATGTTCCTCACATTTCTGTGGCAGAAAGTTCTGGAATCTGAGAGGAGCCACAAATTTCCTTCCACCCAGCGTTCCCCCAAGTCTTCCGATAAAAATGATACCTCACTTGTGTGGGTAGGCTTAGCGCCCGCGACAGGAAACGCCCCAAAGCGCAACGTGGACACATCCAACTTTTTGAAAGAAAACAGAGGTGTTTTTTGCGAAGTGCCTCCCTGTAGATTTTGGCCTCTAGCTCAGCCGGCACCTAGGGAAACCTACCAAACCTGTGCATTTCTGAAAACTAGAGACCTAGGGGAATCGAAGGAGGGGTGACTTGCGGGGCTCGGACCAGTTTCTGTTACCCAGAATCCTTTGCAAACCTCAAAGTTTGGCTAAAAAAAACACATTTTCCTCACATTTCTGTGGCAGAAAGTTCTGGAATCTGAGAGGAGCCACAAATTTCCTTCCACCTAGCGTTCCCCCAAGTCTCACGATAAAAATGATACCTCACTTGTGTGGGTAGGCCTAGCGCCCGCGACAGGAAACGCCCCAAAGCACAACGTGGACACATCCAAATTTTTGAAAGAAAACAGAGGTGTTTTTTGCGAAGTGCCTACCTGTAGATTTTGGCCTCTAGCTCAGCCGGCACCTAGGGAAACCTACCAAACCTGTGCATTTCTGAAAACTAGAGACCTAGGGGAATCGAAGGAGGGGTGACTTGCGGGGCTCGGACCAGTTTCTGTTACCCAGAATCCTTTGCAAACCTCAAAGTTTGGCTAAAAAAAACACATTTTCCTCACATTTCTGTGGCAGAAAGTTCTGGAATCTGAGAGGAGCCACAAATTTCCTTCCACCCAGCGTTCCCCCAAGTCTCACGATAAAAATGATACCTCACTTGTGTGGGTAGGCCTAGCGCCCGCGACAGGAAACGCCCCAAAGCACAACGTGGACACATCCAAATTTTTGAAAGAAAACAGAGGTGTTTTTTGCGAAGTGCCTACCTGTAGATTTTGGCCTCTAGCTCAGCCGGCACCTAAGGAAACCTACCGAACCTGTGCATTTCTGAAAACTAGAGACCTAGGGGAATCCAAGGAGGGGTGACTTGCGGGGCTCGGACCAGGTTCTGTTACCCAGAATCCTTTGCAAACCTCAAAATTTGGCTAAAAAAACACATGTTCCTCACATTTCTGTGGCAGAAAGTTCTGGAATCTGAGAGGAGCCACAAATTTCCTTCCACCCAGCGTTCCCCCAAGTCTTCCGATAAAAATGATACCTCACTTGTGTGGGTAGGCTTAGCGCCCGCGACAGGAAACGCCCCAAAGCGCAACGTGGACACATCCAACTTTTTGAAAGAAAACAGAGGTGTTTTTTGCGAAGTGCCTACCTGTAGATTTTGGCCTCTAGCTCAGCCGGCACCTAGGGAAACCTACCAAACCTGTGCATTTCTGAAAACTAGAGACCTAGGGGAATCAAAGGAGGCGTGACTTGCAGGGCTCGGACCAGGTTCTGTTACCCAGAATCCTTTGCAAACCTCAAAATTTGGCTAAAAAAACACATGTTCCTCACATTTCTGTGGCAGAAAGTTCTGGAATCTGAGAGGAGCCACAAATTTCCTTCCACCCAGCGTTCCCCCAAGTCTTCCGATAAAAATGATACCTCACTTGTGTGGGTAGGCTTAGCGCCCGCGACAGGAAACGCCCCAAAGCGCAACGTGGACACATCCAACTTTTTGAAAGAAAACAGAGGTGTTTTTTGCGAAGTGCCTCCCTGTAGATTTTGGCCTCTAGCTCAGCCGGCACCTAGGGAAACCTACCAAACCTGTGCATTTCTGAAAACTAGAGACCTAGGGGAATCGAAGGAGGGGTGACTTGCGGGGCTCGGACCAGTTTCTGTTACCCAGAATCCTTTGCAAACCTCAAAGTTTGGCTAAAAAAAACACATTTTCCTCACATTTCTGTGGCAGAAAGTTCTGGAATCTGAGAGGAGCCACAAATTTCCTTCCACCCAGCGTTCCCCCAAGTCTCACGATAAAAATGATACCTCACTTGTGTGGGTAGGCCTAGCGCCCGCGACAGGAAACGCCCCAAAGCACAACGTGGACACATCCAAATTTTTGAAAGAAAACAGAGGTGTTTTTTGCGAAGTGCCTACCTGTAGATTTTGGCCTCTAGCTCAGCCGGCACCTAAGGAAACCTACCGAACCTGTGCATTTCTGAAAACTAGAGACCTAGGGGAATCCAAGGAGGGGTGACTTGCGGGGCTCGGACCAGGTTCTGTTACCCAGAATCCTTTGCAAACCTCAAAATTTGGCTAAAAAAACACATGTTCCTCACATTTCTGTGGCAGAAAGTTCTGCAATCTGAGAGGAGCCACAAATTTCCTTCCACCCAGCGTTCCCCCAAGCCTCCCGATAAAAATGATACCTCACTAGTGTGGGTAGGCCTAGCGCCCGCGACAGGAAACGCCCCAAAGCGAAACGTGGACACATCCAAATTTTTTAAAGAAAACAGGAGGTGTTTTTTGCGAAGTGCCTACCTGTAGATTTTGGCCTCTAGCTCAGCCGGCACCTAGGGAAACCTACCATACCTGTGCATTTCTGAAAACTTGAGACCTAGGGGAATCCAAGGAGGGGTGACTTGCAGGGCTCGGACCAGGTTCTGTTACCCAGAATCCTTTGCAAACCTCAAAATTTGGCTAAAAAAACACATGTTCCTCACATTTCTGTGGCAGAAAGTTCTGCAATCTGAGAGGAGCCACAAATTTCCTTCCACCCAGCGTTCCCCCAAGTCTCCCGATAAAAATGATACCTCACTTGTGTGGGTAGGCTTAGCGCCCGCGACAGGAAACCCCCCAAAGCGTAACGTGGACACATCCAAATTTTTGAAAGAAAACAGGAGGTGTTTTTTGCGAAGTGCCTCCCTGTAGATTTTGGCCTCTAGCTCAGCCGGCACCTAGGGAAACCTACCAAACCTGTGCATTTCTGAAAACTAGAGACCTAGGGGAATCCAAGGAGGGGTGACTTGCTGGGCTCGGACCAGGTTCTGTTACCCAGAATCCTTTGCAAACCTCAAAATTTGGATAAAAAAACACATGTTCCTCACATTTCTGTGGCAGAAAGTTCTGCAATCTGAAAGGAGCCACAAATTTCCTTCCACCCAGCGTTCCCCCACGTCTCCCGATAAAAATGATACCTCACTTGTGTGGGTAGGCCTAGCGCCCGCGACAGGAAACGCCCCAAAGCGCAACGTGGACACATCCAAATTTTTGAAAGAAAACAGAGGTGTTTTTTGCGAAGTGCCTACCTGTAGATTTTGGCCTCTAGCTCAGCCGGCACCTAGGGAAATCTACTGAACCTGTGCATTTCTGAAAACTAGAGACCTAGGGGAATCCAAGGAGGGGTGACTTGCAGGGCTCGGACCAGGTTCTGTTACCCAGAATCCTTTGCAAACCTCAAAATTTGGCTAAAAAAACACATGTTCCTCACATTTCTGTGGCAGAAAGTTCTGGAATCTGAGAGGAGCCACAAATTTCCTTCCACCCAGCGTTCCCCCAAGTCTCCCGATAAAAATGATACCTCACTTGTGTGGGTAGGCTTAGCGCCCGCGACAGGAAACGCCCCAAAGCGCAACGTGGACACATCCAACTTTTTGAAAGAAAACAGAGGTGTTTTTTGCGAAGTGCCTACCTGTAGATTTTGGCCTCTAGCTCAGCCGGCACCTAGGGAAACCTACCAAACCTGTGCATTTCTGAAAACTAGAGACCTAGGGGAATCCAAGGAGGGGTGACTTGCAGGGCTCGGACCAGGTTCTGTTACCCAGAATCCTTTGCAAACCTCAAAATTTGGCTAAAAAAACACATGTTCCTCACATTTCTGTGGCAGAAAGTTCTGGAATCTGAGAGGAGCCAGAAATTTCCTTCCACCCAGCGTTCCCCCAAGTCTCCCGATAAAAATGATACCTCACTTGTGTGGGTAGGCTTAGCGCCCGCGACAGGAAACGCCCCAAAGCGCAACGTGGACACATCCAAATTTTTGAAAGAAAACAGGAGGTGTTTTTTGCGAAGTGCCTCCCTGTAGATTTTGGCCTCTAGCTCAGCCGGCACCTAGGGAAACCTACCAAACCTGTGCATTTCTGAAAACTAGAGACCTAGGGGAATCGAAGGAGGGGTGGGGCTCGGACCAGGTTCTGTTACCCAGAATCCTTTGCAAACCTTCAAAATGTGGCTAAAAAAACACATTTTCCTCACATTTGTGTGGCAGAAAGTTCTGGAATCTGAGAGGAGCCACAAATTTCCTTCCACCCAGCGTTCCCCCAAGTCTCCCGATAAAAATGATACCTCACTTGTGTGGGTAGGCCTAGCGCCCGCAACAGGAAATGCCCCAAAGCGCAACGTGGACATATCCCATTTTTTGAAAGAAAACAGTGCCTACCTGTGGATTTTGGCCTGTAGCTCAGCCGTCACCTAGGGAAACCTACCAACCCTGTGCATTTTTTAAAACTAGAGACCTAGGGGAATCCAAGATGGGGTGACTTGTTGGGCTCGGACCAGGTTCTGTTACCCAGAATCCTTTGCAAACCTCAAAATTTGGCTAAAAAAACACATGTTCCTCACATTTCTGTGGCAGAAAGTTCTGCAATCTGAGAGGAGCCACAAATTTCCTTCCACCCAGCGTTCCCCCAAGACTCCCGATAAAAATGATACCTCACTTGTGTGGGTAGGCCTAGCGCCCGCGACAGGAAACGCCCCAAAGCGCAACGTGGACACATCCAAATTTTTGAAAGAAAACAGGAGGTGTTTTTTGCGAAGTGCCTACCTGTAGATTTTGGCCTCTAGCTCAGCCGGCACCTAGGGAAACCTACCAAACCTGTGCATTTCTGAAAACTAGAGACCTAGGGGAATCGAAGGAGGGGTGACTTGCGGGGCTCGGACCAGGTTCTGTTACCCAGAATCCTTTGCAAACCTCAAAGTTTGGCTAAAACATTTCTGTGGCAGAAAGTTCTGGAATCTGAGAGGAGCCACAAATTTCCTTCCACCCAGCGTTCCCCCAAGTCTCCCGATAAAAATGATACCTCACTTGTGTGGGTAGGCCTAGCGCCCGCGTCAGGAAACGCCCCAAAGCGCAACGTGGACACATCCAAATTTTTGAAAGAAAACAGGAGGTGTTTTTTGCGAAGTGCCTCCCTGTAGATTTTGGCCTCTAGCTCAGCCGGCACCTAGGGAAACCTACCAAACCTGTGCATTTCTGAAAACTAGAGACCTAGGGGAATCGAAGGAGGGGTGACTTGCGGGGCTCGGACCAGGTTCTGTTACCCAGAATCCTTTGCAAACCTCAAAGTTTGGCTAAAAAAAACACATTTTCCTCACATTTCTGTGGCAGAAAGTTCTGGAATCTGAGAGGAGCCACAAATTTCCTTCCACCCAGCGTTCCCCCAAGTCTCCCGATAAAAATGATACCTCACTTGTGTGGGTAGGCCTAGCGCCCGCGACAGGAAACGCCCCAAAGCACAACGTGGACACATCCAAATTTTTGAAAGAAAACAGAGGTGTTTTTTGCGAAGTGCCTACCTGTAGATTTTGGCCTCTAGCTCAGCCGGCACCTAAGGAAACCTACCGAACCTGTGCATTTCTGAAAACTAGAGACCTAGGGGAATCCAAGGAGGGGTGACTTGCGGGGCTCGGACCAGGTTCTGTTACCCAGAATCCTTTGCAAACCTCAAAATTTGGCTAAAAAAACACATGTTCCTCACATTTCTGTGGCAGAAAGTTCTGCAATCTGAGAGGAGCCACAAATTTCCTTCCACCCAGCGTTCCCCCAAGCCTCCCGATAAAAATGATACCTCACTAGTGTGGGTAGGCCTAGCGCCCGCGACAGGAAACGCCCCAAAGCGAAACGTGGACACATCCAAATTTTTTAAAGAAAACAGGAGGTGTTTTTTGCGAAGTGCCTACCTGTAGATTTTGGCCTCTAGCTCAGCCGGCACCTAGGGAAACCTACCATACCTGTGCATTTCTGAAAACTTGAGACCTAGGGGAATCCAAGGAGGGGTGACTTGCAGGGCTCGGACCAGGTTCTGTTACCCAGAATCCTTTGCAAACCTCAAAATTTGGCTAAAAAAACACATGTTCCTCACATTTCTGTGGCAGAAAGTTCTGCAATCTGAGAGGAGCCACAAATTTCCTTCCACCCAGCGTTCCCCCAAGTCTCCCGATAAAAATGATACCTCACTTGTGTGGGTAGGCTTAGCGCCCGCGACAGGAAACGCCCCAAAGCGTAACGTGGACACATCCAAATTTTTGAAAGAAAACAGGAGGTGTTTTTTGCGAAGTGCCTCCCTGTAGATTTTGGCCTCTAGCTCAGCCGGCACCTAGGGAAACCTACCAAACCTGTGCATTTCTGAAAACTAGAGACCTAGGGGAATCCAAGGAGGGGTGACTTGCTGGGCTCAGACCAGGTTCTGTTACCCAGAATCCTTTGCAAACCTCAAAATTTGGATAAAAAAACACATGTTCCTCACATTTCTGTGGCAGAAAGTTCTGCAATCTGAAAGGAGCCACAAATTTCCTTCCACCCAGCGTTCCCCCACGTCTCCCGATAAAAATGATACCTCACTTGTGTGGGTAGGCCTAGCGCCCGCGACAGGAAACGCCCCAAAGCGCAACGTGGACACATCCAAATTTTTGAAAGAAAACAGAGGTGTTTTTTGCGAAGTGCCTACCTGTAGATTTTGGCCTCTAGCTCAGCCGGCACCTAGGGAAATCTACTGAACCTGTGCATTTCTGAAAACTAGAGACCTAGGGGAATCCAAGGAGGGGTGACTTGCAGGGCTCGGACCAGGTTCTGTTACCCAGAATCCTTTGCAAACCTCAAAATTTGGCTAAAAAAACACATGTTCCTCACATTTCTGTGGCAGAAAGTTCTGCAATCTGAGAGGAGCCACAAATTTCCTTCCACCCAGCGTTCCCCCAAGTCTCCCGATAAAAATGATACCTCACTTGTGTGGGTAGGCTTAGCGCCCGCGACAGGAAACGCCCCAAAGCGCAACGTGGACACATCCAACTTTTTGAAAGAAAACAGAGGTGTTTTTTGCGAAGTGCCTACCTGTAGATTTTGGCCTCTAGCTCAGCCGGCACCTAGGGAAACCTACCAAACCTGTGCATTTCTGAAAACTAGAGACCTAGGGGAATCCAAGGAGGGGTGACTTGCAGGGCTCGGACCAGGTTCTGTTACCCAGAATCCTTTGCAAACCTCAAAATTTGGCTAAAAAAACACATGTTCCTCACATTTCTGTGGCAGAAAGTTCTGGAATCTGAGAGGAGCCAGAAATTTCCTTCCACCCAGCGTTCCCCCAAGTCTCCCGATAAAAATGATACCTCACTTGTGTGGGTAGGCTTAGCGCCCGCGACAGGAAACGCCCCAAAGCGCAACGTGGACACATCCAAATTTTTTAAAGAAAACAGGAGGTGTTTTTTGCGAAGTGCCTCCCTGTAGATTTTGGCCTCTAGCTCAGCCGGCACCTAGGGAAACCTACCAAACCTGTGCATTTCTGAAAACTAGAGACCTAGGGGAATCGAAGGAGGGGTGACTTGCGGGGCTCGGACCAGGTTCTGTTACCCAGAATCCTTTGCAAACCTCAAAGTTTGGCTAAAAAAAACACATTTTCCTCACATTTCTGTGGCAGAAAGTTCTGGAATCTGAGAGGAGCCACAAATTTCCTTCCACCCAGCGTTCCCCCAAGTCTCCCGATAAAAATGATACCTCACTTGTGTGGGTAGGCCTAGCGCCCGCGACAGGAAACGCCCCAAAGCACAACGTGGACACATCCAAATTTTTGAAAGAAAACAGAGGTGTTTTTTGCGAAGTGCCTACCTGTAGATTTTGGCCTCTAGCTCAGCCGGCCCCTAAGGAAACCTACCGAACCTGTGCATTTCTGAAAACTAGAGACCTAGGGGAATCCAAGGAGGGGTGACTTGCGGGGCTCGGACCAGGTTCTGTTACCCAGAATCCTTTGCAAACCTCAAAATTTGGCTAAAAAAACACATGTTCGTCACATTTCTGTGGCAGAAAGTTCTGCAATCTGAGAGGAGCCACAAATTTCCTTCCACCCAGCGTTCCCCCAAGCCTCCCGATAAAAATGATACCTCACTAGTGTGGGTAGGCCTAGCGCCCCCGACAGGAAACGCCCCAAAGCGAAACGTGGACACATCCAAATTTTTTAAAGAAAACAGGAGGTGTTTTTTGCGAAGTGCCTACCTGTAGATTTTGGCCTCTAGCTCAGCCGGCACCTAGGGAAACCTACCATACCTGTGCATTTCTGAAAACTAGAGACCTAGGGGAATCCAAGGAGGGGTGACTTGCGGGGCTCAGACGAGGTTCTGTTACCCAGAATCCTTTGCAAACCTCAACATTTGGCTAAAAAAACACATGTTCCTCACATTTCTGTGGCAGAAAGTTCTGCAATCTGAGAGGAGCCACAAATTTCCTTCCACCCAGCGTTCCCCCAAGTCTCCCGATAAAAATTATACCTCACTTGTGTGGGTAGGCCTAGCACCCGCGACAGGAAACGCCCCAAAGCGCAACGTGGACACATCCAAATTTTTGAAAGAAAACAGGAGGTGTTTTTTGCGAAGTGCCTACCTGTAGATTTTGGCCTCTAGCTCAGCCGGCACCTAGGGAAACCTACCAAACCTGTGCATTTCTGAAAACTAGAGACCTAGGGGAATCGAAGGAGGGGTGGGGCTCGGACCAGGTTCTGTTACCCAGAATCCTTTGCAAACCTTCAAAATGTGGCTAAAAAAACACATTTTCCTCACATTTCTGTGGCAGAAAGTTCTGGAATCTGAGAGGAGCCACAAATTTCCTTCCACCCAGCGTTCCCCCAAGTCTCCCGATAAAAATGATACCTCACTTGTGTGGGTAGGCCTAGCGCCCGCGACAGGAAACGCCCGAAAGCGCAACCTGGACACATCCAAATTTCTGAAAGAAAACAGAGATGTTTTTTGCGAAGTGCCTACCTGTAGATTTTGGCCTCTAGCTCAGCCGGCACCTAGGGAAACCTACCGAACCTGTGCATTTCTGAAAACTAGAGACCTAGGGGAATCCAAGGAGGTGTGACTTGCGGGGCTTGGACTAGGTTCTGTTACCCAGAATCCTTTGCAAACCTCAAAATTTGGCTAAAAAAAACACATGTTCCTCACATTTCTGTGGCAGAAAGTTCTGCAATCTGAGAGGAGCCACAAATTTCCTTCCACCCAGCGTTCCCCCAAGTCTCCCGATAAAAATGATACCTCACTTGTGTGGGTAGGCCTAGAGCCCGCGACAGGAAAGGCCCCAAAGCGCAACGTGGACACATCCAAATTTTTTAAAGAAAACAGGAGGTGTTTTTTGCGAAGTGCCTACCTGTAGATTTTGGCCTCTAGCTCAGCCGGCACCTAGGGAAACCTACCATATCTGTGCATTTCTGAAAACTAGAGACCTAGGGGAATCCAAGGAGGGGTGACTTGCGGGGCTCGGACGAGGTTCTGTTACCCAGAATCCTTTGCAAACCTCAAAATTTGGCTACAAAAACACATGTTCCTCACATTTGTGTGGCAGAAAGTTCTGGAATCTGAGAGGAGCCACAAATTTCCTTCCACCCAGCGTTCCCCCAAGTCTCCCGATAAAAATGATACCTCACTTGTGTGGGTAGGCCTAGCGCCCGCGACAGGAAATGCCCCAAAGCGCAACGTGGACATATCCCATTTTTTGAAAGAAAACAGTGCCTACCTGTGGATTTTGGCCTGTAGCTCAGCCGTCACCTAGGGAAACCTACCAACCCTGTGCATTTTTTAAAACTAGAGACCTAGGGGAATCCAAGATGGGGTGACTTGTTGGGCTCGGACCAGGTTCTGTTACCCAGAATCCTTTGCAAACCTCAAAATTTGGCTAAAAAAACACATGTTCCTCACATTTCTGTGGCAGAAAGTTCTGCAATCTGAGAGGAGCCACAAATTTCCTTCCACCCAGCGTTCCCCCAAGACTCCCGATAAAAATGATACCTCACTTGTGTGGGTAGGCCTAGCGCCCGCGACAGGAAACGCCCCAAAGCGCAACGTGGACACATCCAAATTTTTGAAAGAAAACAGGAGGTGTTTTTTGCGAAGTGCCTACCTGTAGATTTTGGCCTCTAGCTCAGCCGGCACCTAGGGAAACCTACCAAACCTGTGCATTTCTGAAAACTAGAGACCTAGGGGAATCGAAGGAGGGGTGACTTGCGGGGCTCGGACCAGGTTCTGTTACCCAGAATCCTTTGCAAACCTCAAAGTTTGGCTAAAACATTTCTGTGGCAGAAAGTTCTGGAATCTGAGAGGAGCCACAAATTTCCTTCCACCCAGCGTTCCCCCAAGTCTCCCGATAAAAATGATACCTCACTTGTGTGGGTAGGCCTAGCGCCCGCGACAGGAAACGCCCCAAAGCGCAACGTGGACACATCCAAATTTTTGAAAGAAAACAGGAGGTGTTTTTTGCGAAGTGCCTCCCTGTAGATTTTGGCCTCTAGCTCAGCCGGCACCTAGGGAAACCTACCAAACCTGTGCATTTCTGAAAACTAGAGACCTAGGGGAATCGAAGGAGGGGTGACTTGCGGGGCTCGGACCAGGTTCTGTTACCCAGAATCCTTTGCAAACCTCAAAGTTTGGCTAAAAAATAAAACATTTTCCTCACATTTCTGTGGCAGAAAGTTCTGGAATCTGAGAGGAGCCACAAATTTCCTTCCCCCCAGCGTTCCCCCAAGTCTCCCGATAAAAATGATACCTCACTTGTGTGGGTAGGCCTAGCGCCCGCGACAGGAAACGCCCCAAAGCACAACGTGGACACATCCAAATTTTTGAAAGAAAACAGAGGTGTTTTTTGCGAAGTGCCTACCTGTAGATTTTGGCCTCTAGCTCAGCCGGCACCTAAGGAAACCTACCGAACCTGTGCATTTCTGAAAACTAGAGACCTAGGGGAATCCAAGGAGGGGTGACTTGCGGGGCTCGGACCAGGTTCTGTTACCCAGAATCCTTTGCAAACCTCAAAATTTGGCTAAAAAAACACATGTTCCTCACATTTCTGTGGCAGAAAGTTCTGCAATCTGAGAGGAGCCACAAATTTCCTTCCACCCAGCGTTCCCCCAAGCCTCCCGATAAAAATGATACCTCACTAGTGTGGGTAGGCCTAGCGCCCGCGACAGGAAACGCCCCAAAGCGAAACGTGGACACATCCAAATTTTTTAAAGAAAACAGGAGGTGTTTTTTGCGAAGTGCCTACCTGTAGATTTTGGCCTCTAGCTCAGCCGGCACCTAGGGAAACCTACCATACCTGTGCATTTCTGAAAACTAGAGACCTAGGGGAATCCAAGGAGGGGTGACATGCGGGGCTCAGACGAGGTTCTGTTACCCAGAATCCTTTGCAAACCTCAACATTTGGCTAAAAAAACACATGTTCCTCACATTTCTGTGGCAGAAAGTTCTGCAATCTGAGAGGAGCCACAAATTTCCTTCCACCCAGCGTTCCCCCAAGTCTCCCGATAAAAATTATACCTCACTTGTGTGGGTAGGCCTAGCACCCGCGACAGGAAACGCCCCAAAGCGCAACGTGGACACATCCAAATTTTTGAAAGAAAACAGGAGGTGTTTTTTGCGAAGTGCCTACCTGTAGATTTTGGCCTCTAGCTCAGCCGGCACCTAGGGAAACCTACCAAACCTGTGCATTTCTGAAAACTAGAGACCTAGGGGAATCGAAGGAGGGGTGGGGCTCGGACCAGGTTCTGTTACCCAGAATCCTTTGCAAACCTTCAAAATGTGGCTAAAAAAACACATTTTCCTCACATTTCTGTGGCAGAAAGTTCTGAAATCTGAGAGGAGCCACAAATTTCCTTCCACCCAGCGTTCCCCCAAGTCTCCCGATAAAAATGATACCTCACTTGTGTGGGTAGGCCTAGCGCCCGCGACAGGAAACGCCCGAAAGCGCAACCTGGACACATCCAAATTTCTGAAAGAAAACAGAGATGTTTTTTGCGAAGTGCCTACCTGTAGATTTTGGCCTCTAGCTCAGCCGGCACCTAGGGAAACCTACCGAACCTGTGCATTTCTGAAAACTAGAGACCTAGGGGAATCCAAGGAGGTGTGACTTGCGGGGCTTGGACTAGGTTCTGTTACCCAGAATCCTTTGCAAACCTCAAAATTTGGCTAAAAAAAACACATGTTCCTCACATTTCTGTGGCAGAAAGTTCTGCAATCTGAGAGGAGCCACAAATTTCCTTCCACCCAGCGTTCCCCCAAGTCTCCCGATAAAAATGATACCTCACTTGTGTGGGTAGGCCTAGAGCCCGCGACAGGAAAGGCCCCAAAGCGCAACGTGGACACATCCAAATTTTTTAAAGAAAACAGGAGTTGTTTTTTGCGAAGTGCCTACCTGTAGATTTTGGCCTCTAGCTCAGCCGGCACCTAGGGAAACCTACCATATCTGTGCATTTCTGAAAACTAGAGACCTAGGGGAATCCAAGGAGGGGTGACTTGCGGGGCTCGGACGAGGTTCTGTTACCCAGAATCCTTTGCAAACCTCAAAATTTGGCTACAAAAACACATGTTCCTCACATTTGTGTGGCAGAAAGTTCTGGAATCTGAGAGGAGCCACAAATTTCCTTCCACCCAGCGTTCCCCCAAGTCTCCCGATAAAAATGATACCTCACTTGTGTGGGTAGGCTTAGCGCCCGCGACAGGAAACGCCCCAAAGCACAACGTGGACACATCCAACTTTTTGAAAGAAAACAGAGGTGTTTTTTGCGAAGTGCCTACCTGTAGATTTTGGCCTCTAGCTCAGCCGGCACCTAGGGAAACCTACCAAACCTGTGCATTTCTGAAAACTAGAGACCTAGGGGAATCCAAGGAGGGGTGACTTGCAGGGCTCGGACCAGGTTCTGTTACCCAGAATCCTTTGCAAACCTCAAAATTTGGCTAAAAAAACACATGTTCCTCACATTTCTGTGGCAGAAAGTTCTGGAATCTGAGAGGAGCCAGAAATTTCCTTCCACCCAGCGTTCCCCCAAGTCTCCCGATAAAAATGATACCTCACTTGTGTGGGTAGGCTTAGCGCCCGCGACAGGAAACGCCCCAAAGCGCAACGTGGACACATCCAAATTTTTTAAAGAAAACAGGAGGTGTTTTTTGCGAAGTGCCTCCCTGTAGATTTTGGCCTCTAGCTCAGCCGGCACCTAGGGAAACCTACCAAACCTGTGCATTTCTGAAAACTAGAGACCTAGGGGAATCGAAGGAGGGGTGACTTGCGGGGCTCGGACCAGGTTCTGTTACCCAGAATCCTTTGCAAACCTCAAAGTTTGGCTAAAAAAAACACATTTTCCTCACATTTCTGTGGCAGAAAGTTCTGGAATCTGAGAGGAGCCACAAATTTCCTTCCACCCAGCGTTCCCCCAAGTCTCCCGATAAAAATGATACCTCACTTGTGTGGGTAGGCCTAGCGCCCGCGACAGGAAACGCCCCAAAGCACAACGTGGACACATCCAAATTTTTGAAAGAAAACAGAGGTGTTTTTTGCGAAGTGCCTACCTGTAGATTTTGGCCTCTAGCTCAGCCGGCCCCTAAGGAAACCTACCGAACCTGTGCATTTCTGAAAACTAGAGACCTAGGGGAATCCAAGGAGGGGTGACTTGCGGGGCTCGGACCAGGTTCTGTTACCCAGAATCCTTTGCAAACCTCAAAATTTGGCTAAAAAAACACATGTTCGTCACATTTCTGTGGCAGAAAGTTCTGCAATCTGAGAGGAGCCACAAATTTCCTTCCACCCAGCGTTCCCCCAAGCCTCCCGATAAAAATGATACCTCACTAGTGTGGGTAGGCCTAGCGCCCCCGACAGGAAACGCCCCAAAGCGAAACGTGGACACATCCAAATTTTTTAAAGAAAACAGGAGGTGTTTTTTGCGAAGTGCCTACCTGTAGATTTTGGCCTCTAGCTCAGCCGGCACCTAGGGAAACCTACCATACCTGTGCATTTCTGAAAACTAGAGACCTAGGGGAATCCAAGGAGGGGTGACTTGCGGGGCTCAGACGAGGTTCTGTTACCCAGAATCCTTTGCAAACCTCAACATTTGGCTAAAAAAACACATGTTCCTCACATTTCTGTGGCAGAAAGTTCTGCAATCTGAGAGGAGCCACAAATTTCCTTCCACCCAGCGTTCCCCCAAGTCTCCCGATAAAAATTATACCTCACTTGTGTGGGTAGGCCTAGCACCCGCGACAGGAAACGCCCCAAAGCGCAACGTGGACACATCCAAATTTTTGAAAGAAAACAGGAGGTGTTTTTTGCGAAGTGCCTACCTGTAGATTTTGGCCTCTAGCTCAGCCGGCACCTAGGGAAACCTACCAAACCTGTGCATTTCTGAAAACTAGAGACCTAGGGGAATCGAAGGAGGGGTGGGGCTCGGACCAGGTTCTGTTACCCAGAATCCTTTGCAAACCTTCAAAATGTGGCTAAAAAAACACATTTTCCTCACATTTCTGTGGCAGAAAGTTCTGGAATCTGAGAGGAGCCACAAATTTCCTTCCACCCAGCGTTCCCCCAAGTCTCCCGATAAAAATGATACCTCACTTGTGTGGGTAGGCCTAGCGCCCGCGACAGGAAACGCCCGAAAGCGCAACCTGGACACATCCAAATTTCTGAAAGAAAACAGAGATGTTTTTTGCGAAGTGCCTACCTGTAGATTTTGGCCTCTAGCTCAGCCGGCACCTAGGGAAACCTACCGAACCTGTGCATTTCTGAAAACTAGAGACCTAGGGGAATCCAAGGAGGTGTGACTTGCGGGGCTTGGACTAGGTTCTGTTACCCAGAATCCTTTGCAAACCTCAAAATTTGGCTAAAAAAAACACATGTTCCTCACATTTCTGTGGCAGAAAGTTCTGCAATCTGAGAGGAGCCACAAATTTCCTTCCACCCAGCGTTCCCCCAAGTCTCCCGATAAAAATGATACCTCACTTGTGTGGGTAGGCCTAGAGCCCGCGACAGGAAAGGCCCCAAAGCGCAACGTGGACACATCCAAATTTTTTAAAGAAAACAGGAGGTGTTTTTTGCGAAGTGCCTACCTGTAGATTTTGGCCTCTAGCTCAGCCGGCACCTAGGGAAACCTACCATATCTGTGCATTTCTGAAAACTAGAGACCTAGGGGAATCCAAGGAGGGGTGACTTGCGGGGCTCGGACGAGGTTCTGTTACCCAGAATCCTTTGCAAACCTCAAAATTTGGCTACAAAAACACATGTTCCTCACATTTGTGTGGCAGAAAGTTCTGGAATCTGAGAGGAGCCACAAATTTCCTTCCACCCAGCGTTCCCCCAAGTCTCCCGATAAAAATGATACCTCACTTGTGTGGGTAGGCCTAGCGCCCGCGACAGGAAATGCCCCAAAGCGCAACGTGGACATATCCCATTTTTTGAAAGAAAACAGTGCCTACCTGTGGATTTTGGCCTGTAGCTCAGCCGTCACCTAGGGAAACCTACCAACCCTGTGCATTTTTTAAAACTAGAGACCTAGGGGAATCCAAGATGGGGTGACTTGTTGGGCTCGGACCAGGTTCTGTTACCCAGAATCCTTTGCAAACCTCAAAATTTGGCTAAAAAAACACATGTTCCTCACATTTCTGTGGCAGAAAGTTCTGCAATCTGAGAGGAGCCACAAATTTCCTTCCACCCAGCGTTCCCCCAAGACTCCCGATAAAAATGATACCTCACTTGTGTGGGTAGGCCTAGCGCCCGCGACAGGAAACGCCCCAAAGCGCAACGTGGACACATCCAAATTTTTGAAAGAAAACAGGAGGTGTTTTTTGCGAAGTGCCTACCTGTAGATTTTGGCCTCTAGCTCAGCCGGCACCTAGGGAAACCTACCAAACCTGTGCATTTCTGAAAACTAGAGACCTAGGGGAATCGAAGGAGGGGTGACTTGCGGGGCTCGGACCAGGTTCTGTTACCCAGAATCCTTTGCAAACCTCAAAGTTTGGCTAAAACATTTCTGTGGCAGAAAGTTCTGGAATCTGAGAGGAGCCACAAATTTCCTTCCACCCAGCGTTCCCCCAAGTCTCCCGATAAAAATGATACCTCACTTGTGTGGGTAGGCCTAGCGCCCGCGACAGGAAACGCCCCAAAGCGCAACGTGGACACATCCAAATTTTTGAAAGAAAACAGGAGGTGTTTTTTGCGAAGTGCCTCCCTGTAGATTTTGGCCTCTAGCTCAGCCGGCACCTAGGGAAACCTACCAAACCTGTGCATTTCTGAAAACTAGAGACCTAGGGGAATCGAAGGAGGGGTGACTTGCGGGGCTCGGACCAGGTTCTGTTACCCAGAATCCTTTGCAAACCTCAAAGTTTGGCTAAAAAATAAAACATTTTCCTCACATTTCTGTGGCAGAAAGTTCTGGAATCTGAGAGGAGCCACAAATTTCCTTCCCCCCAGCGTTCCCCCAAGTCTCCCGATAAAAATGATACCTCACTTGTGTGGGTAGGCCTAGCGCCCGCGACAGGAAACGCCCCAAAGCACAACGTGGACACATCCAAATTTTTGAAAGAAAACAGAGGTGTTTTTTGCGAAGTGCCTACCTGTAGATTTTGGCCTCTAGCTCAGCCGGCACCTAAGGAAACCTACCGAACCTGTGCATTTCTGAAAACTAGAGACCTAGGGGAATCCAAGGAGGGGTGACTTGCGGGGCTCGGACCAGGTTCTGTTACCCAGAATCCTTTGCAAACCTCAAAATTTGGCTAAAAAAACACATGTTCCTCACATTTCTGTGGCAGAAAGTTCTGCAATCTGAGAGGAGCCACAAATTTCCTTCCACCCAGCGTTCCCCCAAGCCTCCCGATAAAAATGATACCTCACTAGTGTGGGTAGGCCTAGCGCCCGCGACAGGAAACGCCCCAAAGCGAAACGTGGACACATCCAAATTTTTTAAAGAAAACAGGAGGTGTTTTTTGCGAAGTGCCTACCTGTAGATTTTGGCCTCTAGCTCAGCCGGCACCTAGGGAAACCTACCATACCTGTGCATTTCTGAAAACTAGAGACCTAGGGGAATCCAAGGAGGGGTGACATGCGGGGCTCAGACGAGGTTCTGTTACCCAGAATCCTTTGCAAACCTCAACATTTGGCTAAAAAAACACATGTTCCTCACATTTCTGTGGCAGAAAGTTCTGCAATCTGAGAGGAGCCACAAATTTCCTTCCACCCAGCGTTCCCCCAAGTCTCCCGATAAAAATTATACCTCACTTGTGTGGGTAGGCCTAGCACCCGCGACAGGAAACGCCCCAAAGCGCAACGTGGACACATCCAAATTTTTGAAAGAAAACAGGAGGTGTTTTTTGCGAAGTGCCTACCTGTAGATTTTGGCCTCTAGCTCAGCCGGCACCTAGGGAAACCTACCAAACCTGTGCATTTCTGAAAACTAGAGACCTAGGGGAATCGAAGGAGGGGTGGGGCTCGGACCAGGTTCTGTTACCCAGAATCCTTTGCAAACCTTCAAAATGTGGCTAAAAAAACACATTTTCCTCACATTTCTGTGGCAGAAAGTTCTGAAATCTGAGAGGAGCCACAAATTTCCTTCCACCCAGCGTTCCCCCAAGTCTCCCGATAAAAATGATACCTCACTTGTGTGGGTAGGCCTAGCGCCCGCGACAGGAAACGCCCGAAAGCGCAACCTGGACACATCCAAATTTCTGAAAGAAAACAGAGATGTTTTTTGCGAAGTGCCTACCTGTAGATTTTGGCCTCTAGCTCAGCCGGCACCTAGGGAAACCTACCGAACCTGTGCATTTCTGAAAACTAGAGACCTAGGGGAATCCAAGGAGGTGTGACTTGCGGGGCTTGGACTAGGTTCTGTTACCCAGAATCCTTTGCAAACCTCAAAATTTGGCTAAAAAAAACACATGTTCCTCACATTTCTGTGGCAGAAAGTTCTGCAATCTGAGAGGAGCCACAAATTTCCTTCCACCCAGCGTTCCCCCAAGTCTCCCGATAAAAATGATACCTCACTTGTGTGGGTAGGCCTAGAGCCCGCGACAGGAAAGGCCCCAAAGCGCAACGTGGACACATCCAAATTTTTTAAAGAAAACAGGAGGTGTTTTTTGCGAAGTGCCTACCTGTAGATTTTGGCCTCTAGCTCAGCCGGCACCTAGGGAAACCTACCATATCTGTGCATTTCTGAAAACTAGAGACCTAGGGGAATCCAAGGAGGGGTGACTTGCGGGGCTCGGACGAGGTTCTGTTACCCAGAATCCTTTGCAAACCTCAAAATTTGGCTACAAAAACACATGTTCCTCACATTTGTGTGGCAGAAAGTTCTGGAATCTGAGAGGAGCCACAAATTTCCTTCCACCCAGCGTTCCCCCAAGTCTCCCGATAAAAATGATACCTCACTTGTGTGGGTAGGCCTAGCGCCCGCGACAGGAAATGCCCCAAAGCGCAACGTGGACATATCCCATTTTTTGAAAGAAAACAGTGCCTACCTGTGGATTTTGGCCTGTAGCTCAGCCGTCACCTAGGGAAACCTACCAACCCTGTGCATTTTTTAAAACTAGAGACCTAGGGGAATCCAAGATGGGGTGACTTGTTGGGCTCGGACCAGGTTCTGTTACCCAGAATCCTTTGCAAACCTCAAAATTTGGCTAAAAAAACACATGTTCCTCACATTTCTGTGGCAGAAAGTTCTGCAATCTGAGAGGAGCCACAAATTTCCTTCCACCCAGCGTTCCCCCAAGACTCCCGATAAAAATGATACCTCACTTGTGTGAGTAGGCCTAGCGCCCGCGACAGGAAACGCCCCAAAGCGCAACGTGGACACATCCAAATTTTTGAAAGAAAACAGGAGGTGTTTTTTGCGAAGTGCCTACCTGTAGATTTTGGCCTCTAGCTCAGCCGGCACCTAGGGAAACCTACCAAACCTGTGCATTTCTGAAAACTAGAGACCTAGGGGAATCGAAGGAGGGGTGACTTGCGGGGCTCGGACCAGGTTCTGTTACCCAGAATCCTTTGCAAACCTCAAAGTTTGGCTAAAACATTTCTGTGGCAGAAAGTTCTGGAATCTGAGAGGAGCCACAAATTTCCTTCCACCCAGCGTTCCCCCAAGTCTCCCGATAAAAATGATACCTCACTTGTGTGGGTAGGCCTAGCGCCCGCGACAGGAAACGCCCCAAAGCGCAACGTGGACACATCCAAATTTTTGAAAGAAAGCAGGAGGTGTTTTTTGCGAAGTGCCTCCCTGTAGATTTTGGCCTCTAGCTCAGCCGGCACCTAGGGAAACCTACCAAACCTGTGCATTTCTGAAAACTAGAGACCTAGGGGAATCGAAGGAGGGGTGACTTGCGGGGCTCGGACCAGGTTCTGTTACCCAGAATCCTTTGCAAACCTCAAAGTTTGGCTAAAAAAAACACATTTTCCTCACATTTCTGTGGCAGAAAGTTCTGGAATCTGAGAGGAGCCACAAATTTCCTTCCACCCAGCGTTCCCCCAAGTCTCCCGATAAAAATGATACCTCACTTGTGTGGGTAGGCCTAGCGCCCGCGACAGGAAACGCCCCAAAGCACAACGTGGACACATCCAAATTTTTGAAAGAAAACAGAGGTGTTTTTTGCGAAGTGCCTACCTGTAGATTTTGGCCTCTAGCTCAGCCGGCACCTAAGGAAACCTACCGAACCTGTGCATTTCTGAAAACTAGAGACCTAGGGGAATCCAAGGAGGGGTGACTTGCGGGGCTCGGACCAGGTTCTGTTACCCAGAATCCTTTGCAAACCTCAAAATTTGGCTAAAAAAACACATGTTCCTCACATTTCTGTGGCAGAAAGTTCTGCAATCTGAGAGGAGCCACAAATTTCCTTCCACCCAGCGTTCCCCCAAGCCTCCCGATAAAAATGATACCTCACTAGTGTGGGTAGGCCTAGCGCCCGCGACAGGAAACGCCCCAAAGCGAAACGTGGACACATCCAAATTTTTTAAAGAAAACAGGAGGTGTTTTTTGCGAAGTGCCTACCTGTAGATTTTGGCCTCTAGCTCAGCCGGCACCTAGGGAAACCTACCATACCTGTGCATTTCTGAAAACTTGAGACCTAGGGGAATCCAAGGAGGGGTGACTTGCAGGGCTCGGACCAGGTTCTGTTACCCAGAATCCTTTGCAAACCTCAAAATTTGGCTAAAAAAACACATGTTCCTCACATTTCTGTGGCAGAAAGTTCTGCAATCTGAGAGGAGCCACAAATGTCCTTCCACCCAGCGTTCCCCCAAGTCTCCCGATAAAAATGATACATCACTTGTGTGGGTAGGCCTAGCGCCCGCGACAGGAAACGCCCCAAAGCGCAACCTGGACACATCCAAATTTCTGAAAGAAAACAGAGATGTTTTTTGCGAAGTGCCTACCTGTAGATTTTGGCCTCTAGCTCAGCCGGCACCTAAGGAAATCTACCGAACCTGTGCATTTCTGAAAACTAAAGACCGAGGGGAATCCAAGGAGGGGTGACTTGCGGGGCTCGGACCAGGTTCTGTTACCCAGAATCCTTTGCAAACCTCAAAATTTGGCTAAAAAAACACATGTTCCTCACATTTCTGTGGCAGAAAGTTCTGCAATCTGAGAGGAACCACAAATTTCCTTCCACCCAGCGATCCCCCAAGCCTCCCGATAAAAATGATATCTCACTTGTGTGGGTAGGCCTAGCGCCCGCGACAGGAAACGCCCCAAAGCGAAACGTGGACACATCAAAATTTTTGAAAGAAAACAGGAGGTGTTTTTTGCGAAGTGCCTACCTGTAGATTTTGGCCTCTAGCTCAGCCGGCACCTAGGGAAACCTACCATACCTGTGCATTTCTGAAAACTAGAGACCTAGGGGAATCCAAGGAGGGGTGACTTGCGGGGCTCGGACGAGGTTCTGTTACCCAGAATCCTTTGCAAACCTCAAAATTTGGCTAAAAAAACACATGTTCCTCACATTTCTGTGGCAGAAAGTTCTGCAATCTGAGAGGAGCCACAAATGTCCTTCCACCCAGCGTTCCCCCAAGTCTCCCGATAAAAATGATACATCACTTGTGTGGGTAGGCCTAGCGCCCGCGACAGGAAACGCCCCAAAGCGCAACCTGGACACATCCAAATTTCTGAAAGAAAACAGAGATGTTTTTTGCGAAGTGCCTACCTGTAGATTTTGGCCTCTAGCTCAGCCGGCACCTTGGGAAACCTACCGAACCTGTACATTTCTGAAAACTAGAGACCTAGGGGAATCCAAGGAGGTGTGACTTGCGGGGCTCGGACTAGGTTCTGTTACCCAGAATCCTTTGCAAACCTCAAAATTTGGCTAAAAAAACCACATGTTCCTCACATTTCTGTGGCAGAAAGTTCTGGAATCTGAGAGGAGCCACAAATTTCCTTCCACCCAGCGTTCCCCCAAGTCTCCCGATAAAAATGATACCTCACTTGTGTGGGTAGGCCTAGAGCCCGCGACAGGAAAGGCCCCAAAGCGCAACGTGGACACATCCAAATTTTTGAAAGAAAACAGGAGGTGTTTTTTGCGAAGTGCCTACCTGTAGATTTTGGCCTCTAGCTCAGCCGGCACCTAGGGAAACCTAACATATCTGTGCATTTCTGAAAACTAGAGACCTAGGGGAATCCAAGGAGGGGTGACTTGCGGGGCTCGGACGAGATTCTGTTACCCAGAATCCTTTGCAAACCTCAAAATTTGGCTACAAAAACACATGTTCCTCACATTTGTGTGGCAGAAAGTTCTGGAATCTGAGAGGAGCCACAAATTTCCTTCCACCCAGCGTTCCCCCAAGTCTCCCGATAAAAATGATACCTCACTTGTGTGGGTAGGCCTAGCGCCCGCGACAGGAAACGCCCCAAAGCGCAACCTGGACACATCCACATTTCTGAAAGAAAACAGAGATGTTTTTTGCGAAGTGCCTACCTGTAGATTTTGGCCTCTAGCTCAGCCGGCACCTAGGGAAACCTACCGAACCTGTGCATTTCTGAAAACAAGAGACCTAGGGGAATCCAAGGAGGTGTGACTTGCGGGGCTCGGACTAGGTTCTGTTACCCAGAATCCTTTGCAAACCTCAAAATTTGGCTAAAAAAAACACATGTTCCTCACATTTCTGTGGCAGAAAGTTCTGCAATCTGAGAGGAGCCACAAATTTCCTTCCACCCAGCGTTCCCCCAAGTCTCCCGATAAAAATGATACCTCACTTGTGTGGGTAGGCCTAGAGCCCGCGACAGGAAAGGCCCCAAAGCGCAACGTGGACACATCCAAATTTTTGAAAGAAAACAGGAGGTGTTTTTTGCGAAGTGCCTACCTGTAGATTTTGGCCTCTAGCTCAGCCGGCACCTAGGGAAACCTACCATATCTGTGCATTTCTGAAAACTAGAGACGTAGGGGAATCCAAGGAGGGGTGACTTGCGGGGCTCTGACGAGGTTCTGTTACCCAGAATCCTTTGCAAACCTCAAAATTTGGCTACAAAAACACATGTTCCTCACATTTGTGTGGCAGAAAGTTCTGGAATCTGAGAGGAGCCACAAATTTCCTTCCACCCAGCGTTCCCCCAAGTCTCCCGATAAAAATGATACCTCACTTGTGTGGGTAGGCCTAGCGCCCGCGACAGGAAATGCCCCAAAGCGCAACGTGGACATATCCCATTTCTTTAAAGAAAACAGTGCCTACCTGTGGATTTTGGCCTGTAGCTCAGCCGTCACCTAGGGAAACCTACCAACCCTGTGCATTTTTTAAAACTAGAGACCTAGGGGAATCCAAGATGGGGTGACTTGTTGGGCTCGGACCAGCTTCTGTTACCCAGAATCCTTTGCAAACCTCAAAATTTGGCTAAAAAAACACATGTTCCACACATTTCTGTGGCAGAAAGTTCTGCAATCTGAGAGGAGCCACAAATTTCCTTCCACCCAGCGTTCCCCCAAGACTCCCGATAAAAATGATACCTCACTTGTGTGGGTAGGCCTAGCGCCCGCGACAGGAAATGCCCCAAAGCGCAACGTGGACACATCCAAATTTTTCAAAGAAAACAGGAGGTGTTTTTTGCGAAGTGCCTACCTGTAGATTTTGGCCTCTAGCTCAGCCGGCACCTAGGGAAACCTACCAAACCTGTGCATTTCTGAAAACTAGAGACCTAGGGGAATCGAAGGAGGGGTGACTTGCGGGGCTCGGACCAGGTTCTGTTACCCAGAATCCTTTGCAAACCTCAAAGTTTGGCTAAAACATTTCTGTGGCAGAAAGTTCTGGAATCTGAGAGGAGCCACAAATTTCCTTCCACCCAGCGTTCCCCCAAGTCTCCCGATAAAAATGATACCTCACTTGTGTGGGTAGGCCTAGCGCCCGCGACAGGAAACGCCCCAAAGCGCAACGTGGACACATCCAAATTTTTGAAAGAAAACAGGAGGTGCTTTTTGCGAAGTGCCTACCTGTAGATTTTGGCCTCAAGCTCAGCCGGCACCTAGGGAAACCTACCAAACCTGTGCATTTCTGAAATCTAGAGACCTAGGGGAATCGAAGGAGGGGTGACTTGCGGGGCTCGGACCAGGTTCTGTTACCCAGAATCCTTTGCAAACCTCAAAATGTGGCTAAAAAAAAACATTTTCCTCACATTTCTGTGGCAGAAAGTTCTGGAATCTGAGAGGAGCCACAAATTTCCTTCCACCCAGCGTTCCCCCAAGTCTCCCAATAAAAATGATACCTCACTTGTGTGGGTAGGCCTAGCGCCCGCGACAGGAAACTCCCCAAAGCGCAACGTGGACACATCCAAATTTTTGAAAGAAAACAAGAGGTGCTTTTTGCGAAGTGCCTACCTGTAGATTTTGGCCTCTAGCTCAGCCGGCACCTAGGGAAACCTACCAAACCTGTGCATTTCTGAAAACTAGAGACCTAGGGGAATCGAAGGAGGGGTGACTTGCGGGGCTCGGACCAGGTTCTGTTACCCAGAATCCTTTGCAAACCTCAAAATGTGGCTAAAAAAAACACATTTTCCTCACATTTCTGTGGCAGAAAGTTCTGGAATCTGAGAGGAGCCACAAATTTCCTTCCACCCAGCGTTCCCCCAAGTCTCCCGATAAAAATGATACCTCACTTGTGTGGGTAGGCTTAGCGCCCGCGACAGGAAACGCCCCAAAGCGCAACGTGGACACATCCAACTTTTTGAAAGAAAACAGAGGTGTTTTTTGCGAAGTGCCTACCTGTAGATTTTGGCCTCTAGCTCATCCGGCACCTAGGGAAACCTACCAAACCTGTGCATTTCTGAAAACTTGAGACCTAGGGGAATCCAAGGAGGGGTGACTTGCAGGGCTCGGACCAGGTTCTGTTACCCAGAATCCTTTGCAAACCTCAAAATTTGGCTAAAAAAACACATGTTCCTCACATTTCTGTGGCAGAAAGTTCTGCAATCTGAGAGGAGCCACAAATTTCCTTCCACCCAGCGTTCCCCCAAGTCTCCCGATAAAAATTATACCTCACTTGTGTGGGTAGGCTTAGCGCCCGCGACAGGAAACGCCCCAAAGCGCAACGTGGACACATCCAAATTTTTGAAAGAAAACAGGAGGTGCTTTTTGCGAAGTGCCTACCTGTAGATTTTGGCCTCAAGCTCAGCCGGCACCTAGGGAAACCTACCAAACCTGTGCATTTCTGAAAACTAGAGACCTAGGGGAATCGAAGGAGGGGTGACTTGCGGGGCTCGGACCAGGTTCTGTTACCCAGAATCCTTTGCAAACCTCAAAATGTGGCTAAAAAAAAACATTTTCCTCACATTTCTGTGGCAGAAAGTTCTGGAATCTGAGAGGAGCCACAAATTTCCTTCCACCCAGCGTTCCCCCAAGTCTCCCGATAAAAATGATACCTCACTTGTGTGGGTAGGCCTAGCGCCCGCGACAGGAAACGCCCCAAAGCGCAACGTGGACACATCCAAATTTTTGAAAGAAAACAGGAGTTGTTTTTTGCGAAGTGCCTACCTGTAGATTTTGGCCTCTAGCTCAGCCGGCACCTAGGGAAACCTACCAAACCTGTGCATTTCTGAAAACTAAAGAGCTAGGTGAATCGAAGGAGGGGTGACTTGCGGGGCTCGGACCAGGTTCTGTTACCCAGAATCCTTTGCAAACCTCAAAGATAGGCTAAAAAAAACACATGTTCCTCACATTTCTGTGGCAGAAAGTTCTGGAATCTGAGAGGAGCCACAAATTTCCTTCCACCCAGCGTTCCCCCAAGTCTCCCAATAAAAATGATACCTCACTTGTGTGGGTAGGCCTAGCGCCCGCGACAGGAAACTCCCCAAAGCGCAACGTGGACACATCCAAATTTTTGAAAGAAAACAAGAGGTGCTTTTTGCGAAGTGCCTACCTGTAGATTTTGGCCTCTAGCTCAGCCGGCACCTAGGGAAACCTACCAAACCTGTGCATTTCTGAAAACTAGAGACCTAGGGGAATCGAAGGAGGGGTGACTTGCGGGGCTCGGACCAGGTTCTGTTACCCAGAATCCTTTGCAAACCTCAAAATGTGGCTAAAAAAAACACATTTTCCTCACATTTCTGTGGCAGAAAGTTCTGGAATCTGAGAGAAGCCACAAATTTCCTTCCACCCAGCGTTCCCCCATGTCTCCCGATAAAAATGATACCTCACTTGTGTGGGTAGGCCGAGCGCCCGCGACAGGAAACGCCCCAAAGCACAACGTGGACACATCCAAATTTTTGAAAGAAAACAGAGGTGTTTTTTGCGAAGTGCCTACCTGTAGATTTTGGCCTCTAGCTCAGCCGGCACCTAGGGAAACCTACCAAACCTGTGCATTTCTGAAAACTAGAGACCTAGGGGAATCCAAGGAGGGGTGACTTGCTGGGCTCGGACCAGGTTCTGTTACCCAGAATCCTTTGCAAACCTCAAAATTTGGCTAAAAAAACACATGTTCCTCACATTTCTGTGGCAGAAAGTTCTGCAATCTGAGAGGAGCCACAAATTCCTTCCACCCAGCGTTCCCCCAAGTCTCCCGATAAAAATGATACCTCACTTGTGTGGGTAGGCTTAGCGCCCGCGACAGGAAACGCCCCAAAGCGCAACGTGGACACATCCAACTTTTTGAAAGAAAACAGAGGTGTTTTTTGCGAAGTGCCTACCTGTAGATTTTGGCCTCTAGCTCAGCCGGCACCTAGGGAAACCTACCAAACCTGTGCATTTCTGAAAACTTGAGACCTAGGGGAATCCAAGGAGGGGTGACTTGCAGGGCTCGGACCAGGTTCTGTTACCCAGAATCCTTTGCAAACCTCAAAATTTGGCTAAAAAAACACATGTTCCTCACATTTCTGTGGCAGAAAGTTCTGCAATCTGAGAGGAGCCACAAATTTCCTTCCACCCAGCGTTCCCCCAAGTCTCCCGATAAAAATGATACCTCACTTGTGTGGGTAGGCTTAGCACCCGCGACAGGAAACGCCCCAAAGCGCAACGTGGACACATCCAAATTTTTGAAAGAAAACAGGAGGTGTTTTTTGCGAAGTGCCTCCCTGTAGATTTTGGCCTCTAGCTCAGCCGGCACCTAGGGAAACCTACCAAACCTGTGCATTTCTGAAAACTAGAGACCTAGGGGAATCCAAGGAGGGGTGACTTGCTGGGCTCGGACCAGGTTCTGTTACCCAGAATCCTTTGCAAACCTCAAAATTTGGATAAAAAAACACATGTTCCTCACATTTCTGTGGCAGAAAGTTCTGCAATCTGAAAGGAGCCACAAATTTCCTTCCACCCAGCGTTCCCCCACGTCTCCCGATAAAAATGATACCTCACTTGTGTGGGTAGGCCTAGCGCCCGCGACAGGAAACTCCCCAAAGCGCAACGTGGACACATCCAAATTTTTGAAAGAAAACAAGAGGTGCTTTTTGCGAAGTGCCTACCTGTAGATTTTGGCCTCTAGCTCAGCCGGCACCTAGGGAAACCTACCAAACCTGTGCATTTCTGAAAACTAGAGACCTAGGGGAATCGAAGGAGGGGTGACTTGCGGGGCTCGGACCAGGTTCTGTTACCCAGAATCCTTTGCAAACCTCAAAATGTGGCTAAAAAAAACACATTTTCCTCACATTTCTGTGGCAGAAAGTTCTGGAATCTGAGAGAAGCCACAAATTTCCTTCCACCCAGCGTTCCCCCATGTCTCCCGATAAAAATGATACCTCACTTGTGTGGGTAGGCCGAGCGCCCGCGACAGGAAACGCCCCAAAGCACAACGTGGACACATCCAAATTTTTGAAAGAAAACAGAGGTGTTTTTTGCGAAGTGCCTACCTGTAGATTTTGGCCTCTAGCTCAGCCGGCACCTAGGGAAACCTACCAAACCTGTGCATTTCTGAAAACTAGAGACCTAGGGGAATCCAAGGAGGGGTGACTTGCTGGGCTCGGACCAGGTTCTGTTACCCAGAATCCTTTGCAAACCTCAAAATTTGGCTAAAAAAACACATGTTCCTCACATTTCTGTGGCAGAAAGTTCTGCAATCTGAGAGGAGCCACAAATTCCTTCCACCCAGCGTTCCCCCAAGTCTCCCGATAAAAATGATACCTCACTTGTGTGGGTAGGCTTAGCGCCCGCGACAGGAAACGCCCCAAAGCGCAACGTGGACACATCCAACTTTTTGAAAGAAAACAGAGGTGTTTTTTGCGAAGTGCCTACCTGTAGATTTTGGCCTCTAGCTCAGCCGGCACCTAGGGAAACCTACCAAACCTGTGCATTTCTGAAAACTTGAGACCTAGGGGAATCCAAGGAGGGGTGACTTGCAGGGCTCGGACCAGGTTCTGTTACCCAGAATCCTTTGCAAACCTCAAAATTTGGCTAAAAAAACACATGTTCCTCACATTTCTGTGGCAGAAAGTTCTGCAATCTGAGAGGAGCCACAAATTTCCTTCCACCCAGCGTTCCCCCAAGTCTCCCGATAAAAATGATACCTCACTTGTGTGGGTAGGCTTAGCACCCGCGACAGGAAACGCCCCAAAGCGCAACGTGGACACATCCAAATTTTTGAAAGAAAACAGGAGGTGTTTTTTGCGAAGTGCCTCCCTGTAGATTTTGGCCTCTAGCTCAGCCGGCACCTAGGGAAACCTACCAAACCTGTGCATTTCTGAAAACTAGAGACCTAGGGGAATCCAAGGAGGGGTGACTTGCTGGGCTCGGACCAGGTTCTGTTACCCAGAATCCTTTGCAAACCTCAAAATTTGGATAAAAAAACACATGTTCCTCACATTTCTGTGGCAGAAAGTTCTGCAATCTGAAAGGAGCCACAAATTTCCTTCCACCCAGCGTTCCCCCACGTCTCCCGATAAAAATGATACCTCACTTGTGTGGGTAGGCCTAGCGCCCGCGACAGGAAACGCCCCAAAGCGCAACGTGGACACATCCAAATTTTTGAAAGAAAACAGAGGTGTTTTTTGCGAAGTGCCTACCTGTAGATTTTGGCCTCTAGCTCAGCCGGCACCTAGGGAAATCTACTGAACCTGTGCATTTCTGAAAACTAGAGACCTAGGGGAATCCAAGGAGGGGTGACTTGCAGGGCTCGGACCAGGTTCTGTTACCCAGAATCCTTTGCAAACCTCAAAATTTGGCTAAAAAAACACATGTTCCTCACATTTCTGTGGCAGAAAGTTCTCCAATCTGAGAGGAGCCACAAATTTCCTTCCACCCAGCGTTCCCCCAAGTCTCCCGATAAAAATGATACCTCACTTGTGTGGGTAGGCTTAGCGCCCGCGACAGGAAACGCCCCAAAGCGCAACGTGGACACATCCAACTTTTTGAAAGAAAACAGAGGTGTTTTTTGCGAAGTGCCTACCTGTAGATTTTGGCCTCTAGCTCAGCCGGCACCTAGGGAAACCTACCAAACCTGTGCATTTCTGAAAACTAGAGACCTAGGGGAATCCAAGGAGGGGTGACTTGCAGGGCTCGGACCAGGTTCTGTTACCCAGAATCCTTTGCAAACCTCAAAATTTGGCTAAAAAAACACATGTTCCTCACATTTCTGTGGCAGAAAGTTCTGGAATCTGAGAGGAGCCAGAAATTTCCTTCCACCCAGCGTTCCCCGAAGTCTCCCGATAAAAATGATACCTCACTTGTGTGGGTAGGCTTAGCGCCCGCGACAGGAAACGCCCCAAAGCGCAAGGTGGACACATCCAAATTTTTGAAAGAAAACAGGAGGTGTTTTTTGCGAAGTGCCTCCCTGTAGATTTTGGCCTCTAGCTCAGCCGGCACCTAGGGAAACCTACCAAACCTGTGCATTTCTGAAAACTAGAGACCTAGGGGAATCGAAGGAGGGGTGACTTGCGGGGCTCGGACCAGGTTCTGTTACCCAGAATCCTTTGCAAACCTCAAAGTTTGGCTAAAAAAAACACATTTTCCTCACATTTCTGTGGCAGAAAGTCCTGGAATCTGAGAGGAGCCACAAATTTCCTTCCACCCAGCGTTCCCCCAAGTCTCCCGATAAAAATGATACCTCACTTGTGTGGGTAGGCCTAGCGCCCGCGACAGGAAACGCCCCAAAGCGCAACGTGGACACATCCAAATTTTTGAAAGAAAACAGGAGGTGTTTTTTGCGAAGTGCCTACCTGTAGATTTTGGCCTCTAGCTCAGCCGGCACCTAGGGAAACCTACCAAACCTGTGCATTTCTGAAAACTAAAGAGCTAGGTGAATCGAAGGAGGGGTGACTTGCGGGGCTCGGACCAGGTTCTGTTACCCAGAATCCTTTGCAAACCTCAAAGATAGGCTAAAAAAAACACATGTTCCTCACATTTCTGTGGCAGAAAGTTCTGGAATCTGAGAGGAGCCACAAATTTCCTTCCACCCAGCGTTCCCCCAAGTCTCCCAATAAAAATGATACCTCACTTGTGTGGGTAGGCCTAGTGCCCGCGACAGGAAACGCCCCAAAGCACAACGTGGACACATCCAAATTTTTGAAAGAAAACAGAGGTGTTTTTTGCGAAGTGCCTACCTGTAGATTTTGGCCTCTAACTCAGCCGGCACCTAGGGAAACCTACCAAACCTGTGCATTTCTGAAAACTAGAGACCTAGGGGAATCCAAGGAGGGGTGACTTGCTGGGCTCGGACCAGGTTCTGTTACCCAGAATCCTTTGCAAACCTCAAAATTTGGCTAAAAAAACACATGTTCCTCACATTTCTGTGGAAGAAAGTTCTGCAATCTGAGAGGAGCCACAAATTTCCTTCCACCCAGCGTTCCCCCAAGTCTCCCGATAAAAATGATACCTCACTTGTGTGGGTAGGCTTAGCGCCCGCGACAGGAAACGCCCCAAAGCGCAACGTGGACACATCCAACTTTTTGAAAGAAAACAGAGGTGTTTTTTGCGAAGTGCCTACCTGTAGATTTTGGCCTCTAGCTCAGCCGGCACCTAGGGAAACCTACCAAACCTGTGCATTTCTGAAAACTTGAGACCTAGGGGAATCCAAGGAGGGGTGACTTGCAGGGCTCGGACCAGGTTCTGTTACCCAGAATCCTTTGCAAACCTCAAAATTTGGCTAAAAAAACACATGTTCCTCACATTTCTGTGGCAGAAAGTTCTGCAATCTGAGAGGAGCCACAAATTTCCTTCCACCCAGCGTTCCCCCAAGTCTCCCGATAAAAATGATACCTCACTTGTGTGGGTAGGCTTAGCGCCCGTGACAGGAAACGCCCCAAAGCGCAACGTGGACACATCCAAATTTTTTAAAGAAAACAGGAGGTGTTTTTTGCGAAGTGCCTCCCTGTAGATTTTGGCCTCTAGCTCAGCCGGCACCTAGGGAAACCTACCAAACCTGTGCATTTCTGAAAACTAGAGACCTAGGGGAATCCAAGGAGGGGTGACTTGCTGGGCTCGGACCAGGTTCTGTTACCCAGAATCCTTTGCAAACCTCAAAATTTGGATAAAAAAACACATGTTCCTCACATTTCTGTGGCAGAAAGTTCTGCAATCTGAAAGGAGCCACAAATTTCCTTCCACCCAGCGTTCCCCCACGTCTCCCGATAAAAATGATACCTCACTTGTGTGGGTAGGCCTAGCGCCCGCGACAGGAAACGCCCCAAAGCGCAACGTGGACACATCCAAATTTTTGAAAGAAAACAGAGGTGTTTTTTGCGAAGTGCCTACCTGTAGATTTTGGCCTCTAGCTCAGCCGGCACCTAGGGAAATCTACTGAACCTGTGCATTTCTGAAAACTAGAGACCTAGGGGAATCCAAGGAGGGGTGACTTGCAGGGCTCGGACCAGGTTCTGTTACCCAGAATCCTTTACAAACCTCAAAATTTGGCTAAAAAAACACATGTTCCTCACATTTCTGTGGCAGAAAGTTCTCCAATCTGAGAGGAGCCACAAATTTCCTTCCACCCAGCGTTCCCCCAAGTCTCCCGATAAAAATGATACCTCACTTGTGTGGGTAGGCTTAGCGCCCGCGACAGGAAACGCCCCAAAGCGCAACGTGGACACATCCAACTTTTTGAAAGAAAACAGAGGTGTTTTTTGCGAAGTGCCTACCTGTAGATTTTGGCCTCTAGCTCAGCCGGCACCTAGGGAAACCTACCAAACCTGTGCATTTCTGAAAACTAGAGACCTAGGGGAATCCAAGGAGGGGTGACTTGCAGGGCTCGGACCAGGTTCTGTTACCCAGAATCCTTTGCAAACCTCAAAATTTGGCTAAAAAAACACATGTTCCTCACATTTCTGTGGCAGAAAGTTCTGCAATCTGAGAGGAGCCAGAAATTTCCTTCCACCCAGCGTTCCCCGAAGTCTCCCGATAAAAATGATACCTCACTTGTGTGGGTAGGCTTAGCGCCCGCGACAGGAAACGCCCCAAAGCGCAAGGTGGACACATCCAAATTTTTGAAAGAAAACAGGAGGTGTTTTTTGCGAAGTGCCTCCCTGTAGATTTTGGCCTCTAGCTCAGCCGGCACCTAGGGAAACCTACCAAACCTGTGCATTTCTGAAAACTAGAGACCTAGGGGAATCGAAGGAGGGGTGACTTGCGGGGCTCGGACCAGGTTCTGTTACCCAGAATCCTTTGCAAACCTCAAAGTTTGGCTAAAAAAAACACATTTTCCTCACATTTCTGTGGCAGAAAGTTCTGGAATCTGAGAGGAGCCACAAATTTCCTTCCACCCAGCGTTCCCCCAAGTCTCCCGATAAAAATGATACCTCACTTGTGTGGGTAGGCCTAGCGCCCGCGACAGGAAACGCCCCAAAGCACAACGTGGACACATCCAAATTTTTGAAAGAAAACAGAGGTGTTTTTTGCGAAGTGCCTACCTGTAGATTTTGGCCTCTAGCTCAGCCGGCACCTAGGGAAACCTACCAAACCTGTGCATTTCTGAAAACTTGAGACCTAGGGGAATCCAAGGAGGGGTGACTTGCAGGGCTCGGACCAGGTTCTGTTACCCAGAATCCTTTGCAAACCTCAAAATTTGGCTAAAAAAACACATGTTCCTCACATTTCTGTGGCAGAAAGTTCTGCAATCTGAGAGGAGCCACAAATTTCCTTCCACCCAGCGTTCCCCCAAGTCTCCCGATAAAAATGATACCTCACTTGTGTGGGTAGGCTTAGCGCCCGCGACAGGAAACGCCCCAAAGCGCAACGTGGACACATCCAAATTTTTGAAAGAAAACAGGAGGTGTTTTTTGCGAAGTGCCTCCCTGTAGATTTTGGCCTCTAGCTCAGCCGGCACCTAGGGAAACCTACCAAACCTGTGCATTTCTGAAAACTAGAGACCTAGGGGAATCCAAGGAGGGGTGACTTGCTGGGCTCGGACCAGGTTCTGTTACCCAGAATCCTTTGCAAACCTCAAAATTTGGATAAAAAAACACATGTTCCTCACATTTCTGTGGCAGAAAGTTCTGCAATCTGAAAGGAGCCACAAATTTCCTTCCACCCAGCGTTCCCCCACGTCTCCCGATAAAAATGATACCTCACTTGTGTGGGTAGGCCTAGCGCCCGCGACAGGAAACGCCCCAAAGCGCAACGTGGACACATCCAAATTTTTGAAAGAAAACAGAGGTGTTTTTTGCGAAGTGCCTACCTGTAGATTTTGGCCTCTAGCTCAGCCGGCACCTAGGGAAATCTACTGAACCTGTGCATTTCTGAAAACTAGAGACCTAGGGGAATCCAAGGAGGGGTGACTTGCAGGGCTCGGACCAGGTTCTGTTACCCAGAATCCTTTGCAAACCTCAAAATTTGGCTAAAAAAACACATGTTCCTCACATTTCTGTGGCAGAAAGTTCTCCAATCTGAGAGGAGCCACAAATTTCCTTCCACCCAGCGTTCCCCCAAGTCTCCCGATAAAAATGATACCTCACTTGTGTGGGTAGGCTTAGCGCCCGCGACAGGAAACGCCCCAAAGCGCAACGTGGACACATCCAACTTTTTGAAAGAAAACAGAGGTGTTTTTTGCGAAGTGCCTACCTGTAGATTTTGGCCTCTAGCTCAGCCGGCACCTAGGGAAACCTACCAAACCTGTGCATTTCTGAAAACTAGAGACCTAGGGGAATCCAAGGAGGGGTGACTTGCAGGGCTCGGACCAGGTTCTGTTACCCAGAATCCTTTGCAAACCTCAAAATTTGGCTAAAAAAACACATGTTCCTCACATTTCTGTGGCAGAAAGTTCTGGAATCTGAGAGGAGCCAGAAATTTCCTTCCACCCAGCGTTCCCCGAAGTCTCCCGATAAAAATGATACCTCACTTGTGTGGGTAGGCTTAGCGCCCGCGACAGGAAACGCCCCAAAGCGCAAGGTGGACACATCCAAATTTTTGAAAGAAAACAGGAGGTGTTTTTTGCGAAGTGCCTCCCTGTAGATTTTGGCCTCTAGCTCAGCCGGCACCTAGGGAAACCTACCAAACCTGTGCATTTCTGAAAACTAGAGACCTAGGGGAATCGAAGGAGGGGTGACTTGCGGGGCTCGGACCAGGTTCTGTTACCCAGAATCCTTTGCAAACCTCAAAGTTTGGCTAAAAAAAACACATTTTCCTCACATTTCTGTGGCAGAAAGTTCTGGAATCTGAGAGGAGCCACAAATTTTCTTCCACCCAGCGTTCCCCCAAGTCTCCCGATAAAAATGATACCTCACTTGTGTGGGTAGGCCTAGCGCCCGCGACAGGAAACGCCCCAAAGCGCAACGTGGACACATCCAAATTTTTGAAAGAAAACAGGAGGTGCTTTTTGCGAAGTGCCTACCTGTAGATTTTGGCCTCAAGCTCAGCCGGCACCTAGGGAAACCTACCAAACCTGTGCATTTCTGAAAACTAGAGACCTAGGGGAATCGAAGGAGGGGTGACTTGCGGGGCTCGGACCAGGTTCTGTTACCCAGAATCCTTTGCAAACCTCAAAATGCGGCTAAAAAAAAACATTTTCCTCACATTTCTGTGGCAGAAAGTCCTGGAATCTGAGAGGAGCCACAAATTTCCTTCCACCCAGCGTTCCCCCAAGTCTCCCGATAAAAATGATACCTCACTTGTGTGGGTAGGCCTAGCGCCCGCGACAGGAAACGCCCCAAAGCGCAACGTGGACACATCCAAATTTTTGAAAGAAAACAGGAGGTGTTTTTTGCGAAGTGCCTACCTGTAGATTTTGGCCTCTAGCTCAGCCGGCACCTAGGGAAACCTACCAAACCTGTGCATTTCTGAAAACTAAAGAGCTAGGTGAATCGAAGGAGGGGTGACTTGCGGGGCTCGGACCAGGTTCTGTTACCCAGAATCCTTTGCAAACCTCAAAGATAGGCTAAAAAAAACACATGTTCCTCACATTTCTGTGGCAGAAAGTTCTGGAATCTGAGAGGAGCCACAAATTTCCTTCCACCCAGCGTTCCCCCAAGTCTCCCGATAAAAATGATACCTCACTTGTGTGGGTAGGCCTAGAGCCCGCGACAGGAAAGGCCCCAAAGCGCAACGTGGACACATCCAAATTTTTGAAAGAAAACAGGAGGTGTTTTTTGCGAAGTGCCTACCTGTAGATTTTGGCCTCTAGCTCAGCCGGCACCTAGGGAAACCTACCATATCTGTGCATTTCTGAAAACTAGAGACGTAGGGGAATCCAAGGAGGGGTGACTTGCGGGGCTCTGACGAGGTTCTGTTACCCAGAATCCTTTGCAAACCTCAAAATTTGGCTACAAAAACACATGTTCCTCACATTTGTGTGGCAGAAAGTTCTGGAATCTGAGAGGAGCCACAAATTTCCTTCCACCCAGCGTTCCCCCAAGTCTCCCGATAAAAATGATACCTCACTTGTGTGGGTAGGCCTAGCGCCCGCGACAGGAAATGCCCCAAAGCGCAACGTGGACATATCCCATTTCTTTAAAGAAAACAGTGCCTACCTGTGGATTTTGGCCTGTAGCTCAGCCGTCACCTAGGGAAACCTACCAACCCTGTGCATTTTTTAAAACTAGAGACCTAGGGGAATCCAAGATGGGGTGACTTGTTGGGCTCGGACCAGGTTCTGTTACCCAGAATCCTTTGCAAACCTCAAAATTTGGCTAAAAAAACACATGTTCCACACATTTCTGTGGCAGAAAGTTCTGCAATCTGAGAGGAGCCACAAATTTCCTTCCACCCAGCGTTCCCCCAAGACTCCCGATAAAAATGATACCTCACTTGTGTGGGTAGGCCTAGCGCCCGCGACAGGAAATGCCCCAAAGCGCAACGTGGACACATCCAAATTTTTCAAAGAAAACAGGAGGTGTTTTTTGCGAAGTGCCTACCTGTAGATTTTGGCCTCTAGCTCAGCCGGCACCTAGGGAAACCTACCAAACCTGTGCATTTCTGAAAACTAGAGACCTAGGGGAATCGAAGGAGGGGTGACTTGCGGGGCTCGGACCAGGTTCTGTTACCCAGAATCCTTTGCAAACCTCAAAGTTTGGCTAAAACATTTCTGTGGCAGAAAGTTCTGGAATCTGAGAGGAGCCACAAATTTCCTTCCACCCAGCGTTCCCCCAAGTCTCCCGATAAAAATGATACCTCACTTGTGTGGGTAGGCCTAGCGCCCGCGACAGGAAACGCCCCAAAGCGCAACGTGGACACATCCAAATTTTTGAAAGAAAACAGGAGGTGCTTTTTGCGAAGTGCCTACCTGTAGATTTTGGCCTCAAGCTCAGCCGGCACCTAGGGAAACCTACCAAACCTGTGCATTTCTGAAATCTAGAGACCTAGGGGAATCGAAGGAGGGGTGACTTGCGGGGCTCGGACCAGGTTCTGTTACCCAGAATCCTTTGCAAACCTCAAAATGTGGCTAAAAAAAAACATTTTCCTCACATTTCTGTGGCAGAAAGTTCTGGAATCTGAGAGGAGCCACAAATTTCCTTCCACCCAGCGTTCCCCCAAGTCTCCCAATAAAAATGATACCTCACTTGTGTGGGTAGGCCTAGCGCCCGCGACAGGAAACTCCCCAAAGCGCAACGTGGACACATCCAAATTTTTGAAAGAAAACAAGAGGTGCTTTTTGCGAAGTGCCTACCTGTAGATTTTGGCCTCTAGCTCAGCCGGCACCTAGGGAAACCTACCAAACCTGTGCATTTCTGAAAACTAGAGACCTAGGGGAATCGAAGGAGGGGTGACTTGCGGGGCTCGGACCAGGTTCTGTTACCCAGAATCCTTTGCAAACCTCAAAATGTGGCTAAAAAAAACACATTTTCCTCACATTTCTGTGGCAGAAAGTTCTGGAATCTGAGAGGAGCCACAAATTTCCTTCCACCCAGCGTTCCCCCAAGTCTCCCGATAAAAATGATACCTCACTTGTGTGGGTAGGCTTAGCGCCCGCGACAGGAAACGCCCCAAAGCGCAACGTGGACACATCCAACTTTTTGAAAGAAAACAGAGGTGTTTTTTGCGAAGTGCCTACCTGTAGATTTTGGCCTCTAGCTCATCCGGCACCTAGGGAAACCTACCAAACCTGTGCATTTCTGAAAACTTGAGACCTAGGGGAATCCAAGGAGGGGTGACTTGCAGGGCTCGGACCAGGTTCTGTTACCCAGAATCCTTTGCAAACCTCAAAATTTGGCTAAAAAAACACATGTTCCTCACATTTCTGTGGCAGAAAGTTCTGCAATCTGAGAGGAGCCACAAATTTCCTTCCACCCAGCGTTCCCCCAAGTCTCCCGATAAAAATTATACCTCACTTGTGTGGGTAGGCTTAGCGCCCGCGACAGGAAACGCCCCAAAGCGCAACGTGGACACATCCAAATTTTTGAAAGAAAACAGGAGGTGCTTTTTGCGAAGTGCCTACCTGTAGATTTTGGCCTCAAGCTCAGCCGGCACCTAGGGAAACCTACCAAACCTGTGCATTTCTGAAAACTAGAGACCTAGGGGAATCGAAGGAGGGGTGACTTGCGGGGCTCGGACCAGGTTCTGTTACCCAGAATCCTTTGCAAACCTCAAAATGTGGCTAAAAAAAAACATTTTCCTCACATTTCTGTGGCAGAAAGTTCTGGAATCTGAGAGGAGCCACAAATTTCCTTCCACCCAGCGTTCCCCCAAGTCTCCCGATAAAAATGATACCTCACTTGTGTGGGTAGGCCTAGCGCCCGCGACAGGAAACGCCCCAAAGCGCAACGTGGACACATCCAAATTTTTGAAAGAAAACAGGAGTTGTTTTTTGCGAAGTGCCTACCTGTAGATTTTGGCCTCTAGCTCAGCCGGCACCTAGGGAAACCTACCAAACCTGTGCATTTCTGAAAACTAAAGAGCTAGGTGAATCGAAGGAGGGGTGACTTGCGGGGCTCGGACCAGGTTCTGTTACCCAGAATCCTTTGCAAACCTCAAAGATAGGCTAAAAAAAACACATGTTCCTCACATTTCTGTGGCAGAAAGTTCTGGAATCTGAGAGGAGCCACAAATTTCCTTCCACCCAGCGTTCCCCCAAGTCTCCCAATAAAAATGATACCTCACTTGTGTGGGTAGGCCTAGCGCCCGCGACAGGAAACTCCCCAAAGCGCAACGTGGACACATCCAAATTTTTGAAAGAAAACAAGAGGTGCTTTTTGCGAAGTGCCTACCTGTAGATTTTGGCCTCTAGCTCAGCCGGCACCTAGGGAAACCTACCAAACCTGTGCATTTCTGAAAACTAGAGACCTAGGGGAATCGAAGGAGGGGTGACTTGCGGGGCTCGGACCAGGTTCTGTTACCCAGAATCCTTTGCAAACCTCAAAATGTGGCTAAAAAAAACACATTTTCCTCACATTTCTGTGGCAGAAAGTTCTGGAATCTGAGAGAAGCCACAAATTTCCTTCCACCCAGCGTTCCCCCATGTCTCCCGATAAAAATGATACCTCACTTGTGTGGGTAGGCCGAGCGCCCGCGACAGGAAACGCCCCAAAGCACAACGTGGACACATCCAAATTTTTGAAAGAAAACAGAGGTGTTTTTTGCGAAGTGCCTACCTGTAGATTTTGGCCTCTAGCTCAGCCGGCACCTAGGGAAACCTACCAAACCTGTGCATTTCTGAAAACTAGAGACCTAGGGGAATCCAAGGAGGGGTGACTTGCTGGGCTCGGACCAGGTTCTGTTACCCAGAATCCTTTGCAAACCTCAAAATTTGGCTAAAAAAACACATGTTCCTCACATTTCTGTGGCAGAAAGTTCTGCAATCTGAGAGGAGCCACAAATTCCTTCCACCCAGCGTTCCCCCAAGTCTCCCGATAAAAATGATACCTCACTTGTGTGGGTAGGCTTAGCGCCCGCGACAGGAAACGCCCCAAAGCGCAACGTGGACACATCCAACTTTTTGAAAGAAAACAGAGGTGTTTTTTGCGAAGTGCCTACCTGTAGATTTTGGCCTCTAGCTCAGCCGGCACCTAGGGAAACCTACCAAACCTGTGCATTTCTGAAAACTTGAGACCTAGGGGAATCCAAGGAGGGGTGACTTGCAGGGCTCGGACCAGGTTCTGTTACCCAGAATCCTTTGCAAACCTCAAAATTTGGCTAAAAAAACACATGTTCCTCACATTTCTGTGGCAGAAAGTTCTGCAATCTGAGAGGAGCCACAAATTTCCTTCCACCCAGCGTTCCCCCAAGTCTCCCGATAAAAATGATACCTCACTTGTGTGGGTAGGCTTAGCACCCGCGACAGGAAACGCCCCAAAGCGCAACGTGGACACATCCAAATTTTTGAAAGAAAACAGGAGGTGTTTTTTGCGAAGTGCCTCCCTGTAGATTTTGGCCTCTAGCTCAGCCGGCACCTAGGGAAACCTACCAAACCTGTGCATTTCTGAAAACTAGAGACCTAGGGGAATCCAAGGAGGGGTGACTTGCTGGGCTCGGACCAGGTTCTGTTACCCAGAATCCTTTGCAAACCTCAAAATTTGGATAAAAAAACACATGTTCCTCACATTTCTGTGGCAGAAAGTTCTGCAATCTGAAAGGAGCCACAAATTTCCTTCCACCCAGCGTTCCCCCACGTCTCCCGATAAAAATGATACCTCACTTGTGTGGGTAGGCCTAGCGCCCGCGACAGGAAACGCCCCAAAGCGCAACGTGGACACATCCAAATTTTTGAAAGAAAACAGAGGTGTTTTTTGCGAAGTGCCTACCTGTAGATTTTGGCCTCTAGCTCAGCCGGCACCTAGGGAAATCTACTGAACCTGTGCATTTCTGAAAACTAGAGACCTAGGGGAATCCAAGGAGGGGTGACTTGCAGGGCTCGGACCAGGTTCTGTTACCCAGAATCCTTTGCAAACCTCAAAATTTGGCTAAAAAAACACATGTTCCTCACATTTCTGTGGCAGAAAGTTCTCCAATCTGAGAGGAGCCACAAATTTCCTTCCACCCAGCGTTCCCCCAAGTCTCCCGATAAAAATGATACCTCACTTGTGTGGGTAGGCTTAGCGCCCGCGACAGGAAACGCCCCAAAGCGCAACGTGGACACATCCAACTTTTTGAAAGAAAACAGAGGTGTTTTTTGCGAAGTGCCTACCTGTAGATTTTGGCCTCTAGCTCAGCCGGCACCTAGGGAAACCTACCAAACCTGTGCATTTCTGAAAACTAGAGACCTAGGGGAATCCAAGGAGGGGTGACTTGCAGGGCTCGGACCAGGTTCTGTTACCCAGAATCCTTTGCAAACCTCAAAATTTGGCTAAAAAAACACATGTTCCTCACATTTCTGTGGCAGAAAGTTCTGGAATCTGAGAGGAGCCAGAAATTTCCTTCCACCCAGCGTTCCCCGAAGTCTCCCGATAAAAATGATACCTCACTTGTGTGGGTAGGCTTAGCGCCCGCGACAGGAAACGCCCCAAAGCGCAAGGTGGACACATCCAAATTTTTGAAAGAAAACAGGAGGTGTTTTTTGCGAAGTGCCTCCCTGTAGATTTTGGCCTCTAGCTCAGCCGGCACCTAGGGAAACCTACCAAACCTGTGCATTTCTGAAAACTAGAGACCTAGGGGAATCGAAGGAGGGGTGACTTGCGGGGCTCGGACCAGGTTCTGTTACCCAGAATCCTTTGCAAACCTCAAAGTTTGGCTAAAAAAAACACATTTTCCTCACATTTCTGTGGCAGAAAGTCCTGGAATCTGAGAGGAGCCACAAATTTCCTTCCACCCAGCGTTCCCCCAAGTCTCCCGATAAAAATGATACCTCACTTGTGTGGGTAGGCCTAGCGCCCGCGACAGGAAACGCCCCAAAGCGCAACGTGGACACATCCAAATTTTTGAAAGAAAACAGGAGGTGTTTTTTGCGAAGTGCCTACCTGTAGATTTTGGCCTCTAGCTCAGCCGGCACCTAGGGAAACCTACCAAACCTGTGCATTTCTGAAAACTAAAGAGCTAGGTGAATCGAAGGAGGGGTGACTTGCGGGGCTCGGACCAGGTTCTGTTACCCAGAATCCTTTGCAAACCTCAAAGATAGGCTAAAAAAAACACATGTTCCTCACATTTCTGTGGCAGAAAGTTCTGGAATCTGAGAGGAGCCACAAATTTCCTTCCACCCAGCGTTCCCCCAAGTCTCCCAATAAAAATGATACCTCACTTGTGTGGGTAGGCCTAGTGCCCGCGACAGGAAACGCCCCAAAGCACAACGTGGACACATCCAAATTTTTGAAAGAAAACAGAGGTGTTTTTTGCGAAGTGCCTACCTGTAGATTTTGGCCTCTAACTCAGCCGGCACCTAGGGAAACCTACCAAACCTGTGCATTTCTGAAAACTAGAGACCTAGGGGAATCCAAGGAGGGGTGACTTGCTGGGCTCGGACCAGGTTCTGTTACCCAGAATCCTTTGCAAACCTCAAAATTTGGCTAAAAAAACACATGTTCCTCACATTTCTGTGGAAGAAAGTTCTGCAATCTGAGAGGAGCCACAAATTTCCTTCCACCCAGCGTTCCCCCAAGTCTCCCGATAAAAATGATACCTCACTTGTGTGGGTAGGCTTAGCGCCCGCGACAGGAAACGCCCCAAAGCGCAACGTGGACACATCCAACTTTTTGAAAGAAAACAGAGGTGTTTTTTGCGAAGTGCCTACCTGTAGATTTTGGCCTCTAGCTCAGCCGGCACCTAGGGAAACCTACCAAACCTGTGCATTTCTGAAAACTTGAGACCTAGGGGAATCCAAGGAGGGGTGACTTGCAGGGCTCGGACCAGGTTCTGTTACCCAGAATCCTTTGCAAACCTCAAAATTTGGCTAAAAAAACACATGTTCCTCACATTTCTGTGGCAGAAAGTTCTGCAATCTGAGAGGAGCCACAAATTTCCTTCCACCCAGCGTTCCCCCAAGTCTCCCGATAAAAATGATACCTCACTTGTGTGGGTAGGCTTAGCGCCCGTGACAGGAAACGCCCCAAAGCGCAACGTGGACACATCCAAATTTTTTAAAGAAAACAGGAGGTGTTTTTTGCGAAGTGCCTCCCTGTAGATTTTGGCCTCTAGCTCAGCCGGCACCTAGGGAAACCTACCAAACCTGTGCATTTCTGAAAACTAGAGACCTAGGGGAATCCAAGGAGGGGTGACTTGCTGGGCTCGGACCAGGTTCTGTTACCCAGAATCCTTTGCAAACCTCAAAATTTGGATAAAAAAACACATGTTCCTCACATTTCTGTGGCAGAAAGTTCTGCAATCTGAAAGGAGCCACAAATTTCCTTCCACCCAGCGTTCCCCCACGTCTCCCGATAAAAATGATACCTCACTTGTGTGGGTAGGCCTAGCGCCCGCGACAGGAAACGCCCCAAAGCGCAACGTGGACACATCCAAATTTTTGAAAGAAAACAGAGGTGTTTTTTGCGAAGTGCCTACCTGTAGATTTTGGCCTCTAGCTCAGCCGGCACCTAGGGAAATCTACTGAACCTGTGCATTTCTGAAAACTAGAGACCTAGGGGAATCCAAGGAGGGGTGACTTGCAGGGCTCGGACCAGGTTCTGTTACCCAGAATCCTTTACAAACCTCAAAATTTGGCTAAAAAAACACATGTTCCTCACATTTCTGTGGCAGAAAGTTCTCCAATCTGAGAGGAGCCACAAATTTCCTTCCACCCAGCGTTCCCCCAAGTCTCCCGATAAAAATGATACCTCACTTGTGTGGGTAGGCTTAGCGCCCGCGACAGGAAACGCCCCAAAGCGCAACGTGGACACATCCAACTTTTTGAAAGAAAACAGAGGTGTTTTTTGCGAAGTGCCTACCTGTAGATTTTGGCCTCTAGCTCAGCCGGCACCTAGGGAAACCTACCAAACCTGTGCATTTCTGAAAACTAGAGACCTAGGGGAATCCAAGGAGGGGTGACTTGCAGGGCTCGGACCAGGTTCTGTTACCCAGAATCCTTTGCAAACCTCAAAATTTGGCTAAAAAAACACATGTTCCTCACATTTCTGTGGCAGAAAGTTCTGCAATCTGAGAGGAGCCAGAAATTTCCTTCCACCCAGCGTTCCCCGAAGTCTCCCGATAAAAATGATACCTCACTTGTGTGGGTAGGCTTAGCGCCCGCGACAGGAAACGCCCCAAAGCGCAAGGTGGACACATCCAAATTTTTGAAAGAAAACAGGAGGTGTTTTTTGCGAAGTGCCTCCCTGTAGATTTTGGCCTCTAGCTCAGCCGGCACCTAGGGAAACCTACCAAACCTGTGCATTTCTGAAAACTAGAGACCTAGGGGAATCGAAGGAGGGGTGACTTGCGGGGCTCGGACCAGGTTCTGTTACCCAGAATCCTTTGCAAACCTCAAAGTTTGGCTAAAAAAAACACATTTTCCTCACATTTCTGTGGCAGAAAGTTCTGGAATCTGAGAGGAGCCACAAATTTCCTTCCACCCAGCGTTCCCCCAAGTCTCCCGATAAAAATGATACCTCACTTGTGTGGGTAGGCCTAGCGCCCGCGACAGGAAACGCCCCAAAGCACAACGTGGACACATCCAAATTTTTGAAAGAAAACAGAGGTGTTTTTTGCGAAGTGCCTACCTGTAGATTTTGGCCTCTAGCTCAGCCGGCACCTAGGGAAACCTACCAAACCTGTGCATTTCTGAAAACTTGAGACCTAGGGGAATCCAAGGAGGGGTGACTTGCAGGGCTCGGACCAGGTTCTGTTACCCAGAATCCTTTGCAAACCTCAAAATTTGGCTAAAAAAACACATGTTCCTCACATTTCTGTGGCAGAAAGTTCTGCAATCTGAGAGGAGCCACAAATTTCCTTCCACCCAGCGTTCCCCCAAGTCTCCCGATAAAAATGATACCTCACTTGTGTGGGTAGGCTTAGCGCCCGCGACAGGAAACGCCCCAAAGCGCAACGTGGACACATCCAAATTTTTGAAAGAAAACAGGAGGTGTTTTTTGCGAAGTGCCTCCCTGTAGATTTTGGCCTCTAGCTCAGCCGGCACCTAGGGAAACCTACCAAACCTGTGCATTTCTGAAAACTAGAGACCTAGGGGAATCCAAGGAGGGGTGACTTGCTGGGCTCGGACCAGGTTCTGTTACCCAGAATCCTTTGCAAACCTCAAAATTTGGATAAAAAAACACATGTTCCTCACATTTCTGTGGCAGAAAGTTCTGCAATCTGAAAGGAGCCACAAATTTCCTTCCACCCAGCGTTCCCCCACGTCTCCCGATAAAAATGATACCTCACTTGTGTGGGTAGGCCTAGCGCCCGCGACAGGAAACGCCCCAAAGCGCAACGTGGACACATCCAAATTTTTGAAAGAAAACAGAGGTGTTTTTTGCGAAGTGCCTACCTGTAGATTTTGGCCTCTAGCTCAGCCGGCACCTAGGGAAATCTACTGAACCTGTGCATTTCTGAAAACTAGAGACCTAGGGGAATCCAAGGAGGGGTGACTTGCAGGGCTCGGACCAGGTTCTGTTACCCAGAATCCTTTGCAAACCTCAAAATTTGGCTAAAAAAACACATGTTCCTCACATTTCTGTGGCAGAAAGTTCTCCAATCTGAGAGGAGCCACAAATTTCCTTCCACCCAGCGTTCCCCCAAGTCTCCCGATAAAAATGATACCTCACTTGTGTGGGTAGGCTTAGCGCCCGCGACAGGAAACGCCCCAAAGCGCAACGTGGACACATCCAACTTTTTGAAAGAAAACAGAGGTGTTTTTTGCGAAGTGCCTACCTGTAGATTTTGGCCTCTAGCTCAGCCGGCACCTAGGGAAACCTACCAAACCTGTGCATTTCTGAAAACTAGAGACCTAGGGGAATCCAAGGAGGGGTGACTTGCAGGGCTCGGACCAGGTTCTGTTACCCAGAATCCTTTGCAAACCTCAAAATTTGGCTAAAAAAACACATGTTCCTCACATTTCTGTGGCAGAAAGTTCTGGAATCTGAGAGGAGCCAGAAATTTCCTTCCACCCAGCGTTCCCCGAAGTCTCCCGATAAAAATGATACCTCACTTGTGTGGGTAGGCTTAGCGCCCGCGACAGGAAACGCCCCAAAGCGCAAGGTGGACACATCCAAATTTTTGAAAGAAAACAGGAGGTGTTTTTTGCGAAGTGCCTCCCTGTAGATTTTGGCCTCTAGCTCAGCCGGCACCTAGGGAAACCTACCAAACCTGTGCATTTCTGAAAACTAGAGACCTAGGGGAATCGAAGGAGGGGTGACTTGCGGGGCTCGGACCAGGTTCTGTTACCCAGAATCCTTTGCAAACCTCAAAGTTTGGCTAAAAAAAACACATTTTCCTCACATTTCTGTGGCAGAAAGTTCTGGAATCTGAGAGGAGCCACAAATTTTCTTCCACCCAGCGTTCCCCCAAGTCTCCCGATAAAAATGATACCTCACTTGTGTGGGTAGGCCTAGCGCCCGCGACAGGAAACGCCCCAAAGCGCAACGTGGACACATCCAAATTTTTGAAAGAAAACAGGAGGTGCTTTTTGCGAAGTGCCTACCTGTAGATTTTGGCCTCAAGCTCAGCCGGCACCTAGGGAAACCTACCAAACCTGTGCATTTCTGAAAACTAGAGACCTAGGGGAATCGAAGGAGGGGTGACTTGCGGGGCTCGGACCAGGTTCTGTTACCCAGAATCCTTTGCAAACCTCAAAATGCGGCTAAAAAAAAACATTTTCCTCACATTTCTGTGGCAGAAAGTCCTGGAATCTGAGAGGAGCCACAAATTTCCTTCCACCCAGCGTTCCCCCAAGTCTCCCGATAAAAATGATACCTCACTTGTGTGGGTAGGCCTAGCGCCCGCGACAGGAAACGCCCCAAAGCGCAACGTGGACACATCCAAATTTTTGAAAGAAAACAGGAGGTGTTTTTTGCGAAGTGCCTACCTGTAGATTTTGGCCTCTAGCTCAGCCGGCACCTAGGGAAACCTACCAAACCTGTGCATTTCTGAAAACTAAAGAGCTAGGTGAATCGAAGGAGGGGTGACTTGCGGGGCTCGGACCAGGTTCTGTTACCCAGAATCCTTTGCAAACCTCAAAGATAGGCTAAAAAAAACACATGTTCCTCACATTTCTGTGGCAGAAAGTTCTGGAATCTGAGAGGAGCCACAAATTTCCTTCCACCCAGCGTTCCCCCAAGTCTCCCAATAAAAATGATACCTCACTTGTGTGGGTAGGCCTAGCGCCCGCGACAGGAAACGCCCCAAAGCACAACGTGGACACATCCAAATTTTTGAAAGAAAACAGAGGTGTTTTTTGCGAAGTGCCTACCTGTAGATTTTGGCCTCTAACTCAGCCGGCACCTAGGGAAACCTACCAAACCTGTGCATTTCTGAAAACTAGAGACCTAGGGGAATCCAAGGAGGGGTGACTTGCTGGGCTCGGACCAGGTTCTGTTACCCAGAATCCTTTGCAAACCTCAAAATTTGGCTAAAAAAACACATGTTCCTCACATTTCTGTGGCAGAAAGTTCTGCAATCTGAGAGGAGCCACAAATTTCCTTCCACCCAGCGTTCCCCCAAGTCTCCCGATAAAAATGATACCTCACTTGTGTGGGTAGGCTTAGCGCCCGCAACAGGAAACGCCCCAAAGCGCAACGTGGACACATCCAACTTTTTGAAAGAAAACAGAGGTGTTTTTTGCGAAGTGCCTACCTGTAGATTTTGGCCTCTAGCTCAGCCGGCACCTAGGGAAACCTACCAAACCTGTGCATTTCTGAAAACTTGAGACCTAGGGGAATCCAAGGAGGGGTGACTTGCAGGGCTCGGACCAGGTTCTGTTACCCAGAATCCTTTGCAAACCTCAAAATTTGGCTAAAAAAACACATGTTCCTCACATTTCTGTGGCAGAAAGTTCTGCAATCTGAGAGGAGCCACAAATTTCCTTCCACCCAGCGTTCCCCCAAGTCTCCCGATAAAAATGATACCTCACTTGTGTGGGTAGGCTTAGCGCCCGTGACAGGAAACGCCCCAAAGCGCAACGTGGACACATCCAAATTTTTTAAAGAAAACAGGAGGTGTTTTTTGCGAAGTGCCTCCCTGTAGATTTTGGCCTCTAGCTCAGCCGGCACCTAGGGAAACCTACCAAACCTGTGCATTTCTGAAAACTAGAGACCTAGGGGAATCCAAGGAGGGGTGACTTGCTGGGCTCGGACCAGGTTCTGTTACCCAGAATCCTTTGCAAACCTCAAAATTTGGATAAAAAAACACATGTTCCTCACATTTCTGTGGCAGAAAGTTCTGCAATCTGAAAGGAGCCACAAATTTCCTTCCACCCAGCGTTCCCCCACGTCTCCCGATAAAAATGATACCTCACTTGTGTGGGTAGGCCTAGCGCCCGCGACAGGAAACGCCCCAAAGCGCAACGTGGACACATCCAAATTTTTGAAAGAAAACTGAGGTGTTTTTTGCGAAGTGCCTACCTGTAGATTTTGGCCTCTAGCTCAGCCGGCACCTAGGGAAATCTACTGAACCTGTGCATTTCTGAAAACTAGAGACCTAGGGGAATCCAAGGAGGGGTGACTTGCAGGGCTCGGACCAGGTTCTGTTACCCAGAATCCTTTACAAACCTCAAAATTTGGCTAAAAAAACACATGTTCCTCACATTTCTGTGGCAGAAAGTTCTCCAATCTGAGAGGAGCCACAAATTTCCTTCCACCCAGCGTTCCCCCAAGTCTCCCGATAAAAATGATACCTCACTTGTGTGGGTAGGCTTAGCGCCCGCGACAGGAAACGCCCCAAAGCGCAACGTGGACACATCCAACTTTTTGAAAGAAAACAGAGGTGTTTTTTGCGAAGTGCCTACCTGTAGATTTTGGCCTCTAGCTCAGCCGGCACCTAGGGAAACCTACCAAACCTGTGCATTTCTGAAAACTTGAGACCTAGGGGAATCCAAGGAGGGGTGACTTGCAGGGCTCGGACCAGGTTCTGTTACCCAGAATCCTTTGCAAACCTCAAAATTTGGCTAAAAAAACACATGTTCCTCACATTTCTGTGGCAGAAAGTTCTGCAATCTGAGAGGAGCCACAAATTTCCTTCCACCCAGCGTTCCCCCAAGTCTCCCGATAAAAATGATACCTCACTTGTGTGGGTAGGCTTAGCGCCCGTGACAGGAAACGCCCCAAAGCGCAACGTGGACACATCCAAATTTTTTAAAGAAAACAGGAGGTGTTTTTTGCGAAGTGCCTCCCTGTAGATTTTGGCCTCTAGCTCAGCCGGCACCTAGGGAAACCTACCAAACCTGTGCATTTCTGAAAACTAGAGACCTAGGGGAATCCAAGGAGGGGTGACTTGCTGGGCTCGGACCAGGTTCTGTTACCCAGAATCCTTTGCAAACCTCAAAATTTGGATAAAAAAACACATGTTCCTCACATTTCTGTGGCAGAAAGTTCTGCAATCTGAAAGGAGCCACAAATTTCCTTCCACCCAGCGTTCCCCCACGTCTCCCGATAAAAATGATACCTCACTTGTGTGGGTAGGCCTAGCGCCCGCGACAGGAAACGCCCCAAAGCGCAACGTGGACACATCCAAATTTTTGAAAGAAAACAGAGGTGTTTTTTGCGAAGTGCCTACCTGTAGATTTTGGCCTCTAGCTCAGCCGGCACCTAGGGAAATCTACTGAACCTGTGCATTTCTGAAAACTAGAGACCTAGGGGAATCCAAGGAGGGGTGACTTGCAGGGCTCGGACCAGGTTCTGTTACCCAGAATCCTTTACAAACCTCAAAATTTGGCTAAAAAAACACATGTTCCTCACATTTCTGTGGCAGAAAGTTCTCCAATCTGAGAGGAGCCACAAATTTCCTTCCACCCAGCGTTCCCCCAAGTCTCCCGATAAAAATGATACCTCACTTGTGTGGGTAGGCTTAGCGCCCGCGACAGGAAACGCCCCAAAGCGCAACGTGGACACATCCAACTTTTTGAAAGAAAACAGAGGTGTTTTTTGCGAAGTGCCTACCTGTAGATTTTGGCCTCTAGCTCAGCCGGCACCTAGGGAAACCTACCAAACCTGTGCATTTCTGAAAACTAGAGACCTAGGGGAATCCAAGGAGGGGTGACTTGCAGGGCTCGGACCAGGTTCTGTTACCCAGAATCCTTTGCAAACCTCAAAATTTGGCTAAAAAAACACATGTTCCTCACATTTCTGTGGCAGAAAGTTCTGCAATCTGAGAGGAGCCAGAAATTTCCTTCCACCCAGCGTTCCCCGAAGTCTCCCGATAAAAATGATACCTCACTTGTGTGGGTAGGCTTAGCGCCCGCGACAGGAAACGCCCCAAAGCGCAAGGTGGACACATCCAAATTTTTGAAAGAAAACAGGAGGTGTTTTTTGCGAAGTGCCTCCCTGTAGATTTTGGCCTCTAGCTCAGCCGGCACCTAGGGAAACCTACCAAACCTGTGCATTTCTGAAAACTAGAGACCTAGGGGAATCGAAGGAGGGGTGACTTGCGGGGCTCGGACCAGGTTCTGTTACCCAGAATCCTTTGCAAACCTCAAAGTTTGGCTAAAAAAAACACATTTTCCTCACATTTCTGTGGCAGAAAGTTCTGGAATCTGAGAGGAGCCACAAATTTCCTTCCACCCAGCGTTCCCCCAAGTCTCCCGATAAAAATGATACCTCACTTGTGTGGGTAGGCCTAGCGCCCGCGACAGGAAACGCCCCAAAGCACAACGTGGACACATCCAAATTTTTGAAAGAAAACAGAGGTGTTTTTTGCGAAGTGCCTACCTGTAGATTTTGGCCTCTAGCTCAGCCGGCACCTAGGGAAACCTACCAAACCTGTGCATTTCTGAAAACTAGAGACCTAGGGGAATCCAAGGAGGGGTGACTTGCAGGGCTCGGACCAGGTTCTGTTACCCAGAATCCTTTGCAAACCTCAAAATTTGGCTAAAAAAACACATGTTCCTCACATTTCTGTGGCAGAAAGTTCTGCAATCTGAGAGGAGCCACAAATTTCCTTCCACCCAGCGTTCCCCCAAGTCTCCCGATAAAAATGATACCTCACTTGTGTGGGTAGGCTTAGCGCCCGCGACAGGAAACGCCCCAAAGCGCAACGTGGACACATCCAACTTTTTGAAAGAAAACAGAGGTGTTTTTTGCGAAGTGCCTACCTGTAGATTTTGGCCTCTAGCTCAGCCGGCACCTAGGGAAACCTACCAAACCTGTGCATTTCTGAAAACTAGAGACCTAGGGGAATCCAAGGAGGGGTGACTTGCAGGGCTCGGACCAGGTTCTGTTACCCAGAATCCTTTGCAAACCTCAAAATTTGGCTAAAAAAACACATTTTCCTCACATTTCTGTGGCAGAAAGTTCTGGAATCTGAGAGGAGCCACAAATTTCCTTCCACCCAGCGTTCCCCCAAGTCTCCCGATAAAAATGATACCTCACTTGTGTGGGTAGGCCTAGCGCCCGCGACAGGAAACGCCCCAAAGCACAACGTGGACACATCCAACTTTTTGAAAGAAAACAGAGGTGTTTTTTGTGAAGTGCCTACCTGTAGATTTTGGCCTCTAGCTCAGCCGGCACCTAGGGAAACCTACCAAACCTGTGCATTTCTGAAAACTACAGACCTAGGGGAATCCAAGGAGGGGTGACTTGCAGGGCTCGGACCAGGTTCTGTTACCCAGAATCCTTTGCAAACCTCAAAATTTGGCTAAAAAAACACATGTTCCTCACATTTCTGTGGCAGAAAGTTCTGGAATCTGAGAGGAGCCAGAAATGTCCTTCCACCCAGCGTTCCCCGAAGTCTCCCGATAAAAATGATACCTCACTTGTGTGGGTAGGCTTAGCGCCCGCGACAGGAAACGCCCCAAAGCGCAACGTGGACACATCCAAATTTTTTAAAGAAAACAGGAGGTGTTTTTTGCGAAGTGCCTCCCTGTAGATTTTGGCCTCTAGCTCAGCCGGCACCTAGGGAAACCTACCAAACCTGTGCATTTCTGAAAACTAGAGACCTAGGGGAATCGAAGGAGGGGTGACTTGCGGGGCTCGGACCAGGTTCTGTTACCCAGAATCCTTTGCAAACCTCAAAGTTTGGCTAAAAAAAACACATTTTCCTCACATTTCTGTGGCAGAAAGTTCTGCAATCTGAGAGGAGCCACAAATTTCCTTCCACCCAGCGTTCCCCCAAGTCTCCCAATAAAAATGATACCTCACTTGTGTGGGTAGGCTTAGCGCCCGCGACAGGAAACACCCCAAAGCGCAACGTGGACACATCCAACTTTTTGAAAGAAAACAGAGGTGTTTTTTGCGAAGTGCCTACCTGTAGATTTTGGCTTCTAGCTCAGCCGGCACCGAGGGAAACCTACCAAACCTGTGCATTTTTGAAAACTAGAGACCTAGGGGAATGCAAGGAGGGGTGACTTGCAGGTCTCGGACCAGGTTCTGTTACCCAGAATCCTTTGCAAACCTCAAAGTTTGGCTAAAAAAAACACATTTTCCTCACATTTCTGTGGCAGAAAGTTCTGGAATCTGAGAGGAGCCACAAATTTCCTTCCACCCAGCGTTCCCCCAAGTCTCCCGATAAAAATGATACCTCACTTGTGTGGGTAGGCCTAGCGCCCGCGACAGGAAACGCCCCAAAGCACAACGTGGACACATCCAAATTTTTTAAAGAAAACAGAGGTGTTTTTTGCGAAGTGCCTACCTGTAGATTTTGGCCTCTAGCTCAGCCGGCACCTAGGGAAACCTACCAAACCTGTGCATTTCTGAAAACTAGAGACCTAGGGGAATCCAAGGAGGGGTGACTTGCAGGGCTCGGACCAGGTTCTGTTACCCAGAATCCTTTGCAAACCTCAAAATTTGGCTAAAAAAACACATGTTCCTCACATTTCTGTGGCAGAAAGTTCTGCAATCTGAGAGGAGCCACAAATTTCCTTCCACCCAGCGTTCCCCCAAGTCTCCCGATAAAAATGATACCTCACTTGTGTGGGTAGGCTTAGCGCCCGCGACAGGAAACACCCCAAAGCGCAACGTGGACACATCCAACTTTTTGAAAGAAAACAGAGGTGTTTTTTGTGAAGTGCCTACCTGTAGATTTTGGCTTCTAGCTCAGCCGGCACCGAGGGAAACCTACCAAACCTGTGCATTTTTGAAAAGTAGAGACCTAGGGGAATCCAAGGAGGGGTGACTTGCAGGTCTCGGACCAGGTTCTGTTACCCAGAATCCTTTGCAAACCTCAAAATTTGGCTAAAAAAACACATGTTCCTCACATTTCTGTGGCAGAAAGTTCTGCAATCTGAGAGGAGCCACAAATTTCCTTCCACCCAGCGTTCCCCCAAGTCTCCCGATAAAAATGATACCTCACTTGTGTGGGTAGGCTTAGCGCCCGCGACAGGAAACGCCCCAAAGCGCAACGTGGACACATCCAAATTTTTGAAAGAAAACAGGAGGTATTTTTTGCGAAGTGCCTCCCTGTAGATTTTGGCCTCTAGCTCAGCCGGCACCTAGGGAAACCTACCAAACCTGTGCATTTCTGAATACTAGAGACCTAGGGGAATCGAAGGAGGGGTGACTTGCGGGGCTCGGACCAGGTTCTGTTACCCAGAATCCTTTGCAAACCTCAAAATTTGGCTAAAAAAAACACATGTTCCTCACATTTCTGTGGCAGAAAGTTCTGGAATCTGAGTGGAGCCACAAATTTCCTTCCACCCAGCGTTTACCCAAGTCTCCCGATAAAAAAGATACCTCACTTGTGTGGGTAGGCCTAGCGCCCGCGACAGGAAACGCCCCAAAGCGCAACGTGGACACATCCAAATTTTTGAAAGAAAACAGGAGGTGCTTTTTGCGAAGTGCCTACCTGTAGATTTTGGCCTCTAGCTCAGCCGGCACCTAGGGAAACCTACCAAACCTGTGCATTTCTGAAAACTAAAGACCTAGGGGAATCGAAGGAGGGGTGACTTGCGGGGCTCGGACCAGGTTCTGTTACCCAGAATCCTTTGCAAACCTCAAAATTTGGCTAAAAAAACACATTTTCCTCACATTTCTGTGGCAGAAAGTTCTGGAATCTGAGAGGACCCACAAATTTCCTTCCACCCATCGTTCCCCCAAGTCTCCCGATAAAAATGATACCTCACTTGTGTGGGCAGGCCTAGCGCCCGCGACAGGAAACGCCCCAAAGCACAACGTGGACACATCCAAATTTTTGAAAGAAAACAGAGGTGTTTTTTGCGAAGTGCCAACCTGTAGATTTTGGCCTCTAGCTCAGCCGGCACCTGGGGAAACCTACCAAACCTGTGCATTTCTGAAAACTAGAGACCTAGGGGAATCGAAGGAGGGGTGACTTGCGGGGCTCGGACCAGGTTCTGTTACCCAGAATCCTTTGCAAACCTCAAAGATAGGCTAAAAAAAACACATGTTCCTCACATTTCTGTGGCAGAAAGTTCTGGAATCTGAGAGGAGCCACAAATTTCCTTCCACCCAGCGTTCCCCCAAGTCTCCCAATAAAAATGATACCTCACTTGTGTGGGTAGGCCTAGCGCCCGCGACAGGAAACGCCCCAAAGCGCAACGTGGACACATCCAAATTTTTGAAAGAAAACAGGAGGTGTTATTTGCGAAGTGCCTACCTGTAGATTTTGGCCTCTAGCTCAGCTGGCACTTAGGGAAACCTACCATACCTGTGCATTTCTGAAAACTAGAGACCTAGGGGAATCAAGGAGGGGTGACTTGTGGGGCTCGGACGAGGTTCTGTTACTCAGAATCCTTTGCAAACCTCAAAATTTGGCTAAAAAAACACATGTTCCTCACATTTCTGTGGCAGAAAGTTCTGGAATCTGAGAGGAGCCACAAATTTCCTTCTACCCAGCGTTCCCCCAAGTCTCCCAATAAAAATGATACCTCACTTGTGTGGGTAGGCCTAGCGCCCGCGACAGGAAACGCCCCAAAGCGCAACGTGGACACATCCACATTTTTGAAAGAAAACAGGAGGTGTTTTTTGCGAAGTGCCTACCTGTAGATTTTGGCCTCTAGCTCAGCCGGCACCTAGGGAAACCTACCAGACCTGTGCATTTCTGAAAACTAGAGACCTAGGGGAATCCAAGGAGGGTTGACTTGCGGGGCTCGGACTAGGTTGTGTTACCCAGAATCCTTTGCAAACCTCAAAATTTGGCTAAAAAAACACATGTTCCTCACATTTCTGTGGCAGAAAGTTCTGCAATCTGAGAGGAGCCACAAATTTCCTTCCACCCAGCGTTCCCCCAAGTCTCCCGATAAAAATGATACCTCACTTGTGTGGGTAGGCCTAGAGCCCGCGACAGGAAACGCCCCAAAGCGCAACGTGGACACATCCAAATTTTGAAAGAAAATAGAGGTGTTTTTTGCGAAGTGCCTACCTGTAGATTTTGGCCTCTAGCTCAGCCGGCACCGAAGGAAATCTACAGAACCTGTGCATTTCTGAAAACTAGAGACCGAGGGGAATCCAAGGAGGGGTGACTTGCGGGGCTCGGACCAGGTTCTGTTACCCAGAATCCTTTGCAAACCTCAAAATTTGGCTAAAAAAACACATGTTCCTCACATTTCTGTGGCAGAAAGTTCTGCAATCTGAGAGGAGCCACAAATTTCCTTCCACCCAGCGTTCCCCCAAGCCTCCCGATAAAAATGATACCTCACTTGTGTGGGTAGGCCTAGCGCCAGCGACAGGAAACGCCCCAAAGCGAAACGTGGACACATCCAAATTTTTTAAAGAAAACAGGAGGTGTTTTTTGCGAAGTGCCTACCTGTAGATTTTGGCCTCTAGCTCAGCCGGCACCTAAGGAAATCTACCGAACCTGTGCATTTCTGAAAACTAGAGACCGAGGGGAATCCAAGGAGGGGTGACTTGCGGGGCTCGGACCAGGTTCTGTTACCCAGAATCCTTTGCAAACCTCAAAATTTGGCTACAAAAACACATGTTCCTCACATTTGTGTGGCAGAAAGTTCTGGAATCTGAGAGGAGCCACAAATTTCCTTCCACCCAGCGTTCCCCCAAGTCTCCCGATAAAAATGATACCTCACTTGTGTGGGTAGGCCTAGCGCCCGCGACAGGAAACGCCCCAAAGCGCAATGTGGACACATCCAAATTTTTGAAAGAAACCAGAGGTGTTTTTTGCGAAGTGCCTACCTGTAGATTTTGGCCTCTAGCTCAGCCGGCATCTAGGGAAACCTACCAAACCTGTGCATTTCTGAAAACTAGAGACCTAGGGGAATCGAAGGAGGGGTGACTTGCGGGGCTCGGACCAGGTTCTGTTACCCAGAATCCTTTGCAAACCTCAAAGATAGGCTAAAAAAAACACATGTTCCTCACATTTCTGTGGAAGAAAGTTCTGGAATCTGAGAGGAGCCACAAATTTCCTTCCACCCAGCGTTCCCCCAAGTCTCCCAATAAAAATGATACCTCACTTGTGTGGGTAGGCCTAGCGCCCGCGACAGGAAACGCCCCAAAGTGCAATGTGGACACATCCAAATTTTTGAAAGAAAACAGAGGTGTTTTTTGCGAAGTGCCTACCTGTAGATTTTGGCCTCTAGCTCAGCCGGCACCTAAGGAAATCTACCGAACCTGTGCATTTCTGAAAACTAGAGACCGAGGGGAATCCAAGGAGGGGTGACTTGCGGGGCTCGGACCAGGTTCTGTTACCCAGAATCCTTTGCAAACCTCAAAATTTGGCTAAAAAAACACATGTTCCTCACATTTCTGTGGCAGAAAGTTCTGCAATCTGAGAGGAACCACAAATTTCCTTCCACCCAGCGTTCCCCCAAGCCTCCCGATAAAAATGATACCTCACTTGTGTGGGTAGGCCTAGCGCCCGCGACAGGAAACGCCCCAAAGCGAAACGTGGACACATCCAAATTTTTGAAAGAAAACAGGAGGTGTTTTTTGCGAAGTGCCTACCTGTAGATTTTGGCCTCTAGCTCAGCCGGCACCTAGGGAAACCTACCATACCTGTGCATTTCTGAAAACTAGAGACCTAGGGGAATCCAAGGAGGGGGGACTTGCGGGGCTCGGACGAGGTTCTGTTACCCAGAATCCTTTGCAAACCTCAAAATTTGGCTAAAAAAACACATGTTCCTCACATTTCTGTGGCAGAAAGTTCTGCAATCTGAGAGGAGCAACAAATTTCCTTCCACCCAGCGTTCCCCCAAGTCTCCCGATAAAAATGATACCTCACTTGTGTGGGTAGGCCTAGCGCCCGCGACAGGAAACGCCCCAAAGCGCAACCTGGACACATCCAAATTTCTGAAAGAAAACAGAGATGTTTTTTGCGAAGTGCCTACCTGTAGATTTTGGCCTCTAGCTCAGCCGGCACCTTGGGAAACCTACCGAACCTGTACATTTCTGAAAACTAGAGACCTAGGGGAATCCAAGGAGGTGTGACTTGCGGGGCTCGGACTAGGTTCTGTTACCCAGAATCCTTTGCAAACCTCAAAATTTGGCTAAAAAAACCACATGTTCCTCACATTTCTGTGGCAGAAAGTTCTGCAATCTGAGAGGAGCCACAAATTTCCTTCCACCCAGCGTTCCCCCAAGTCTCCCGATAAAAATGATACCTCACTTGTGTGGGTAGGCCTAGAGCCCGCGACAGGAAAGGCCCCAAAGGGCAACGTGGACACATCCAAATTTTTGAAAGAAAACAGGAGGTGTTTTTTGCGAAGTGCCTACCTGTAGATTTTGGCCTCTAGCTCAGCCGGCACCTAGGGAAACCTAACATATCTGTGCATTTCTGAAAACTAGAGACCTAGGGGAATCCAAGGAGGGGTGACTTGCGGGGCTCGGACGAGGTTCTGTTACCCAGAATCCTTTGCAAACCTCAAAATTTGGCTACAAAAACACATGTTCCTCACATTTGTGTGGCAGAAAGTTCTGGAATCTGAGAGGAGCCACAAATTTCCTTCCACCCAGCGTTCCCCCAAGTCTCCCGATAAAAATGATACCTCACTTGTGTGGGTAGGCCTAGCGCCCGCGACAGGAAATGCCCCAAAGGGCAACGTGGACACATCCAAATTTTTTAAAGAAAACAGAGGTGTTTTTTGCGAAGTGCCTACCTGTAGATTTTGGCCTCTAGCTCAGCCGGCACCTAGGGAAACCTACCAAACCTGTGCATTTCTGAAAACTAGAGACCTAGGGGAATCCAAGGAGGGGTGACTTGCAGGGCTCGGACCAGGTTCTGTTACCCAGAATCCTTTGCAAACCTCAAAATTTGGCTAAAAAAACACATGTTCCTCACATTTCTGTGGCAGAAAGTTCTGCAATCTGAGAGGAGCCACAAATTTCCTTCCACCCAGCGTTCCCCCAAGTCTCCCGATAAAAATGATACCTCACTTGTGTGGGTAGGCTTAGCGCCCGCGACAGGAAACACCCCAAAGCGCAACGTGGACACATCCAACTTTTTGAAAGAAAACAGAGGTGTTTTTTGTGAAGTGCCTACCTGTAGATTTTGGCTTCTAGCTCAGCCGGCACCGAGGGAAACCTACCAAACCTGTGCATTTTTGAAAAGTAGAGACCTAGGGGAATCCAAGGAGGGGTGACTTGCAGGTCTCGGACCAGGTTCTGTTACCCAGAATCCTTTGCAAACCTCAAAATTTGGCTAAAAAAACACATGTTCCTCACATTTCTGTGGCAGAAAGTTCTGCAATCTGAGAGGAGCCACAAATTTCCTTCCACCCAGCGTTCCCCCAAGTCTCCCGATAAAAATGATACCTCACTTGTGTGGGTAGGCTTAGCGCCCGCGACAGGAAACGCCCCAAAGCGCAACGTGGACACATCCAAATTTTTGAAAGAAAACAGGAGGTATTTTTTGCGAAGTGCCTCCCTGTAGATTTTGGCCTCTAGCTCAGCCGGCACCTAGGGAAACCTACCAAACCTGTGCATTTCTGAATACTAGAGACCTAGGGGAATCGAAGGAGGGGTGACTTGCGGGGCTCGGACCAGGTTCTGTTACCCAGAATCCTTTGCAAACCTCAAAATTTGGCTAAAAAAAACACATGTTCCTCACATTTCTGTGGCAGAAAGTTCTGGAATCTGAGTGGAGCCACAAATTTCCTTCCACCCAGCGTTTACCCAAGTCTCCCGATAAAAAAGATACCTCACTTGTGTGGGTAGGCCTAGCGCCCGCGACAGGAAACGCCCCAAAGCGCAACGTGGACACATCCAAATTTTTGAAAGAAAACAGGAGGTGCTTTTTGCGAAGTGCCTACCTGTAGATTTTGGCCTCTAGCTCAGCCGGCACCTAGGGAAACCTACCAAACCTGTGCATTTCTGAAAACTAAAGACCTAGGGGAATCGAAGGAGGGGTGACTTGCGGGGCTCGGACCAGGTTCTGTTACCCAGAATCCTTTGCAAACCTCAAAATTTGGCTAAAAAAACACATTTTCCTCACATTTCTGTGGCAGAAAGTTCTGGAATCTGAGAGGACCCACAAATTTCCTTCCACCCATCGTTCCCCCAAGTCTCCCGATAAAAATGATACCTCACTTGTGTGGGCAGGCCTAGCGCCCGCGACAGGAAACGCCCCAAAGCACAACGTGGACACATCCAAATTTTTGAAAGAAAACAGAGGTGTTTTTTGCGAAGTGCCAACCTGTAGATTTTGGCCTCTAGCTCAGCCGGCACCTGGGGAAACCTACCAAACCTGTGCATTTCTGAAAACTAGAGACCTAGGGGAATCGAAGGAGGGGTGACTTGCGGGGCTCGGACCAGGTTCTGTTACCCAGAATCCTTTGCAAACCTCAAAGATAGGCTAAAAAAAACACATGTTCCTCACATTTCTGTGGCAGAAAGTTCTGGAATCTGAGAGGAGCCACAAATTTCCTTCCACCCAGCGTTCCCCCAAGTCTCCCAATAAAAATGATACCTCACTTGTGTGGGTAGGCCTAGCGCCCGCGACAGGAAACGCCCCAAAGCGCAACGTGGACACATCCAAATTTTTGAAAGAAAACAGGAGGTGTTATTTGCGAAGTGCCTACCTGTAGATTTTGGCCTCTAGCTCAGCTGGCACTTAGGGAAACCTACCATACCTGTGCATTTCTGAAAACTAGAGACCTAGGGGAATCAAGGAGGGGTGACTTGTGGGGCTCGGACGAGGTTCTGTTACTCAGAATCCTTTGCAAACCTCAAAATTTGGCTAAAAAAACACATGTTCCTCACATTTCTGTGGCAGAAAGTTCTGGAATCTGAGAGGAGCCACAAATTTCCTTCTACCCAGCGTTCCCCCAAGTCTCCCAATAAAAATGATACCTCACTTGTGTGGGTAGGCCTAGCGCCCGCTACAGGAAACGCCCCAAAGCGCAACGTGGACACATCCACATTTTTGAAAGAAAACAGGAGGTGTTTTTTGCGAAGTGCCTACCTGTAGATTTTGGCCTCTAGCTCAGCCGGCACCTAGGGAAACCTACCAAACCTGTGCATTTCTGAAAACTAGAGACCTAGGGGAATCCAAGGAGGGTTGACTTGCGGGGCTCGGACTAGGTTGTGTTACCCAGAATCCTTTGCAAACCTCAAAATTTGGCTAAAAAAACACATGTTCCTCACATTTCTGTGGCAGAAAGTTCTGCAATCTGAGAGGAGCCACAAATTTCCTTCCACCCAGCGTTCCCCCAAGTCTCCCGATAAAAATGATACCTCACTTGTGTGGGTAGGCCTAGAGCCCGCGACAGGAAACGCCCCAAAGCGCAACGTGGACACATCCAAATTTTGAAAGAAAATAGAGGTGTTTTTTGCGAAGTGCCTACCTGTAGATTTTGGCCTCTAGCTCAGCCGGCACCGAAGGAAATCTACAGAACCTGTGCATTTCTGAAAACTAGAGACCGAGGGGAATCCAAGGAGGGGTGACTTGCGGGGCTCGGACCAGGTTCTGTTACCCAGAATCCTTTGCAAACCTCAAAATTTGGCTAAAAAAACACATGTTCCTCACATTTCTGTGGCAGAAAGTTCTGCAATCTGAGAGGAGCCACAAATTTCCTTCCACCCAGCGTTCCCCCAAGCCTCCCGATAAAAATGATACCTCACTTGTGTGGGTAGGCCTAGCGCCAGCGACAGGAAACGCCCCAAAGCGAAACGTGGACACATCCAAATTTTTTAAAGAAAACAGGAGGTGTTTTTTGCGAAGTGCCTACCTGTAGATTTTGGCCTCTAGCTCAGCCGGCACCGAAGGAAATCTACAGAACCTGTGCATTTCTGAAAACTAGAGACCGAGGGGAATCCAAGGAGGGGTGACTTGCGGGGCTCGGACCAGGTTCTGTTACCCAGAATCCTTTGCAAACCTCAAAATTTGGCTAAAAAAAACACATGTTCCTCACATTTCTGTGGCAGAAAGTTCTGGAATCTGAGTGGAGCCACAAATTTCCTTCCACCCAGCGTTTACCCAAGTCTCCCGATAAAAAAGATACCTCACTTGTGTGGGTAGGCCTAGCGCCCGCGACAGGAAACGCCCCAAAGCGCAACGTGGACACATCCAAATTTTTGAAAGAAAACAGGAGGTGCTTTTTGCGAAGTGCCTACCTGTAGATTTTGGCCTCTAGCTCAGCCGGCACCTAGGGAAACCTACCAAACCTGTGCATTTCTGAAAACTAAAGACCTAGGGGAATCGAAGGAGGGGTGACTTGCGGGGCTCGGACCAGGTTCTGTTACCCAGAATCCTTTGCAAACCTCAAAATTTGGCTAAAAAAACACATTTTCCTCACATTTCTGTGGCAGAAAGTTCTGGAATCTGAGAGGACCCACAAATTTCCTTCCACCCATCGTTCCCCCAAGTCTCCCGATAAAAATGATACCTCACTTGTGTGGGCAGGCCTAGCGCCCGCGACAGGAAACGCCCCAAAGCACAACGTGGACACATCCAAATTTTTGAAAGAAAACAGAGGTGTTTTTTGCGAAGTGCCAACCTGTAGATTTTGGCCTCTAGCTCAGCCGGCACCTGGGGAAACCTACCAAACCTGTGCATTTCTGAAAACTAGAGACCTAGGGGAATCGAAGGAGGGGTGACTTGCGGGGCTCGGACCAGGTTCTGTTACCCAGAATCCTTTGCAAACCTCAAAGATAGGCTAAAAAAAACACATGTTCCTCACATTTCTGTGGCAGAAAGTTCTGGAATCTGAGAGGAGCCACAAATTTCCTTCCACCCAGCGTTCCCCCAAGTCTCCCAATAAAAATGATACCTCACTTGTGTGGGTAGGCCTAGCGCCCGCGACAGGAAACGCCCCAAAGCGCAACGTGGACACATCCAAATTTTTGAAAGAAAACAGGAGGTGTTATTTGCGAAGTGCCTACCTGTAGATTTTGGCCTCTAGCTCAGCTGGCACTTAGGGAAACCTACCATACCTGTGCATTTCTGAAAACTAGAGACCTAGGGGAATCAAGGAGGGGTGACTTGTGGGGCTCGGACGAGGTTCTGTTACTCAGAATCCTTTGCAAACCTCAAAATTTGGCTAAAAAAACACATGTTCCTCACATTTCTGTGGCAGAAAGTTCTGGAATCTGAGAGGAGCCACAAATTTCCTTCTACCCAGCGTTCCCCCAAGTCTCCCAATAAAAATGATACCTCACTTGTGTGGGTAGGCCTAGCGCCCGCTACAGGAAACGCCCCAAAGCGCAACGTGGACACATCCACATTTTTGAAAGAAAACAGGAGGTGTTTTTTGCGAAGTGCCTACCTGTAGATTTTGGCCTCTAGCTCAGCCGGCACCTAGGGAAACCTACCAAACCTGTGCATTTCTGAAAACTAGAGACCTAGGGGAATCCAAGGAGGGTTGACTTGCGGGGCTCGGACTAGGTTGTGTTACCCAGAATCCTTTGCAAACCTCAAAATTTGGCTAAAAAAACACATGTTCCTCACATTTCTGTGGCAGAAAGTTCTGCAATCTGAGAGGAGCCACAAATTTCCTTCCACCCAGCGTTCCCCCAAGTCTCCCGATAAAAATGATACCTCACTTGTGTGGGTAGGCCTAGAGCCCGCGACAGGAAACGCCCCAAAGCGCAACGTGGACACATCCAAATTTTGAAAGAAAATAGAGGTGTTTTTTGCGAAGTGCCTACCTGTAGATTTTGGCCTCTAGCTCAGCCGGCACCGAAGGAAATCTACAGAACCTGTGCATTTCTGAAAACTAGAGACCGAGGGGAATCCAAGGAGGGGTGACTTGCGGGGCTCGGACCAGGTTCTGTTACCCAGAATCCTTTGCAAACCTCAAAATTTGGCTAAAAAAACACATGTTCCTCACATTTCTGTGGCAGAAAGTTCTGCAATCTGAGAGGAGCCACAAATTTCCTTCCACCCAGCGTTCCCCCAAGCCTCCCGATAAAAATGATACCTCACTTGTGTGGGTAGGCCTAGCGCCAGCGACAGGAAACGCCCCAAAGCGAAACGTGGACACATCCAAATTTTTTAAAGAAAACAGGAGGTGTTTTTTGCGAAGTGCCTACCTGTAGATTTTGGCCTCTAGCTCAGCCGGCACCTAAGGAAATCTACCGAACCTGTGCATTTCTGAAAACTAGAGACCGAGGGGAATCCAAGGAGGGGTGACTTGCGGGGCTCGGACCAGGTTCTGTTACCCAGAATCCTTTGCAAACCTCAAAATTTGGCTACAAAAACACATGTTCCTCACATTTGTGTGGCAGAAAGTTCTGGAATCTGAGAGGAGCCACAAATTTCCTTCCACCCAGCGTTCCCCCAAGTCTCCCGATAAAAATGATACCTCACTTGTGTGGGTAGGCCTAGCGCCCGCGACAGGAAACGCCCCAAAGCGCAATGTGGACACATCCAAATTTTTGAAAGAAACCAGAGGTGTTTTTTGCGAAGTGCCTACCTGTAGATTTTGGCCTCTAGCTCAGCCGGCATCTAGGGAAACCTACCAAACCTGTGCATTTCTGAAAACTAGAGACCTAGGGGAATCGAAGGAGGGGTGACTTGCGGGGCTCGGACCAGGTTCTGTTACCCAGAATCCTTTGCAAACCTCAAAGATAGGCTAAAAAAAACACATGTTCCTCACATTTCTGTGGAAGAAAGTTCTGGAATCTGAGAGGAGCCACAAATTTCCTTCCACCCAGCGTTCCCCCAAGTCTCCCAATAAAAATGATACCTCACTTGTGTGGGTAGGCCTAGCGCCCGCGACAGGAAACGCCCCAAAGTGCAATGTGGACACATCCAAATTTTTGAAAGAAAACAGAGGTGTTTTTTGCGAAGTGCCTACCTGTAGATTTTGGCCTCTAGCTCAGCCGGCACCTAAGGAAATCTACCGAACCTGTGCATTTCTGAAAACTAGAGACCGAGGGGAATCCAAGGAGGGGTGACTTGCGGGGCTCGGACCAGGTTCTGTTACCCAGAATCCTTTGCAAACCTCAAAATTTGGCTAAAAAAACACATGTTCCTCACATTTCTGTGGCAGAAAGTTCTGCAATCTGAGAGGAACCACAAATTTCCTTCCACCCAGCGTTCCCCCAAGCCTCCCGATAAAAATGATACCTCACTTGTGTGGGTAGGCCTAGCGCCCGCGACAGGAAACGCCCCAAAGCGAAACGTGGACACATCCAAATTTTTGAAAGAAAACAGGAGGTGTTTTTTGCGAAGTGCCTACCTGTAGATTTTGGCCTCTAGCTCAGCCGGCACCTAGGGAAACCTACCATACCTGTGCATTTCTGAAAACTAGAGACCTAGGGGAATCCAAGGAGGGGGGACTTGCGGGGCTCGGACGAGGTTCTGTTACCCAGAATCCTTTGCAAACCTCAAAATTTGGCTAAAAAAACACATGTTCCTCACATTTCTGTGGCAGAAAGTTCTGCAATCTGAGAGGAGCAACAAATTTCCTTCCACCCAGCGTTCCCCCAAGTCTCCCGATAAAAATGATACCTCACTTGTGTGGGTAGGCCTAGCGCCCGCGACAGGAAACGCCCCAAAGCGCAACCTGGACACATCCAAATTTCTGAAAGAAAACAGAGATGTTTTTTGCGAAGTGCCTACCTGTAGATTTTGGCCTCTAGCTCAGCCGGCACCTTGGGAAACCTACCGAACCTGTACATTTCTGAAAACTAGAGACCTAGGGGAATCCAAGGAGGTGTGACTTGCGGGGCTCGGACTAGGTTCTGTTACCCAGAATCCTTTGCAAACCTCAAAATTTGGCTAAAAAAACCACATGTTCCTCACATTTCTGTGGCAGAAAGTTCTGCAATCTGAGAGGAGCCACAAATTTCCTTCCACCCAGCGTTCCCCCAAGTCTCCCGATAAAAATGATACCTCACTTGTGTGGGTAGGCCTAGAGCCCGCGACAGGAAAGGCCCCAAAGGGCAACGTGGACACATCCAAATTTTTGAAAGAAAACAGGAGGTGTTTTTTGCGAAGTGCCTACCTGTAGATTTTGGCCTCTAGCTCAGCCGGCACCTAGGGAAACCTAACATATCTGTGCATTTCTGAAAACTAGAGACCTAGGGGAATCCAAGGAGGGGTGACTTGCGGGGCTCGGACGAGGTTCTGTTACCCAGAATCCTTTGCAAACCTCAAAATTTGGCTACAAAAACACATGTTCCTCACATTTGTGTGGCAGAAAGTTCTGGAATCTGAGAGGAGCCACAAATTTCCTTCCACCCAGCGTTCCCCCAAGTCTCCCGATAAAAATGATACCTCACTTGTGTGGGTAGGCCTAGCGCCCGCGACAGGAAATGCCCCAAAGGGCAACGTGGACACATCCAAATTTTTGAAAGAAAACAGAGGTGTTTTTTGCGAAGTGCCTACCTGTAGATTTTGGCCTCTAGCTCAGCCGGCATCTAGGGAAACCTACCAAACCTGTGCATTTCTGAAAACTAGAGACCTAGGGGAATCGAAGGAGGGGTGACTTGCGGGGCTCGGACCAGGTTCTGTTACCCAGAATCCTTTGCAAACCTCAAAGATAGGCTAAAAAAACCACATGTTCCTCACATTTCTGTGGAAGAAAGTTCTGGAATCTGAGAGGAGCCACAAATTTCCTTCCACCCAGCGTTTCCCCAAGTCTCCCAATAAAAATGTTACCTCACTTGTGTGGGTAGGCCTAGCGCCCGCGACAGGAAACGCCCCAAAGCGCAACGTGGACACATCCAAATTTTTGAAAGAAAACAGAGGTGTTTTTTGCGAAGTGCCTACCTGTAGATTTTGGCCTCTAGCTCAGCCGGCACCTAAGGAAACCTACCGAACCTGTGCATTTCTGAAAACTAGAGACCGAGGGGAATCCAAGGAGGGGTGACTTGCGGGGCTCGGACCAGGTTTTGTTACCCAGAATCCTTTGCAAACCTCAAAATTTGGCTAAAAAAACACGTTCCTCACATTTCTGTGGCAGAAAGTTCTGCAATCTGAGAGGAGCCACAAATTTCCTTCCACCCAGCGTTCCCCCAAGCCTCCCGATAAAAATGATACCTCACTTGTGTGGGTAGGCCTAGCGCCCGCGACAGGAAACGCCCCAAAGCGAAACGTGGACACATCCAAATTTTTTAAAGAAAACAGGAGGTGTTTTTTGCGAAGTGCCTACCTGTAGATTTTGGCCTATAGCTCAGCCGGCACCTAGGGAAACCTACCATACCTGTGCATTTCTGAAAACTAGAGACCTAGGGGAATCGAAGGAGGGGTGACTTGCGGGGCTCGGACCAGGTTCTGTTACCCAGAATCCTTTGCAAACCTCAAAATTTGGCTAAAAAAACACATGTTCCTCACATTTCTGTGGCAGAAAGTTCTGCAATCTGAGAGGAACCACAAATTTCCTTCCACCCAGCGTTCCCCCAAGCCTCCCGATAAAAATGATACCTCACTTGTGTGGGTAGGCCTAGCGCCCGCGACAGGAAACGCCCCAAAGCGAAACGTGGACACATCCAAATTTTTGAAAGAAAACAGGAGGTGTTTTTTGCGAAGTGCCTACCTGTAGATTTTGGCCTCTAGCTCAGCCGGCACCTAGGGAAACCTACCATACCTGTGCATTTCTGAAAACTAGAGACCTAGGGGAATCCAAGGAGGGGGGACTTGCGGGGCTCGGACGAGGTTCTGTTACCCAGAATCCTTTGCAAACCTCAAAATTTGGCTAAAAAAACACATGTTCCTCACATTTCTGTGGCAGAAAGTTCTGCAATCTGAGAGGAGCAACAAATTTCCTTCCACCCAGCGTTCCCCCAAGTCTCCCGATAAAAATGATACCTCACTTGTGTGGGTAGGCCTAGCGCCCGCGACAGGAAACGCCCCAAAGCGCAACCTGGACACATCCAAATTTCTGAAAGAAAACAGAGATGTTTTTTGCGAAGTGCCTACCTGTAGATTTTGGCCTCTAGCTCAGCCGGCACCTTGGGAAACCTACCGAACCTGTACATTTCTGAAAACTAGAGACCTAGGGGAATCCAAGGAGGTGTGACTTGCGGGGCTCGGACTAGGTTCTGTTACCCAGAATCCTTTGCAAACCTCAAAATTTGGCTAAAAAAACCACATGTTCCTCACATTTCTGTGGCAGAAAGTTCTGCAATCTGAGAGGAGCCACAAATTTCCTTCCACCCAGCGTTCCCCCAAGTCTCCCGATAAAAATGATACCTCACTTGTGTGGGTAGGCCTAGAGCCCGCGACAGGAAAGGCCCCAAAGCGCAACGTGGACACATCCAAATTTTTTAAAGAAAACAGGAGGTGTTTTTTGCGAAGTGCCTACCTGTAGATTTTGGCCTCTAGCTCAGCCGGCACCTAGGGAAACCTAACATATCTGTGCATTTCTGAAAACTAGAGACCTAGGGGAATCCAAGGAGGGGTGACTTGCGGGGCTCGGACGAGGTTCTGTTACCCAGAATCCTTTGCAAACCTCAAAATTTGGCTACAAAAACACATGTTCCTCACATTTGTGTGGCAGAAAGTTCTGGAATCTGAGAGGAGCCACAAATTTCCTTCCACCCAGCGTTCCCCCAAGTCTCCCGATAAAAATGATACCTCACTTGTGTGGGTAGGCCTAGCGCCCGCGACAGGAAATGCCCCAAAGGGCAACGTGGACACATCCAAATTTTTGAAAGAAAACAGAGGTGTTTTTTGCGAAGTGCCTACCTGTAGATTTTGGCCTCTAGCTCAGCCGGCATCTAGGGAAACCTACCAAACCTGTGCATTTCTGAAAACTAGAGACCTAGGGGAATCGAAGGAGGGGTGACTTGCGGGGCTCGGACCAGGTTCTGTTACCCAGAATCCTTTGCAAACCTCAAAGATAGGCTAAAAAAACCACATGTTCCTCACATTTCTGTGGAAGAAAGTTCTGGAATCTGAGAGGAGCCACAAATTTCCTTCCACCCAGCGTTTCCCCAAGTCTCCCAATAAAAATGTTACCTCACTTGTGTGGGTAGGCCTAGCGCCCGCAACAGGAAACGCCCCAAAGCGCAACGTGGACACATCCAAATTTTTGAAAGAAAACAGAGGTGTTTTTTGCGAAGTGCCTACCTGTAGATTTTGGCCTCTAGCTCAGCCGGCACCTAAGGAAACCTACCGAACCTGTGCATTTCTGAAAACTAGAGACCGACGGGAATCCAAGGAGGGGTGACTTGCGGGGCTCGGACCAGGTTTTGTTACCCAGAATCCTTTGCAAACCTCAAAATTTGGCTAAAAAAACACGTTCCTCACATTTCTGTGGCAGAAAGTTCTGCAATCTGAGAGGAGCCACAAATTTCCTTCCACCCAGCGTTCCCCCAAGCCTCCCGATAAAAATGATACCTCACTTGTGTGGGTAGGCCTAGCGCCCGCGACAGGAAACGCCCCAAAGCGAAACGTGGACACATCCAAATTTTTTAAAGAAAACAGGAGGTGTTTTTTGCGAAGTGCCTACCTGTAGATTTTGGCCTATAGCTCAGCCGGCACCTAGGGAAACCTACCATACCTGTGCATTTCTGAAAACTAGAGACCTAGGGGAATCGAAGGAGGGGTGACTTGTGGGGCTCGGACCAGGTTCTGTTACCCAGAATCCTTTGCAAACCTTCAAAATGTGGCTAAAAAAACACATTTTCCTCACATTTCTGTGGCAGAAAGTTCTGGAATCTGAGAGGAGCCACAAATTTCCTTCCACCCAGCTTTCCCCCAAGTCTCCCGATAAAAATGATACCTCACTTGTGTGGGTAGGCCTAGCGCCCGCGACAGGAAACGCCCCAAAGCGCAACCTGGACACATCCAAATTTCTGAAAGAAAACAGAGATGTTTTTTGCGAAGTGCCTACCTGTAGATTTTGGCCTCTAGCTCAGCCGGCACCTAGTGAAACCTACTGAACCTGTGCATTTCTGAAAACTAGAGACCTAGGGGAATCCAAGGAGGTGTGAGTTGCGGGGCTCGGACTAGGTTCTGTTACCCAGAATCCTTTGCAAACCTCAAAATTTGGCTAAAAAAAACACATGTTCCTCACATTTCTGTGGCAGAAAGTTCTGCAATCTGAGAGGAGCCACAAATTTCCTTCCACCCAGCGTTCCCCCAAGTCTCCCGATAAAAATGATACCTCACTTGTGTGGGTAGGCCTAGAGCCCGCGACAGGAAAGGCCCCAAAGCGCAACGTGGACACATCCAAATTTTTGAAAGAAAACAGGAGGTGTTTTTTGCGAAGTGCGTACCTGTAGATTTTGGCCTCTAGCTCAGCCGGCACCTAGGGAAACCTACCATATCTGTGCATTTCTGAAAACTAGAGACCTAGGGGAATCCAAGGAGGGGTGACTTGCGGGGCTCGGACGAGGTTCTGTTACCCAGAATCCTTTGCAAACCTCAAAATTTGGCTACAAAAACACATGTTCCTCACATTTGTGTGGCAGAAAGTTCTGGAATCTGAGAGGAGCCACAAATTTCCTTCCACCCAGCGTTCCCCCAAGTCTCCCGATAAAAATGATACCTCACTTGTGTGGGTAGGCCTAGCGCCCGCGACAGGAAATGCCCCAAAGCGCAACGTGGACATATCCCATTTTTTGAAAGAAAACAGTGCCTACCTGTGGATTTTGGCCTGTAGCTCAGCCATCACCTAGGGAAACCTACCAACCCTGTGCATTTTTTAAAACTAGAGACCTAGGGGAATCCAAGATGGGGTGACTTGTTGGGCTCGGACCAGGTTCTGTTACCCAGAATCCTTTGCAAACCTCAAAATTTGGCTAAAAAAACACATGTTCCTCACATTTCTGTGGCAGAAAGTTCTGCAATCTGAGAGGAGCCACAAATTTCCTTCCACCCAGCGTTCCCCCAAGTCTCCCGATAAAAATGATACCTCACTTGTGTGGGTAGGCCTAGCGCCCGCGACAGGAAACGCCCCAAAGCGCAACGTGGACACATCCAAATTTTTGAAAGAAAACAGGAGGTGTTTTTTGCGAAGTGCCTACCTGTAGATTTTGGCCTCTAGCTCAGCCGGCACCTAGGGAAACCTACCAAACCTGTGCATTTCTGAAAACTAGAGACCTAGGGGAATCGAAGGAGGGGTGACTTGCGGGGCTCGGACCAGGTTCTGTTACCCAGAATCCTTTGCAAACCTCAAAATGTGGCTAAAAAAAAACATTTTCCTCACATTTCTGTGGCAGAAGTTCTGGAATCTGAGAGGAGCCACAAATTTACTTCCACCCAGCGTTCCCCCAAGTCTCCCGATAAAAATGATACCTCACTTGTGTGGGTAGGCCTAGCGCCCGCGACAGGAAACGCCCCAAAGCGCAACGTGGACACATCCAAATTTTTGAAAGAAAACAGGAGGTGTTTTTTGCGAAGTGCCTACCTGTAGATTTTGGCCTCTAGCTCAGCCGGCACCTAGGGAAACCTACCAAACCTGTGCATTTCTGAAAACTAAAGAGCTAGGTGAATCGAAAGAGGGGTGACTTGCGGGGCTCGGACCAGGTTCTGTTACCCAGAATCCTTTGCAAACCTCAAAGATAGGCTAAAAAAAACACATGTTCCTCACATTTCTGTGGGAGAAAGTTCTGGAATCTGAGAGGAGCCACAAATTTCCTTCCACCCAGCGTTCCCCCAAGTCTCCCAATAAAAATGATACCTCACTTGTGTGGGTAGGCCTAGCGCCCGCGACAGGAAACTCCCCAAAGCGCAACGTGGACACATCCAAATTTTTGAAAGAAAACAAGAGGTGCTTTTTGCGAAGTGCCTACCGGTAGATTTTGGCCTCTAGCTCAGCCGGCACCTAGGGAAACCTACCAAACCTGTGCATTTCTGAAAACTAGAGACCTAGGGGAATCGAAGGAGGGGTGACTTGCGGGTCTCGGACCAGGTTCTGTTACCCAGAATCCTTTGCAAACCTCAAAATGTGGCTAAAAAAAACACATTTTCCTCACATTTCTGTGGCAGAAAGTTCTGGAATCTGAGAGGAGCCACAAATTTCCTTCCACCCAGCGTTCCCCCAAGTCTCCCGATAAAAATGATACCACACTTGTGTGGGTAGGCCTAGCGCCCGCGACAGGAAACGCCCCAAAGCACAACGTGGACACATCCACATTTTTGAAAGAAAACAGAGGTGTTTTTTGCGAAGTGCCTACCTGTAGATTTTGGCCTCTAGCTCAGCCGGCACCTAGGGAAACCTACCAAACCTGTGCATTTCTGAAAACTAGAGACCTAGGGGAATCCAAGGAGGGGTGACTTGCTGGGCTCGGACCAGGTTCTGTTACCCAGAATCCTTTGCAAACCTCAAAATTTGGATAAAAAAACACATGTTCCTCACATTTCTGTGGCAGAAAGTTCTGGAATCTGAGAGGAGCCACAAATTTCCTTCCACCCAGCGTTCCCCCAAGTCTCCCAATAAAAATGATACCTCACTTGTGTGGGTAGGCCTAGCGCCCGCGACAGGAAACTCCCCAAAGCGCAACGTGGACACATCCAAATTTTTGAAAGAAAACAAGAGGTTCTTTTTGCGAAGTGCCTACCTGTAGATTTTGGCCTCTAGCTCAGCCGGCACCTAGGGAAACCTACCAAACCTGTGCATTTCTGAAAACTAGAGACCTAGGGGAATCGAAGGAGGGGTGACTTGCTGGGCTCGGACCAGGTTCTGTTACCCAGAATCCTTTGCAAACCTCAAAATTTGGATTAAAAAACACATGTTCCTCACATTTCTGTGGCAGAAAGTTCTGCAATCTGAGAGGAGCCACAAATTTCCTTCCACCCAGCGTTCCCCCAAGTCTCCCAATAAAAATGATACCTCACTTGTGTGGGTAGGCATAGCGCCCGCGACAGGAAACTCCCCAAAGCGCAACGTGGACACATCCAAATTTTTGAAAGAAAACAGAGGTGTTTTTTGCGAAGTGCCTACCTGTAGATTTTGGCCTCTAGCTCAGCCGGCACCTAGGGAAACCTACCAAACCTGTGCATTTCTGAAAACTAGAGACCTAGGGGAATACAAGGAGGGGTGACTTGCTGGGCTCGGACCAGGTTCTGTTACCCAGAATCCTTTGCAAACCTCAAAATTTGGATAAAAAAACACATGTTCCTCACATTTCTGTGGCAGAAAGTTCTGCAATCTGAGATGAGCCACATATTTTCTTCCACCCAGCGTTCCCCCAAGTCTCCCGATAAAAATGATACCTCACTTGTGTGGGTAGGCCTAGCGCCCGCGACAGGAAACGCCCCAAAGCGCAACGTGGACACATCCAAATTTTTGAAAGAAAACAGGAGGTGTTTTTTGCGAAGTGCCTACCTGTAGATTTTGGCCTCTAGCTCAGCCGGCACCTAGGGAAACCTACCAAACCTGTGCATTTCTGAAAACTAGAGAGCTAGGTGAATCGAAGGAGGGGTGACTTGCGGGGCTCGGACCAGGTTCTGTTACCCAGAATCCTTTGCAAACCTCAAAATTTGGCTAAAAAAACACATGTTCCTCACATTTCTGTGGCAGAAAGTTCTGGAATCTGAGAGGAGCCACAAATTTCCTTCCACCCAGCGTTCCCCCAAGTCTCCAGATAAAAATGATACCTCACTTGTGTGGGTAGGCCTAGCGCCCGCGACAGGAAACGCCCCAAAGCGCAACGTGGACACATCCAAATTTTTGAAAGAAAACAGGAGGTGTTTTTTGCAAAGTGCCTACCTGTAGATTTTGGCCTCTAGCTCAGCCGGCACCTAGGGAAACCTACCAAACCTGTGCATTTCTGAAAACTTGAGACCTAGGGGAATCCAAGGAGGGGAGAGTTGCGGGGCTCGGACTAGGTTCTGTTACCCAGAATCCTTTGCAAACCTCAAAATTTGGCTAAAAAAACACATGTTCCTCACATTTCTGTGGCAGAAAGTTCTGCAATCTGAGAGGAGCCACAAATTTCCTTCCACCCAGCGTTCCCCCAAGTCTCCCGATAAAAATGATACCTCACTTGTGTGGGTAGGCCTAGCGCCCGCGACAGGAAACGCCCCAAAGCGCAACGTGGACACATCCAAATTTTTGAAAGAAAACAGGAGGTGTTTTTTGCAAAGTGCCTACCTGTAGATTTTGGCCTCTAGCTCAGCCGGCACCTAGGGAAACCTACCAAACCTGTGCGTTTCTGAAAACTAGAGACCTAGGGGAATCGAAGGAGGGGTGACTTGCGGGGCTCGGACCAGGTTCTGTTACCCAGAATCCTTTGCAAACCTCAAAATGTGGCTAAAAAAAAACATTTTCCTCACATTTCTGTGGCAGAAGTTCTGGAATCTGAGAGGAGCCACAAATTTACTTCCACCCAGCGTTCCCCCAAGTCTCCCGATAAAAATGATACCTCACTTGTGTGGGTAGGCCTAGCGCCCGCGACAGGAAACGCCCCAAAGCGCAACGTGGACACATCCAAATTTTTGAAAGAAAACAGGAGGTGTTTTTTGCGAAGTGCCTACCTGTAGATTTTGGCCTCTAGCTCAGCCGGCACCTAGGGAAACCTACCAAACCTGTGCATTTCTGAAAACTAAAGAGCTAGGTGAATCGAAAGAGGGGTGACTTGCGGGGCTCGGACCAGGTTCTGTTACCCAGAATCCTTTGCAAACCTCAAAGATAGGCTAAAAAAAACACATGTTCCTCACATTTCTGTGGGAGAAAGTTCTGGAATCTGAGAGGAGCCACAAATTTCCTTCCACCCAGCGTTCCCCCAAGTCTCCCAATAAAAATGATACCTCACTTGTGTGGGTAGGCCTAGCGCCCGCGACAGGAAACTCCCCAAAGCGCAACGTGGACACATCCAAATTTTTGAAAGAAAACAAGAGGTGCTTTTTGCGAAGTGCCTACCGGTAGATTTTGGCCTCTAGCTCAGCCGGCACCTAGGGAAACCTACCAAACCTGTGCATTTCTGAAAACTAGAGACCTAGGGGAATCGAAGGAGGGGTGACTTGCGGGTCTCGGACCAGGTTCTGTTACCCAGAATCCTTTGCAAACCTCAAAATGTGGCTAAAAAAAACACATTTTCCTCACATTTCTGTGGCAGAAAGTTCTGGAATCTGAGAGGAGCCACAAATTTCCTTCCACCCACCGTTCCCCCAAGTCTCCCGATAAAAATGATACCACACTTGTGTGGGTAGGCCTAGCGCCCGCGACAGGAAACGCCCCAAAGCACAACGTGGACACATCCACATTTTTGAAAGAAAACAGAGGTGTTTTTTGCGAAGTGCCTACCTGTAGATTTTGGCCTCTAGCTCAGCCGGCACCTAGGGAAACCTACCAAACCTGTGCATTTCTGAAAACTAGAGACCTAGGGGAATCCAAGGAGGGGTGACTTGCTGGGCTCGGACCAGGTTCTGTTACCCAGAATCCTTTGCAAACCTCAAAATTTGGATAAAAAAACACATGTTCCTCACATTTCTGTGGCAGAAAGTTCTGGAATCTGAGAGGAGCCACAAATTTCCTTCCACCCAGCGTTCCCCCAAGTCTCCCAATAAAAATGATACCTCACTTGTGTGGGTAGGCCTAGCGCCCGCGACAGGAAACTCCCCAAAGCGCAACGTGGACACATCCAAATTTTTGAAAGAAAACAAGAGGTTCTTTTTGCGAAGTGCCTACCTGTAGATTTTGGCCTCTAGCTCAGCCGGCACCTAGGGAAACCTACCAAACCTGTGCATTTCTGAAAACTAGAGACCTAGGGGAATCGAAGGAGGGGTGACTTGCTGGGCTCGGACCAGGTTCTGTTACCCAGAATCCTTTGCAAACCTCAAAATTTGGATTAAAAAACACATGTTCCTCACATTTCTGTGGCAGAAAGTTCTGCAATCTGAGAGGAGCCACAAATTTCCTTCCACCCAGCGTTCCCCCAAGTCTCCCAATAAAAATGATACCTCACTTGTGTGGGTAGGCATAGCGCCCGCGACAGGAAACTCCCCAAAGCGCAACGTGGACACATCCAAATTTTTGAAAGAAAACAGAGGTGTTTTTTGCGAAGTGCCTACCTGTAGATTTTGGCCTCTAGCTCAGCCGGCACCTAGGGAAACCTACCAAACCTGTGCATTTCTGAAAACTAGAGACCTAGGGGAATACAAGGAGGGGTGACTTGCTGGGCTCGGACCAGGTTCTGTTACCCAGAATCCTTTGCAAACCTCAAAATTTGGATAAAAAAACACATGTTCCTCACATTTCTGTGGCAGAAAGTTCTGCAATCTGAGATGAGCCACATATTTTCTTCCACCCAGCGTTCCCCCAAGTCTCCCGATAAAAATGATACCTCACTTGTGTGGGTAGGCCTAGCGCCCGCGACAGGAAACGCCCCAAAGCGCAACGTGGACACATCCAAATTTTTGAAAGAAAACAGGAGGTGTTTTTTGCGAAGTGCCTACCTGTAGATTTTGGCCTCTAGCTCAGCCGGCACCTAGGGAAACCTACCAAACCTGTGCATTTCTGAAAACTAGAGAGCTAGGTGAATCGAAGGAGGGGTGACTTGCGGGGCTCGGACCAGGTTCTGTTACCCAGAATCCTTTGCAAACCTCAAAATTTGGCTAAAAAAACACATGTTCCTCACATTTCTGTGGCAGAAAGTTCTGGAATCTGAGAGGAGCCACAAATTTCCTTCCACCCAGCGTTCCCCCAAGTCTCCAGATAAAAATGATACCTCACTTGTGTGGGTAGGCCTAGCGCCCGCGACAGGAAACGCCCCAAAGCGCAACGTGGACACATCCAAATTTTTTAAAGAAAACAGGAGGTGTTTTTTGCAAAGTGCCTACCTGTAGATTTTGGCCTCTAGCTCAGCCGGCACCTAGGGAAACCTACCAAACCTGTGCATTTCTGAAAACTTGAGACCTAGGGGAATCCAAGGAGGGGAGAGTTGCGGGGCTCGGACTAGGTTCTGTTACCCAGAATCCTTTGCAAACCTCAAAATTTGGCTAAAAAAACACATGTTCCTCACATTTCTGTGGCAGAAAGTTCTGCAATCTGAGAGGAGCCACAAATTTCCTTATACCCAGCGTTCCCCCAAGTCTCCCGATAAAAATGATACCTCACTTGTGTGGGTAGGCCTAGAGCCCGCGACAGGAAACGCCCCAAAGCGCAACGTGGACACATCCAAATTTTTGAAAGAAAACAGGAGGTGTTTTTTGCGAAGTGCCTACCTGTAGATTTTGGCCTCTAGCTCAGCCGGCACCTAGGGAAACCTACCATACGTGTGCATTTCTGAAAACTAGAGACCTAGGGGAATCCAAGGAGGGGTGTCTTGCGGGGCTCGGACGAGGTTCTGTTACCCAGAATCCTTTGCAAACCTCGAAATTTGGCTACAAAAACACATGTTCCTCACATTTGTGTGGCAGAAAGTTCTGGAATCTGAGAGGAGCCACAAATTTCCTTCCACCCAGCGTTCCCCCAAGTCTCCCGATAAGAATGACACCTCACTTGTGTGGGTAGGCCTAGCGCCCGCGACAGGAAACGCCCCAAAGCGCAACGTGGACACATCCAAATTTTTGAAAGAAAACAGAGGTGTTTTTTGCGAAGTGCCTACCTGTAGATTTTGGCCTCTAGCTCAGCCGGCACCTAGGGAAACCTACCAAACCTGTGCATTTCTGAAAACTAGAGACCTAGGGGAATCGAAGGAGGGGTGACTTGCGGGGCTCGGACCAGGTTCTGTTACCCAGAATCCTTTGCATACCTCAAAGATAGGCTAAAAAAAACACATGTTCCTCACATTTCTGTGGCAGAAAGTTCTGGAATCTGAGAGGAGCCACAAATTTCCTTCCACCCAGCGTTCCCCCAAGTCTCCCAATAAAAATGATACCTCACTTGTGTGGGTAGGCCTAGCGCCCGTGACAGGAAACGCCCCAAAGCGCAACGTGGACACATCCAAATTTTTGAAAGAAAACAGAGGTGTTTTTTGCGAAGTGCCTACCTGTAGATTTTGGCCTCTAGCTCAGCCGGCACCTAGGGAAACCTACCAAACCTGTGCATTTCTGAAAACTAGAGACCTAGGGGAATACAAGGAGGGGTGACTTGCTGGGCTCGGACCAGGTTCTGTTACCCAGAATCCTTTGCAAACCTCAAAATTTGGATAAAAAAACACATGTTCCTCACATTTCTGTGGCAGAAAGTTCTGCAATCTGAGATGAGCCACATATTTTCTTCCACCCAGCGTTCCCCCAAGTCTCCCGATAAAAATGATACCTCACTTGTGTGGGTAGGCCTAGCGCCCGCGACAGGAAACGCCCCAAAGCGCAACGTGGACACATCCAAATTTTTGAAAGAAAACAGGAGGTGTTTTTTGCGAAGTGCCTACCTGTAGATTTTGGCCTCTAGCTCAGCCGGCACCTAGGGAAACCTACCAAACCTGTGCATTTCTGAAAACTAGAGAGCTAGGTGAATCGAAGGAGGGGTGACTTGCGGGGCTCGGACCAGGTTCTGTTACCCAGAATCCTTTGCAAACCTCAAAATTTGGCTAAAAAAACACATGTTCCTCACATTTCTGTGGCAGAAAGTTCTGGAATCTGAGAGGAGCCACAAATTTCCTTCCACCCAGCGTTCCCCCAAGTCTCCAGATAAAAATGATACCTCACTTGTGTGGGTAGGCCTAGCGCCCGCGACAGGAAACGCCCCAAAGCGCAACGTGGACACATCCAAATTTTTGAAAGAAAACAGGAGGTGTTTTTTGCAAAGTGCCTACCTGTAGATTTTGGCCTCTAGCTCAGCCGGCACCTAGGGAAACCTACCAAACCTGTGCATTTCTGAAAACTTGAGACCTAGGGGAATCCAAGGAGGGGAGAGTTGCGGGGCTCGGACTAGGTTCTGTTACCCAGAATCCTTTGCAAACCTCAAAATTTGGCTAAAAAAACACATGTTCCTCACATTTCTGTGGCAGAAAGTTCTGCAATCTGAGAGGAGCCACAAATTTCCTTCCACCCAGCGTTCCCCCAAGTCTCCCGATAAAAATGATACCTCACTTGTGTGGGTAGGCCTAGCGCCCGCGACAGGAAACGCCCCAAAGCGCAACGTGGACACATCCAAATTTTTGAAAGAAAACAGGAGGTGTTTTTTGCAAAGTGCCTACCTGTAGATTTTGGCCTCTAGCTCAGCCGGCACCTAGGGAAACCTACCAAACCTGTGCATTTCTGAAAACTAGAGACCTAGGGGAATCGAAGGAGGGGTGACTTGCGGGGCTCGGACCAGGTTCTGTTACCCAGAATCCTTTGCAAACCTCAAAATGTGGCTAAAAAAAAACATTTTCCTCACATTTCTGTGGCAGAAGTTCTGGAATCTGAGAGGAGCCACAAATTTACTTCCACCCAGCGTTCCCCCAAGTCTCCCGATAAAAATGATACCTCACTTGTGTGGGTAGGCCTAGCGCCCGCGACAGGAAACGCCCCAAAGCGCAACGTGGACACATCCAAATTTTTGAAAGAAAACAGGAGGTGTTTTTTGCGAAGTGCCTACCTGTAGATTTTGGCCTCTAGCTCAGCCGGCACCTAGGGAAACCTACCAAACCTGTGCATTTCTGAAAACTAAAGAGCTAGGTGAATCGAAAGAGGGGTGACTTGCGGGGCTCGGACCAGGTTCTGTTACCCAGAATCCTTTGCAAACCTCAAAGATAGGCTAAAAAAAACACATGTTCCTCACATTTCTGTGGGAGAAAGTTCTGGAATCTGAGAGGAGCCACAAATTTCCTTCCACCCAGCGTTCCCCCAAGTCTCCCAATAAAAATGATACCTCACTTGTGTGGGTAGGCCTAGCGCCCGCGACAGGAAACTCCCCAAAGCGCAACGTGGACACATCCAAATTTTTGAAAGAAAACAAGAGGTGCTTTTTGCGAAGTGCCTACCGGTAGATTTTGGCCTCTAGCTCAGCCGGCACCTAGGGAAACCTACCAAACCTGTGCATTTCTGAAAACTAGAGACCTAGGGGAATCGAAGGAGGGGTGACTTGCGGGTCTCGGACCAGGTTCTGTTACCCAGAATCCTTTGCAAACCTCAAAATGTGGCTAAAAAAAACACATTTTCCTCACATTTCTGTGGCAGAAAGTTCTGGAATCTGAGAGGAGCCACAAATTTCCTTCCACCCAGCGTTCCCCCAAGTCTCCCGATAAAAATGATACCACACTTGTGTGGGTAGGCCTAGCGCCCGCGACAGGAAACGCCCCAAAGCACAACGTGGACACATCCACATTTTTGAAAGAAAACAGAGGTGTTTTTTGCGAAGTGCCTACCTGTAGATTTTGGCCTCTAGCTCAGCCGGCACCTAGGGAAACCTACCAAACCTGTGCATTTCTGAAAACTAGAGACCTAGGGGAATCCAAGGAGGGGTGACTTGCTGGGCTCGGACCAGGTTCTGTTACCCAGAATCCTTTGCAAACCTCAAAATTTGGATAAAAAAACACATGTTCCTCACATTTCTGTGGCAGAAAGTTCTGGAATCTGAGAGGAGCCACAAATTTCCTTCCACCCAGCGTTCCCCCAAGTCTCCCAATAAAAATGATACCTCACTTGTGTGGGTAGGCCTAGCGCCCGCGACAGGAAACTCCCCAAAGCGCAACGTGGACACATCCAAATTTTTGAAAGAAAACAAGAGGTTCTTTTTGCGAAGTGCCTACCTGTAGATTTTGGCCTCTAGCTCAGCCGGCACCTAGGGAAACCTACCAAACCTGTGCATTTCTGAAAACTAGAGACCTAGGGGAATCGAAGGAGGGGTGACTTGCTGGGCTCGGACCAGGTTCTGTTACCCAGAATCCTTTGCAAACCTCAAAATTTGGATTAAAAAACACATGTTCCTCACATTTCTGTGGCAGAAAGTTCTGCAATCTGAGAGGAGCCACAAATTTCCTTCCACCCAGCGTTCCCCCAAGTCTCCCAATAAAAATGATACCTCACTTGTGTGGGTAGGCATAGCGCCCGCGACAGGAAACTCCCCAAAGCGCAACGTGGACACATCCAAATTTTTGAAAGAAAACAGAGGTGTTTTTTGCGAAGTGCCTACCTGTAGATTTTGGCCTCTAGCTCAGCCGGCACCTAGGGAAACCTACCAAACCTGTGCATTTCTGAAAACTAGAGACCTAGGGGAATACAAGGAGGGGTGACTTGCTGGGCTCGGACCAGGTTCTGTTACCCAGAATCCTTTGCAAACCTCAAAATTTGGATAAAAAAACACATGTTCCTCACATTTCTGTGGCAGAAAGTTCTGCAATCTGAGATGAGCCACATATTTTCTTCCACCCAGCGTTCCCCCAAGTCTCCCGATAAAAATGATACCTCACTTGTGTGGGTAGGCCTAGCGCCCGCGACAGGAAACGCCCCAAAGCGCAACGTGGACACATCCAAATTTTTGAAAGAAAACAGGAGGTGTTTTTTGCGAAGTGCCTACCTGTAGATTTTGGCCTCTAGCTCAGCCGGCACCTAGGGAAACCTACCAAACCTGTGCATTTCTGAAAACTAGAGAGCTAGGTGAATCGAAGGAGGGGTGACTTGCGGGGCTCGGACCAGGTTCTGTTACCCAGAATCCTTTGCAAACCTCAAAATTTGGCTAAAAAAACACATGTTCCTCACATTTCTGTGGCAGAAAGTTCTGGAATCTGAGAGGAGCCACAAATTTCCTTCCACCCAGCGTTCCCCCAAGTCTCCAGATAAAAATGATACCTCACTTGTGTGGGTAGGCCTAGCGCCCGCGACAGGAAACGCCCCAAAGCGCAACGTGGACACATCCAAATTTTTTAAAGAAAACAGGAGGTGTTTTTTGCAAAGTGCCTACCTGTAGATTTTGGCCTCTAGCTCAGCCGGCACCTAGGGAAACCTACCAAACCTGTGCATTTCTGAAAACTTGAGACCTAGGGGAATCCAAGGAGGGGAGAGTTGCGGGGCTCGGACTAGGTTCTGTTACCCAGAATCCTTTGCAAACCTCAAAATTTGGCTAAAAAAACACATGTTCCTCACATTTCTGTGGCAGAAAGTTCTGCAATCTGAGAGGAGCCACAAATTTCCTTATACCCAGCGTTCCCCCAAGTCTCCCGATAAAAATGATACCTCACTTGTGTGGGTAGGCCTAGAGCCCGCGACAGGAAACGCCCCAAAGCGCAACGTGGACACATCCAAATTTTTGAAAGAAAACAGGAGGTGTTTTTTGCGAAGTGCCTACCTGTAGATTTTGGCCTCTAGCTCAGCCGGCACCTAGGGAAACCTACCATACGTGTGCATTTCTGAAAACTAGAGACCTAGGGGAATCCAAGGAGGGGTGACTTGCGGGGCTCGGACGAGGTTCTGTTACCCAGAATCCTTTGCAAACCTCGAAATTTGGCTACAAAAACACATGTTCCTCACATTTGTGTGGCAGAAAGTTCTGGAATCTGAGAGGAGCCACAAATTTCCTTCCACCCAGCGTTCCCCCAAGTCTCCCGATAAGAATGACACCTCACTTGTGTGGGTAGGCCTAGCGCCCGCGACAGGAAACGCCCCAAAGCGCAACGTGGACACATCCAAATTTTTGAAAGAAAACAGAGGTGTTTTTGGCGAAGTGCCTACCTGTAGATTTTGGCCTCTAGCTCAGCCGGCACCTAGGGAAACCTACCAAACCTGTGCATTTCTGAAAACTAGAGACCTAGGGGAATCGAAGGAGGGGTGACTTGCGGGGCTCGGACCAGGTTCTGTTACCCAGAATCCTTTGCATACCTCAAAGATAGGCTAAAAAAAACACATGTTCCTCACATTTCTGTGGCAGAAAGTTCTGGAATCTGAGAGGAGCCACAAATTTCCTTCCACCCAGCGTTCCCCCAAGTCTCCCAATAAAAATGATACCTCACTTGTGTGGGTAGGCCTAGCGCCCGTGACAGGAAACGCCCCAAAGCGCAACGTGGACACATCCAAATTTTTGAAAGAAAACAGAGGTGTTTTTTGCGAAGTGCCTACCTGTAGATTTTGGCCTCTAGCTCAGCCGGCACCTAAGGAAACCTACCGAACCTGTGCATTTCTGAAAACTAGAGACCGAGGGGAATCCAAGGAGGGGTGACTTGTGGGGCTCGGACCAGGTTCTGTTACCCAGAATCCTTTGCAAACCTCAAAATTTGGCTTAAAAAACACATGTTCCTCACATTTCTGTGGCAGAAAGTTCTGCAATCTGAGAGGAGCCACAAATTTCCTTCCACCCAGCGTTCCCCCAAGTCTCCCGATAAAAATGATACCTCACTTGTGTGGGTAGGCCTAGCGCCCGCGACAGGAAACGCCCCAAAGCGCAACGTGGACACATCCAAATTTTTGAAAGAAAACAAGAGGTGCTTTTTGCGAAGTGCCTACCTGTAGATTTTGGCCTCTAGCTCAGCCGGCACCTAGGGAAACCTACCAAACCTGTGCATTTCTGAAAACTAGAGACCTAGGGGAATCCAAGGAGGGGAGAGTTGCGGGGCTCGGACTAGGTTGTTACCCAGAATCCTTTGCAAACCTCAAAATTTGGATAAAAAAACACATGTTCCTCACATTTCTGTGGCAGAAAGTTCTGCAATCTGAGAGGAGCCACAAATTTCCTTATACCCAGCGTTCCCCCAAGTCTCCCGATAAAAATGATACCTCACTTGTGTGGGTAGGCCTAGAGCCCGCGACAGGAAACGCCCCAAAGCGCAACGTGGACACATCCAAATTTTTGAAAGAAAACAGGAGGTGTTTTTTGCGAAGTGCCTACCTGTAGATTTTGGCCTCTAGCTCAGCCGGCACCTAGGGAAACCTACCATACCTGTGCATTTCTGAAAACTAGAGACCTAGGGGAATCCAAGGAGGGGTGACTTGCGGGGCTCGGACGAGGTTCTGTTACCCAGAATCCTTTGCAAACCTCAAAATTTGGCTACAAAAACACATGTTCCTCACATTTGTGTGGCAGAAAGTTCTGGAATCTGAGAGGAGCCACAAATTTCCTTCCACCCAGCATTCCCCCAAGTCTCCCAATAAAAATGATACCTCACTTGTGTGGGTAGGGCTAGCGCCCGCGACAGGAAACGCCCCAAAGCGCAACGTGGACACATCCACATTTTTGAAAGAAAACAGAGGGTTTTTTTGCGAAGTGCCTACCTGTAGATTTTGGCCTCTAGCTCAGCCGGCACCTAAGGAAACCTACCGAACCTGTGCATTTCTGAAAACTAGAGACCGAGGGGAATCCAAGGAGGGGTGACTTGCGGGGCTCGGACCAGGTTCTGTTACCCAGAATCCTTTGCAAACCTCAAAATTTGGCTTAAAAAACACATGTTCCTCACATTTCTGTGGCAGAAAGTTCTGCAATCTGAGAGGAGCCACAAATTTCCTTCCACCCAGCGTTCCCCCAAGTCTCCCGATAAAAATGATACCTCACTTGTGTGGGTAGGCCTAGCGCCCGCGACAGGAAACGCCCCAAAGCACAACGTGGACACATCCAAATTTTTGAAAGAAAACAGAGGTGTTTTTTGCGAAGTGCCTACCTGTAGATTTTGGCCTCTAGCTCAGCCGGCACCTAGGGAAACCTACCAAACCTGTGCATTTCTGAAAACTAGAGACCTAGGGGAATCCAAGGAGGGGTGACTTGCTGGGCTCGGACCAGGTTCTGTTACCCAGAATCCTTTGCAAACCTCAAAATTTGGATAAAAAAAACACATGTTCCTCACATTTCTGTGGCAGAAAGTTCTGCAATCTGAGAGGAGCCACAAATTTCCTTCCACCCAGCGTTCCCCCAAGTCTCCCGATAAAAATGATACCTCACTTGTGTGGGTAGGCCTAGCGCCCGCGACAGGAAACGCCCCAAAGCGCAACGTGGACACATCCAAATTTTTGAAAGAAAACAGGAGGTGTTTTTTGCGAAGTGCCTACCTGTAGATTTTGGCCTCTAGCTCAGCCGGCACCTAGGGAAACCTACCAAACCTGTGCATTTCTGAAAACTAGAGAGCTAGGTGAATCGATGGAGGGGTGACTTGCGGGGCTCGGACCAGGTTTTGTTACCCAGAATCCTTTGCAAACCTCAAAGATAGGCTAAAAAAAACACATGTTCCTCACATTTCTGTGGCAGAAAGTTCTGGAATCTGAGAGGAGCCACAAATTTCCTTCCACCCAGCGTTCCCCCAAGTCTTCCAATAAAAATGATACCTCACTTGTGTGGGTAGGCCTAGCGCCCGCGACAGGAAACTCCCCAAAGCGCAACGTGGACACATCCAAATTTTTGAAAGAAAACAAGAGGTGCTTTTTGCGAAGTGCCTACCTGTAGATTTTGGCCTCTAGCTCAGCCGGCACCTAGGGAAACCTACCAAACCAGTGCATTTCTGAAAACTAGAGACCTAGGGGAATCGAAGGAGGGGTGACTTGCTGGGCTCGGACCAGGTTCTGTTACCCAGAATCCTTTGCAAACCTCAAAATTTGGGAAAAAAAAAACACATGTTCCTCACATTTCTGTGGCAGAAAGTTCTGCAATCTGAGAGGAGCCACAAATTTCCTTCCACCCAGCGTTCCCCCAAGTCTCCCAATAAAAATGATACCTCACTTGTGTGGGTAGGCCTAGCGCCCGCGACAGGAAACTCCCCAAAGCGCAACGTGGACACATCCAAATTTTTGAAAGAAAACAGAGGTGTTTTTTGCGAAGTGCCTACCTGTAGATTTTGGCCTCTAGCTCAGCCGGCACCTAGGGAAACCTACCAAACCTGTGCATTTCTGAAAACTAGAGACCTAGGGGAATCCAAGGAGGGGTGACTTGCTGGGCTCTGACCAGGTTCTGTTACCCAGAATCCTTTGCAAACCTCAAAATTTGGATAAAAAAACACATGTTCCTCACATTTCTGTGGCAGAAAGTTCTGCAATCTGAGAGGAGCCACAAATTTCCTTCCACCCAGCGTTCCCCCAAGTCTCCCGATAAAAATGATACCTCACTTGTGTGGGTAGGCCTAGCGCCCGCGACAGGAAACGCCCCAAAGCGCAACGTGGACACATCCAAATTTTTGAAAGAAAACAGAGGTGTTTTTTGCGAAGTGCCTACCTGTAGATTTTGGCCTCTAGCTCAGCCGGCACCTAGGGAAACCTACCAAACCAGTGCATTTCTGAAAACTAGAGACCTAGGGGAATCCAAGGAGGGGTGACTTGCGGGGCTCGGACGAGGTTCTGTTACCCAGAATCCTTTGCAAACCTCAAAATTTGGCTACAAAAACACATGTTCCTCACATTTGTGTGGCAGAAAGTTCTGGAATCTGAGAGGAGCCACAAATTTCCTTCCACCCAGCGTTCCCCCAAGTCTCCCAATAAAAATGATACCTCACTTGTGTGGGTAGGGCTAGCGCCCGCGACAGGAAACGCCCCAAAGCGCAACGTGGACACATCCACATTTTTGAAAGAAAACAGAGGGTTTTTTTGCGAAGTGCCTACCTGTAGATTTTGGCCTCTAGCTCAGCCGGCACCTAAGGAAACCTACCGAACCTGTGCATTTCTGAAAACTAGAGACCGAGGGGAATCCAAGGAGGGGTGACTTGCGGGGCTCGGACCAGGTTCTGTTACCCAGAATCCTTTGCAAACCTCAAAATTTGGATTAAAAAACACATGTTCCTCACATTTCTGTGGCAGAAAGTTCTGCAATCTGAGAGGAGCCACAAATTTCCTTCCACCCAGCGTTCCCCCAAGTCTCCCGATAAAAATGATACCTCACTTGTGTGGGTAGGCCTAGCGCCCGCGACAGGAAACGCCCCAAAGCACAACGTGGACACATCCAAATTTTTGAAAGAAAACAGAGGTGTTTTTTGCGAAGTGCCTACCTGTAGATTTTGGCCTCTAGCTCAGCCGGCACCTAGGGAAACCTACCAAACCTGTGCATTTCTGAAAACTAGAGACCTAGGGGAATCCAAGGAGGGGTGACTTGCTGGGCTCGGACCAGGTTCTGTTACCCAGAATCCTTTGCAAACCTCAAAATTTGGATAAAAAAACACATGTTCCTCACATTTCTGTGGCAGAAAGTTCTGCAATCTGAGAGGAGCCACAAATTTCCTTCCACCCAGCGTTCCCCCAAGTCTCCCGATAAAAATGATACCTCACTTGTGTGGGTAGGCCTAGCGCCCGCGACAGGAAACGCCCCAAAGCGCAACGTGGACACATCCAAATTTTTGAAAGAAAACAGGAGGTGTTTTTTGCGAAGTGCCTACCTGTAGATTTTGGCCTCTAGCTCAGCCGGCACCTAGGGAAACCTACCAAACCTGTGCATTTCTGAAAACTAGAGAGCTAGGTGAATCGAAGGAGGGGTGACTTGCGGGGCTCGGACCAGGTTTTGTTACCCAGAATCCTTTGCAAACCTCAAAGATAGGCTAAAAAAAACACATGTTCCTCACATTTCTGTGGCAGAAAGTTCTGGAATCTGAGAGGAGCCACAAATTTCCTTCCACCCAGCGTTCCCCCAAGTCTTCCAATAAAAATGATACCTCACTTGTGTGGGTAGGCCTAGCGCCCGCGACAGGAAACTCCCCAAAGCGCAACGTGGACACATCCAAATTTTTGAAAGAAAACAAGAGGTGCTTTTTGCGAAGTGCCTACCTGTAGATTTTGGCCTCTAGCTCAGCCGGCACCTAGGGAAACCTACCAAACCAGTGCATTTCTGAAAACTAGAGACCTAGGGGAATCGAAGGAGGGGTGACTTGCTGGGCTCGGACCAGGTTCTGTTACCCAGAATCCTTTGCAAACCTCAAAATTTGGGAAAAAAAAAACACATGTTCCTCACATTTCTGTGGCAGAAAGTTCTGCAATCTGAGAGGAGCCACAAATTTCCTTCCACCCAGCGTTCCCCCAAGTCTCCCAATAAAAATGATACCTCACTTGTGTGGGTAGGCCTAGCGCCCGCGACAGGAAACTCCCCAAAGCGCAACGTGGACACATCCAAATTTTTGAAAGAAAACAGAGGTGTTTTTTGCGAAGTGCCTACCTGTAGATTTTGGCCTCTAGCTCAGCCGGCACCTAGGGAAACCTACCAAACCTGTGCATTTCTGAAAACTAGAGACCTAGGGGAATCCAAGGAGGGGTGACTTGCTGGGCTCTGACCAGGTTCTGTTACCCAGAATCCTTTGCAAACCTCAAAATTTGGATAAAAAAACACATGTTCCTCACATTTCTGTGGCAGAAAGTTCTGCAATCTGAGAGGAGCCACAAATTTCCTTCCACCCAGCGTTCCCCCAAGTCTCCCGATAAAAATGATACCTCACTTGTGTGGGTAGGCCTAGCGCCCGCGACAGGAAACGCCCCAAAGCGCAACGTGGACACATCCAAATTTTTGAAAGAAAACAGAGGTGTTTTTTGCGAAGTGCCTACCTGTAGATTTTGGCCTCTAGCTCAGCCGGCACCTAGGGAAACCTACCAAACCTGTGCATTTCTGAAAACTAGAGACCTAGGGGAATCCAAGGAGGGGTGACTTGCTGGGCTCTGACCAGGTTCTGTTACCCAGAATCCTTTGCAAACCTCAAAATTTGGATAAAAAAACACATGTTCCTCACATTTCTGTGGCAGAAAGTTCTGCAATCTGAGAGGAGCCACAAATTTCCTTCCACCCAGCGTTCCCCCAAGTCTCCCGATAAAAATGATACCTCACTTGTGTGGGTAGGCCTAGCGCCCGCGACAGGACACGCCCCAAAGCGCAACGTGGACACATCCAAATTTTTGAAAGAAAACAGGAGGTGTTTTTTGCGAAGTGCCTACCTGTAGATTTTGGCCTCTAGCTCAGCCGGCACCTAGGGAAACCTACCAAACCTGTGCATTTCTGAAAACTAGAGAGCTAGGTGAATCGAAGGAGGGGTGACTTGCGGGGCTCGGACCAGGTTCTGTTACCCAGAATCCTTTGCAAACCTCAAAGATAGGCTAAAAAAAACACATGTTCCTCACATTTCTGTGGCAGAAAGTTCTGGAATCTGAGAGGAGCCACAAATTTCCTTCTACCCAGCGTTCCCCCAAGTCTCCCGATAAAAATGATACCTCACTTGTGTGGGTAGGCCTAGCACCCGCGACAGGAAACGCCCCAAAGCGCAACGTGGACACATCCAAATTTTTGAAAGAAAACAGGAGGTGTTTTTTGCGAAGTGCCTACCTGTAGATTTTGGCCTCTAGCTCAGCCGGCACTTAGGGAAACCTACCATACCTGTGCATTTCTGAAAACTAGAGACCTAGGGGAATCCAAGGAGGAGTGACTTGCGGGGCTCGGACGAGGTTCTGTTACCCAGAATCCTTTGCAAACCTCAAAATTTGGCTAAAAAAACACATGTTCCTCACATTTCTGTGGCAGAAAGTTCTGGAATCTGAGAGGAGCCACAAATTTCCTTCCACCCAGCGTTCCCCCAAGTCTCCAGATAAAAATGATACCTCACTTGTGTGGGTAGGACTAGCGCCCGCGACAGGAAACGCCCCAAAGCGCAACGTGGACACATCCAAATTTTTGAAAGAAAACAGGAGGTGTTTTTTGCGAAGTGCCTACCTGTAGATTTTGGCCTCTAGCTCAGCCGGCACCTAGGGAAACCTACCAAACCTGTGCATTTCTGAAAACTAGAGACCTAGGGGAATCCAAGGAGGGGAGAGTTGTGGGGCTCGGACTAGGTTCTGTTACCCAGAATCCTTTGCAAACCTCAAAATTTGGCTACAAAAACACATGTTCCTCACATTTGTGTGGCAGAAAGTTCTGGAATCTGAGAGGAGCCACAAATTTCCTTCCACCCAGCGTTCCCCCAAGTCTCCCGATAAGAATGATACCTCACTTGTGTGGGTAGGCCTAGCGCCCGCGACAGGAAACGCCCCAAAGCGCAACGTGGACACATCCAAATTTTTGAAAGAAAACAGAGGTGTTTTTTGCGAAGTGCCTACCTGTAGATTTTGGCCTCTAGCTCAGCCGGCACCTAGGGAAACCCACCAAACCTGCGCATTTCTGAAAACTAGAGACCTAGGGGAATCGAAGGAGGGGTGACTTGCGGGGCTCGGACCAGGTTCTGTTACCCAGAATCCTTTGCAAACCTCAAAGATAGGCTAAAAAAAACACATGTTCCTCACATTTCTGTGGCAGAAAGTTCTGGAATCTGAGAGGAGCCACAAATTTCCTTCCACCCAGCGGTCCCCCAAGTCTCCCAATAAAAATGATACCTCACTTGTGTGGGTAGGCCTAGCGCCCGCGACAGGAAACGCCCCAAAGCGCAACGTGGGCACATCCAAATTTTTGAAAGAAAACAGAGGTGTTTTTTGCGAAGTGCCTACCTGTAGATTTTGGCCTCTAGCTCAGCCGGCACCTAAGGAAACCTACCAAACCTGTGCATTTCTGAAAACTAGAGACCGAGGGGAATCCAAGGAGGGGTGACTTGCGGGGCTCGGACCAGGTTCTGTTACCCAGAATCCTTTGCAAACCTCAACATTTGGCTTAAATAACACATGTTCCTCACATTTCTGTGGCAGAAAGTTCTGCAATCTGAGAGGAGCCACAAATTTCCTTCCACCCAGCGTTCCCCCAAGTCTCCCGATAAAAATGATACCTCACTTGTGTGGGTAGGCCTAGCGCCCGCGACAGGAAACGCCCCAAAGCGAAACGTGGACACATCCAAATTTTTGAAAGAAAACAGGAGGTGTTTTTTGCGAAGTGCCTACCTGTAGATTTTGGCCTCTAGCTCAGCCGGCACCTAGGGAAACCTACCATACCTGTGCATTTCTGAAAACTAGAGACCTAGGGGAATCCAAGGAGGGGTGACTTGCGGGGCTCGGACGAGGTTCTGTTACCCAGAATCCTTTGGAAACCTCAAAATTTGGCTAAAAAAACACATGTTCCTCACATTTCTGTGGCAGAAAGTTCTGCAATCTGAGAGGAGCCACAAATTTCCTTCCACCCAGCGTTCCCCCAAGTCTCCCGATAAAAATGATACCTCACTTGTGTGGGTAGGCCTAGCGCCCACGACAGGAAACGCCCCAAAGTGCAACGTGGACACATCCAAATTTTTGAAAGAAAACAGGAGGTGTTTTTTGCGAAGTGCCTACCTGTAGATTTTGGCCTCTAGCTCAGCCGGCACCTAGGGAAACCTACCAAACCTGTGCATTTCTGAAAACTAGAGACCTAGGGGAATCGAAGGAGGGGTGACTTGCGGGGCTCGGACCAGGTTCTGTTACCCAGAATCCTTTGCAAACCTTCAAAATGTGGCTAAAAAAACAAATTTTCCTCACATTTCTGTGGCAGAAAGTTCTGGAATCTGAGAGGAGCCACAAAAACAGGAGGTGTTTTTTGCGAAGTGCCTACCTGTAGATTTTGGCCTCTAGCTCAGCCGACACCTAGGGAAACCTACCATATCTGTGCATTTCTGAAAACTAGAGACCTAGGGGAATCCAAGGAGGGGTGACTTGCGGGGCTCGGACGAGGTTCTGTTACCCAGAATCCTTTGCAAACCTCAAAATTTGGCTTCAAAAACACATTTTCCTCACATTTCTGTGGCAGAAAGTTCTGGAATCTGAGAGGAGCCACAAATTTCCTTCCACCCAGCATTCCCCCAAGTCTCCCGATAAAAATGATACCTCACTTGTGTGGGTAGGCCTAGCGCCCACGACAGGAAACGCCCCAAAGCGCAACGTGGACACATCCAAATTTTTGAAAGAAAACAGAGGTGTTTTTTGCGAAGTGCCTACCTGTAGATTTTGGCCTCTAGCTCAGCCGGCACCTAGGGAAACCTACCAAACCTGTGCATTTCTGAAAACTAGAGACCTAGGGGAATCCAAGGAGGAGTGACTTGCGGGGCTCGGACGAGGTTCTGTTACCCAGAATCCTTTGCAAACCTCAAAATTTGGCTAAAAAAACACATGTTCCTCACATTTCTGTGGCAGAAAGTTCTGGAATCTGAGAGGAGCCACAAATGTCCTTCCACCCAGCGTTCCCCCAAGTCTCCAGATAAAAATGATACCTCACTTGTGTGGGTAGGCCTAGCGCCCGCGACAGGAAACGCCCCAAAGCGCAACGTGGACACATCCAAATTTTTGAAAGAAAACAGGAGGTGTTTTTTGCGAAGTGCCTACCTGTAGATTTTGGCCTCTAGCTCAGCCGGCACCTAGGGAAACCTACCAAACCTGTGCATTTCTGAAAACTAGAGACCTAGGGGAATCCAAGGAGGGGAGAGTTGCGGGGCTCGGACGAGGTTCTGTTACCCAGAATCCTTTGCAAACCTCAAAATTTGGCTACAAAAACACATTTTCCTCACATTTCTGTGGCAGAAAGTTCTGGAATCTGAGAGGAGCCACAAATTTCCTTCCACCCAGCATTCCCCCAAGTCTCCCGATAAAAATGATACCTCACTTGTGTGGGTAGGCCTAGCGCCCACGACAGGAAACGCCCCAAAGCGCAACGTGGACACATCCAAATTTTTGAAAGAAAACAGAGGTGTTTTTTGCGAAGTGCCTACCTGTAGATTTTGGCCTCTAGCTCAGCCGGCACCTAGGGAAACCTACCAAACCTGTGCATTTCTGAAAACTAGAGACCTAGGGGAATCGAAGGAGGGGTGACTTGCGGGGCTCGGACCAGGTTCTGTTACCCAGAATCCTTTGCAAACCTCAAAGATAGGCTAAAAAAAACACATGTTCCTCACATTTCTGTGGCAGAAAGTTCTGGAATCTGAGAGGAGCCACAAATTTCCTTCCACCCAGCGTTCCCCCAAGTCTCCCAATAAAAATGATACCTCACTTGTGTGGGTAGGCCTAGCGCCCGCGACAGGAAACGCCCCAAAGCGCAACGTGGGCACATCCAAATTTTTGAAAGAAAACAGAGGTGTTTTTTGCGAAGTGCCTACCTGTAGATTTTGGCCTCTAGCTCAGCCGGCACCTAAGGAAACCTACCAAACCTGTGCATTTCTGAAAACTAGAGACCGAGGGGAATCCAAGGAGGGGTGACTTGCGGGGCTCGGACCAGGTTCTGTTACCCAGAATCCTTTGCAAACCTCAAAATTTGGCTTAAAAAACACATGTTCCTCACATTTCTGTGGCAGAAAGTTCTGCATTCTGAGAGGAGCCACAAATTTCCTTCCACCCAGCGTTCCCCCAAGTCTCCCGATAAAAATGATACCTCACTTGTGTGGGTAGGCCTAGCGCCCGCGACAGGAAACGCCCCAAAGCGAAACGTGGACACATCCAAATTTTTGAAAGAAAACAGGAGGTGTTTTTTGCGAAGTGCCAACCTGTAGATTTTGGCCTCTAGCTCAGCCGGCACCTAGGGAAACCTACCAAACCTGTGCATTTCTGAAAACTAGAGACCTAGGGGAATCGAAGGAGGGGTGACTTGCGGGGCTCGGACCAGGTTCTGTTACCCAGAATCCTTTGCAAACCTTCAAAATGTGGCTAAAAAAACAAATTTTCCTCACATTTCTGTGGCAGAAAGTTCTGGAATCTGAGAGGAGCCACAAAAGCAGGAGGTGTTTTTTGCGAAGTGCCTACCTGTAGATTTTGGCCTCTAGCTCAGCCGGCACCTAGGGAAACCTACCATATCTGTGCATTTCTGAAAACTAGAGACCTAGGGGAATCCAAGGAGGGGTGACTTGCGGGGCTCGGACGAGGTTCTGTTACCCAGAATCCTTTGCAAACCTCAAAATTTGGCTACAAAAACACATTTTCCTCACATTTCTGTGGCAGAAAGTTCTGGAATCTGAGAGGAGCCACAAATTTCCTTCTCCCAGCATTCCCCCAAGTCTCCCGATAAAAATGATACCTCACTTGTGTGGGTAGGCCTAGCGCCCACGACAGGAAATGCCCCAAAGCGCAACGTGGACACATCCAAATTTTTGAAAGAAAACAGAGGTGTTTTTTGCGAAGTGCCTACCTGTAGATTTTGGCCTCTAGCTCAGCCGGCACCTAGGGAAACCTACCAAACCTGTGCATTTCTGAAAACTAGAGACCTAGGGGAATCGAAGGAGGGGTGACTTGCGGGGCTCGGACCAGGTTCTGTTACCCAGAATCCTTTGCAAACCTCAAAGATAGGCTAAGAAAAACACATGTTCCTCACCTTTCTGTGGCAGAAAGTTCTGGAATCTGAGAGGAGCCACAAATTTCCTTCCACCCAGCGTTCCCCCAAGTCTCCCAATAAAAATGATACCTCACTTGTGTGGGTAGGCCTAGCGCCCGCGACAGGAAACGCCCCAAAGCGCAACGTGGACACATCCAAATTTTTGAAAGAAAACAGAGGTGTTTTTTGCGAAGTGCCTACCTGTAGATTTTGGCCTCTAGCTCAGCCGGCACCTAAGGAAACCTACCGAACCTGTGCATTTCTGAAAACTAGAGACCGAGGGGAATCCAAGGAGGGGTGACTTGCGGGGCTCGGACCAGGTTCTGTTACCCAGAATCCTTTGCAAACCTCAAAATTTGGCTTAAAAAACACATGTTCCTCACATTTCTGTGGCAGAAAGTTCTGCAATCTGAGAGGAGCCACAAATTTCCTTCCACCCAGCGTTCCCCCAAGACTCCCGATAAAAATGATACCTCACTTGTGTGGGTAGGCCTAGCGCCCGCGACAGGAAACGCCCCAAAGCGAAACGTGGACACATCCAAATTTTTTAAAGAAAACAGGAGGTGTTTTTTGCGAAGTGCCTACCTGTAGATTTTGGCCTCTAGCTCAGCCGGCACCTAGGGAAACCTACCATACCTGTGCATTTCTGAAAACTAGAGACCTAGGGGACTCCAAGGAGGGGTGACTTGCGGGGCTCGGACGAGGTTCTGTTACCCAGAATCCTTTGGAAACCTCAAAATTTGGCTAAAAAAACACATGTTCCTCACATTTCTGTGGCAGAAAGTTCTGCAATCTGAGAGGAGCCACAAATTTCCTTCCACCCAGCGTTCCCCCAAGTCTCCCGATAAAAATGATACCTCACTTGTGTGGGTAGGCCTAGCGCCCACGACAGGAAACGCCCCAAAGTGCAACGTGGACACATCCAAATTTTTGAAAGAAAACAGGAGGTGTTTTTTGCGAAGTGCCTACCTGTAGATTTTGGCCTCTAGCTCAGCCGGCACCTAGGGAAACCTACCAAACCTGTGCATTTCTGAAAACTAGAGACCTAGGGGAATCGAAGGAGGGGTGACTTGCGGGGCTCGGACCAGGTTCTGTTACCCAGAATCCTTTGCAAACCTTCAAAATGTGGCTAAAAAAACAAATTTTCCTCACATTTCTGTGGCAGAAAGTTCTGGAATCTGAGAGGAGCCACAAAAACAGGAGGTGTTTTTTGCGAAGTGCCTACCTGTAGATTTTGGCCTCTAGCTCAGCCGGCACCTAGGGAAACCTACCATATCTGTGCATTTCTGAAAACTAGAGACCTAGGGGAATCCAAGGAGGGGTGACTTGCGGGGCTCGGACGAGGTTCTGTTACCCAGAATCCTTTGCAAACCTCAAAATTTGGCTACAAAAACACATTTTCCTCACATTTCTGTGGCAGAAAGTTCTGGAATCTGAGAGGAGCCACAAATTTCCTTCCACCCAGCATTCCCCCAAGTCTCCCGATAAAAATGATACCTCACTTGTGTGGGTAGGCCTAGCGCCCACGACAGGAAACGCCCCAAAGCGCAACGTGGACACATCCAAATTTTTGAAAGAAAACAGAGGTGTTTTTTGCGAAGTGCCTACCTGTAGATTTTGCCCTCTAGCTCAGCCGGCACCTAGGGAAACCTACCAAACCTGTGCATTTCTGAAAACTAGAGACCTAGGGGAATCGAAGGAGGGGTGACTTGCGGGGCTCGGACCAGGTTCTGTTACCCAGAATCCTTTGCAAACCTCAAAGATAGGCTAAAAAAAACACATGTTCCTCACATTTCTGTGGCAGAAAGTTCTGGAATCTGAGAGGAGCCACAAATTTCCTTCCACCCAGCGTTCCCCCAAGTCTCCCAATAAAAATGATACCTCACTTGTGTGGGTACGCCTAGCGCCCGCGACAGGAAACGCCCCAAAGCGCAACGTGGACACATCCAAATTTTTGAAAGAAAACAGAGGTGTTTTTTGCGAAGTGCCTACCTGTAGATTTTGGCCTCTAGCTCAGCCGGCACCTAAGGAAACCTACCGAACCTGTGCATTTCTGAAAACTAGAGACCGAGGGGAATCCAAGGAGGGGTGACTTGCGGGGCTCGGACCAGGTTCTGTTACCCAGAATCCTTTGCAAACCTCAAAATTTGGCTTAAAAAACACATGTTCCTCACATTTCTGTGGCAGAAAGTTCTGCAATCTGAGAGGAGCCACAAATTTCCTTCCACCCAGCGTTCCCCCAAGTCTCCCGATAAAAATGATACCTCACTTGTGTGGGTAGGCCTAGCGCCCGCGACAGGAAACGCCCCAAAGCGAAACGTGGACACATCCAAATTTTTGAAAGAAAACAGGAGGTGTTTTTTGCGAAGTGCCAACCTGTAGATTTTGGCCTCTAGCTCAGCCGGCACCTAGGGAAACCTACCATACCTGTGCATTTCTGAAAACTAGAGACCTAGGGGAATCTAAGGAGGGGTGACTTGCGGGGCTCGGACGAGGTTCTGTTACCCAGAATCCTTTGGAAACCTCAAAATTTGGCTAAAAAAACACATGTTCCTCAGATTTCTGTGGCAGAAAGTTCTGCAATCTGAGAGGAGCCACAAATTTCCTTCCACCCAGCGTTCCCCCAAGTCTCCCGATAAAAATGATACCTCACTTGTGTGGGTAGGCCTAGCGCCCACGACAGGAAACGCCCCAAAGCGCAACGTGGACACATCCAAATTTTTGAAAGAAAACAGGAGGTGTTTTTTGCGAAGTGCCTACCTGTAGATTTTGGCCTCTAGCTCAGCCGGCACCTAGGGAAACCTACCAAACCTGTGCATTTCTGAAAACTAGAGACCTAGGGGAGTCGAAGGAGGGGTGACTTGCGGGGCTCGGACCAGGTTCTGTTACCCAGAATCCTTTGCAAACCTTCAAAATGTGGCTAAAAAAACAAATTTTCCTCACATTTCTGTGGCAGAAAGTTCTAGAATCTGAGAGGAGCCACAAATTTCCTTCCACTCAGCGTTCCCCCAAGTCTCCCGATAAAAATGATACCTCACTTGTGTGGGTAGGCCTAGCGCCCGCGAGAGGAAACGCCCCAAAGCGCAACCTGGACGCATCCAAATTTCTGAAAGAAAACAGAGATGTTTTTTGCGAAGTGCCTACCTGTAGATTTTGGCCTCTAGCTCAGCCGGCACCTAGGGAAACCTACCGAACCTGTGCATTTCTGAAAACTAGAGACCTAGGGGAATCCAAGGAGGGGTGACTTGCGGGGCTCGGACTAGGTTCTGTTACCCAGAATCCTTTGCAAACCTCAAAATCTGGCTCACAAAACACATGTTCCTCACATTTCTGTGGCAGAAAGTTCTGCAATCTGAGAGCAGCCACAAATTTCCTTCCACCCAGCGTTCCCCCAAGTCTCCCGATAAAAATGATACCTCACTTGTGTGGGTACGCCTAGCGCCCGCGACAGGAAATGCCCCAAAGCGCAACGTGGACACATCCCATTTTTTGAAAGAATACAGTGCCTACCTGTGGATTTTGGCCTGTAGCTCAGCCGTCACCTAGGGAAACCTACCAACCCTGTGCCTTTTTTAAAACTAGAGACCTAGGGGAATCCAAGATGGGGTGACTTGTTGGGCTCGGACCAGGTTCTGTTACCCAGAATCCTTTGCAAACCTCAAAATTTGGCTAAAAAAACACATGTTCCTCACATTTCTGTGGCAGAAAGTTCTGCAATCTGAGAGGAGCCACAAATTTCCTTCCACCCAGCGTTCCCCCAAGTCTCCCGATAAAAATGATACATCACTTGTGTGGGTAGGCCTAGCGCCCGCGACAGGAAACGCCCCAAAGCGCAACGTGGACACATCCACATTTTTGAAAGAAAACAGGAGGTGTTTTTTGCGAAGTGCCTACCTGTAGATTTTGGCCTCTAGCTCAGCCGGCACCTAGGGAAACCTACCAAACCTGTGCATTTCTGAAAACTAGAGACCTAGGGGAATCGAAGGAGGGGTGACTTGCGGGGCTCGGACCAGGTTCTGTTACCCAGAATCCTTTGCAAACCTCAAAGTTTGGCTAAAACATTTCTGTGGCAGAAAGTTCTGGAATCTGAGAGGAGCCACAAATTTCCTTCCACCCAGCGTTCCCCCAAGTCTCCCGATAAAAATGATACCTCACTTGTGTGGGTAGGCCTAGCGCCCGCGACAGGAAACGCCCCAAAGCGCAACGTGGACACATCCAAATTTTTGAAAGAAAACAGGAGGTGCTTTTTGCGAAGTGCCTACCTGTAGATTTTGGCCTCAAGCTCAGCCGGCACCTAGGGAAACCTACCAAACCTGTGCATTTCTGAAAACTAGAGACCTAGGGGAATCGAAGGAGGGGTGACTTGCGGAGCTCGGACCAGGTTCTGTTACCCAGAATCCTTTGCAAACCTCAAAATGTGGCTAAAAAAAATCATTTTCCTCACATTTCTGTGGCAGAAAGTTCTGGAATCTGAGAGGAGCCACAAATTTCCATCCACCCAGCGTTCCCCCAAGTCTCCCGATAAAAATGATACCTCACTTGTGTGGGTAGGCCTAGCGCCCGCGACAGGAAACGCCCCAAAGCACAACGTGGACACATCCAAATTTTTGAAAGAAAACAGGAGGTGTTTTTTGCCAAGTGCCTACCTGTAGATTTTGGCCTCTAGCTCAGCCGGCACCTAGGGAAACCTACCAAACCTGTGCATTTCTGAAAACTAGAGAGCTAGGTGAATCGAAGGAGGGGTGACTTGCGGGGCTCGGACCAGGTTCTGTTACCCAGAATCCTTTGCAAACCTCAAAGATAGGCTAAAAAAAACACATGTTCCTCACATTTCTGTGGCAGAAAGTTCTGGAATCTGAGAGGAGCCACAAATTTCCTTCCACCCAGCGTTCCCCCAAGTCTCCCAATAAAAATGATACCTCACTTGTGTGGGTAGGCCTAGCGCCCGCGACAGGAAACTCCCCAAAGCGCAACGTGGACACATCCAAATTTTTGAAAGAAAACAAGAGGTGCTTTTTGCGAAGTGCCTACCTGTAGATTTTGGCCTCTAGCTCAGCCGACACCTAGGGAAACCTACCAAACCTGTGCATTTCTGAAAACTAGAGACCTAGGGGAATCGAAGGAGGGGTGACTTGCGGGGCTCGGACCAGGTTCTGTTACCCAGAATCCTTTGCAAACCTCAAAGTTTGGCTAAAACATTTCTGTGGCAGAAAGTTCTGGAATCTGAGAGGAGCCACAAATTTCCTTCCACCCAGCGTTCCCCCAAGTCTCCCGATAAAAATGATACCTCACTTGTGTGGGTAGGCCTAGCGCCCGCGACAGGAAACGCCCCAAAGCGCAACGTGGACACATCCAAATTTTTGAAAGAAAACAGGAGGTGCTTTTTGCGAAGTGCCTACCTGTAGATTTTGGCCTCAAGCTCAGCCGGCACCTAGGGAAACCTACCAAACCTGTGCATTTCTGAAAACTAGAGACCTAGGGGAATCGAAGGAGGGGTGACTTGCGGAGCTCGGACCAGGTTCTGTTACCCAGAATCCTTTGCAAACCTCAAAATGTGGCTAAAAAAAACATTTTCCTCACATTTCTGTGGCAGAAAGTTCTGGAATCTGAGAGGAGCCACAAATTTCCTTCCACCCAGCGTTCCCCCAAGTCTCCCGATAAAAATGATACCTCACTTGTGTGGGTAGGCCTAGCGCCCGCGACAGGAAACGCCCCAAAGCGCAACGTGGACACATCCAAATTTTTGAAAGAAAACAGGAGGTGTTTTTTGCCAAGTGCCTACCTGTAGATTTTGGCCTCTAGCTCAGCCGGCACCTAGGGAAACCTACCAAACCTGTGCATTTCTGAAAACTAGAGACCGAGGGGAATCGAAGGAGGGGTGACTTGCGGGGCTCGGACCAGGTTCTGTTACCCAGAATCCTTTGCAAACCTCAAAATTTGGCTTAAAAAACACATGTTCCTCACATTTCTGTGGCAGAAAGTTCTGCAATCTGAGAGGAGCCACAAATTTCCTTCCACCCAGCGTTCCCCCAAGTCTCCCGATAAAAATGATACCTCACTTGTGTGGGTAGGCCTAGCGCCCGCGACAGGAAACGCCCCAAAGCGAAACGTGGACACATCCAAATTTTTGAAAGAAAACAGGAGGTGTTTTTTGCGAAGTGCCAACCTGTAGATTTTGGCCTCTAGCTCAGCCGGCACCTAGGGAAACCTACCAAACCTGTGCATTTCTGAAAACTAGAGACCCAAGGGAATCGAAGGAGGGGTGACTTGCGGGGCTCGGACCAGGTTCTGTTACCCAGAATCCTTTGCAAACCTTCAAAATGTGGCTAAAAAAACAAATTTTCCTCACATTTCTGTGGCAGAAAGTTCTGGAATCTGAGAGGAGCCACAAAAGCAGGAGGTGTTTTTTGCGAAGTGCCTACCTGTAGATTTTGGCCTCTAGCTCAGCCGGCACCTAGGGAAACCTACCATATCTGTGCATTTCTGAAAACTAGAGACCTAGGGGAATCCAAGGAGGGGTGACTTGCGGGGCTCGGACGAGGTTCTGTTACCCAGAATCCTTTGCAAACCTCAAAATTTGGCTACAAAAACACATTTTCCTCACATTTCTGTGGCAGAAAGTTCTGGAATCTGAGAGGAGCCACAAATTTCCTTCCACCCAGCATTCCCCCAAGTCTCCCAATAAAAATGATACCTCACTTGTGTGGGTAGGCCTAGCGCCCACGACAGGAAACGCCCCAAAGCGCAACGTGGACACATCCAAATTTTTGAAAGAAAACAGAGGTGTTTTTTGCGAAGTGCCTACCTGTAGATTTTGCCCTCTAGCTCAGCCGGCACCTAGGGAAACCTACCAAACCTGTGCATTTCTGAAAACTAGAGACCTAGGGGAATCGAAGGAGGGGTGACTTGCGGGGCTCGGACCAGGTTCTGTTACCCAGAATCCTTTGCAAACCTCAAAGATAGGCTAAAAAAAACACATGTTCCTCACATTTCTGTGGCAGAAAGTTCTGGAATCTGAGAGGAGCCACAAATTTCCTTCCACCCAGCGTTCCCCCAAGTCTCCCAATAAAAATGATACCTCGCTTGTGTGGGTACGCCTAGCGCCCGCGACAGGAAACGCCCCAAAGCGCAACGTGGACACATCCAAATTTTTGAAAGAAAACAGAGGTGTTTTTTGCGAAGTGCCTACCTGTAGATTTTGGCCTCTAGCTCAGCCGGCACCTAAGGAAACCTACCGAACCTGTGCATTTCTGAAAACTAGAGACCGAGGGGAATCCAAGGAGGGGTGACTTGCGGGGCTCGGACCAGGTTCTGTTACCCAGAATCCTTTGCAAACCTCAAAATTTGGCTTAAAAAACACATGTTCCTCACATTTCTGTGGCAGAAAGTTCTGCAATCTGAGAGGAGCCACAAATTTCCTTCCACCCAGCGTTCCCCCAAGTCTCCCGATAAAAATGATACCTCACTTGTGTGGGTAGGCCTAGCGCCCGCGACAGGAAACGCCCCAAAGCGAAACGTGGACACATCCAAATTTTTGAAAGAAAACAGGAGGTGTTTTTTGCGAAGTGCCAACCTGTAGATTTTGGCCTCTAGCTCAGCCGGCACCTAGGGAAACCTACCATACCTGTGCATTTCTGAAAACTAGAGACCTAGGGGAATCTAAGGAGGGGTGACTTGCGGGGCTCGGACGAGGTTCTGTTACCCAGAATCCTTTGGAAACCTCAAAATTTGGCTAAAAAAACACATGTTCCTCAGATTTCTGTGGCAGAAAGTTCTGCAATCTGAGAGGAGCCACAAATTTCCTTCCACCCAGCGTTCCCCCAAGTCTCCCGATAAAAATGATACCTCACTTGTGTGGGTAGGCCTAGCGCCCACGACAGGAAACGCCCCAAAGCGCAACGTGGACACATCCAAATTTTTGAAAGAAAACAGGAGGTGTTTTTTGCGAAGTGCCTACCTGTAGATTTTGGCCTCTAGCTCAGCCGGCACCTAGGGAAACCTACCAAACCTGTGCATTTCTGAAAACTAGAGACCTAGGGGAGTCGAAGGAGGGGTGACTTGCGGGGCTCGGACCAGGTTCTGTTACCCAGAATCCTTTGCAAACCTTCAAAATGTGGCTAAAAAAACAAATTTTCCTCACATTTCTGTGGCAGAAAGTTCTAGAATCTGAGAGGAGCCACAAATTTCCTTCCACTCAGCGTTCCCCCAAGTCTCCCGATAAAAATGATACCTCACTTGTGTGGGTAGGCCTAGCGCCCGCGAGAGGAAACGCCCCAAAGCGCAACCTGGACGCATCCAAATTTCTGAAAGAAAACAGAGATGTTTTTTGCGAAGTGCCTACCTGTAGATTTTGGCCTCTAGCTCAGCCGGCACCTAGGGAAACCTACCGAACCTGTGCATTTCTGAAAACTAGAGACCTAGGGGAATCCAAGGAGGGGTGACTTGCGGGGCTCGGACTAGGTTCTGTTACCCAGAATCCTTTGCAAACCTCAAAATCTGGCTCACAAAACACATGTTCCTCACATTTCTGTGGCAGAAAGTTCTGCAATCTGAGAGCAGCCACAAATTTCCTTCCACCCAGCGTTCCCCCAAGTCTCCCGATAAAAATGATACCTCACTTGTGTGGGTACGCCTAGCGCCCGCGACAGGAAATGCCCCAAAGCGCAACGTGGACACATCCCATTTTTTGAAAGAATACAGTGCCTACCTGTGGATTTTGGCCTGTAGCTCAGCCGTCACCTAGGGAAACCTACCAACCCTGTGCCTTTTTTAAAACTAGAGACCTAGGGGAATCCAAGATGGGGTGACTTGTTGGGCTCGGACCAGGTTCTGTTACCCAGAATCCTTTGCAAACCTCAAAATTTGGCTAAAAAAACACATGTTCCTCACATTTCTGTGGCAGAAAGTTCTGCAATCTGAGAGGAGCCACAAATTTCCTTCCACCCAGCGTTCCCCCAAGTCTCCCGATAAAAATGATACATCACTTGTGTGGGTAGGCCTAGCGCCCGCGACAGGAAACGCCCCAAAGCGCAACGTGGACACATCCACATTTTTGAAAGAAAACAGGAGGTGTTTTTTGCGAAGTGCCTACCTGTAGATTTTGGCCTCTAGCTCAGCCGGCACCTAGGGAAACCTACCAAACCTGTGCATTTCTGAAAACTAGAGACCTAGGGGAATCGAAGGAGGGGTGACTTGCGGGGCTCGGACCAGGTTCTGTTACCCAGAATCCTTTGCAAACCTCAAAGTTTGGCTAAAACATTTCTGTGGCAGAAAGTTCTGGAATCTGAGAGGAGCCACAAATTTCCTTCCACCCAGCGTTCCCCCAAGTCTCCCGATAAAAATGATACCTCACTTGTGTGGGTAGGCCTAGCGCCCGCGACAGGAAACGCCCCAAAGCGCAACGTGGACACATCCAAATTTTTGAAAGAAAACAGGAGGTGCTTTTTGCGAAGTGCCTACCTGTAGATTTTGGCCTCAAGCTCAGCCGGCACCTAGGGAAACCTACCAAACCTGTGCATTTCTGAAAACTAGAGACCTAGGGGAATCGAAGGAGGGGTGACTTGCGGAGCTCGGACCAGGTTCTGTTACCCAGAATCCTTTGCAAACCTCAAAATGTGGCTAAAAAAAATCATTTTCCTCACATTTCTGTGGCAGAAAGTTCTGGAATCTGAGAGGAGCCACAAATTTCCATCCACCCAGCGTTCCCCCAAGTCTCCCGATAAAAATGATACCTCACTTGTGTGGGTAGGCCTAGCGCCCGCGACAGGAAACGCCCCAAAGCACAACGTGGACACATCCAAATTTTTGAAAGAAAACAGGAGGTGTTTTTTGCCAAGTGCCTACCTGTAGATTTTGGCCTCTAGCTCAGCCGGCACCTAGGGAAACCTACCAAACCTGTGCATTTCTGAAAACTAGAGAGCTAGGTGAATCGAAGGAGGGGTGACTTGCGGGGCTCGGACCAGGTTCTGTTACCCAGAATCCTTTGCAAACCTCAAAGATAGGCTAAAAAAAACACATGTTCCTCACATTTCTGTGGCAGAAAGTTCTGGAATCTGAGAGGAGCCACAAATTTCCTTCCACCCAGCGTTCCCCCAAGTCTCCCAATAAAAATGATACCTCACTTGTGTGGGTAGGCCTAGCGCCCGCGACAGGAAACTCCCCAAAGCGCAACGTGGACACATCCAAATTTTTGAAAGAAAACAAGAGGTGCTTTTTGCGAAGTGCCTACCTGTAGATTTTGGCCTCTAGCTCAGCCGACACCTAGGGAAACCTACCAAACCTGTGCATTTCTGAAAACTAGAGACCTAGGGGAATCGAAGGAGGGGTGACTTGCGGGGCTCGGACCAGGTTCTGTTACCCAGAATCCTTTGCAAACCTCAAAGTTTGGCTAAAACATTTCTGTGGCAGAAAGTTCTGGAATCTGAGAGGAGCCACAAATTTCCTTCCACCCAGCGTTCCCCCAAGTCTCCCGATAAAAATGATACCTCACTTGTGTGGGTAGGCCTAGCGCCCGCGACAGGAAACGCCCCAAAGCGCAACGTGGACACATCCAAATTTTTGAAAGAAAACAGGAGGTGCTTTTTGCGAAGTGCCTACCTGTAGATTTTGGCCTCAAGCTCAGCCGGCACCTAGGGAAACCTACCAAACCTGTGCATTTCTGAAAACTAGAGACCTAGGGGAATCGAAGGAGGGGTGACTTGCGGAGCTCGGACCAGGTTCTGTTACCCAGAATCCTTTGCAAACCTCAAAATGTGGCTAAAAAAAACATTTTCCTCACATTTCTGTGGCAGAAAGTTCTGGAATCTGAGAGGAGCCACAAATTTCCTTCCACCCAGCGTTCCCCCAAGTCTCCCGATAAAAATGATACCTCACTTGTGTGGGTAGGCCTAGCGCCCGCGACAGGAAACGCCCCAAAGCGCAACGTGGACACATCCAAATTTTTGAAAGAAAACAGGAGGTGTTTTTTGCCAAGTGCCTACCTGTAGATTTTGGCCTCTAGCTCAGCCGGCACCTAGGGAAACCTACCAAACCTGTGCATTTCTGAAAACTAGAGAGCTAGGTGAATCGAAGGAGGGGTGACTTGCGGGGCTCGGACCAGGTTCTGTTACCCAGAATCCTTTGCAAACCTCAAAGATAGGCTAAAAAAAACACATGTTCCTCACATTTCTGTGGCAGAAAGTTCTGGAATCTGAGAGGAGCCACAAATTTCCTTCCACCCAGCGTTCCCCCAAGTCTCCCAATAAAAATGATACCTCACTTGTGTGGGTAGGCCTAGCGCCCGCGACAGGAAACTCCCCAAAGCGCAACGTGGACACATCCAAATTTTTGAAAGAAAACAAGAGGTGCTTTTTGCGAAGTGCCTACCTGTAGATTTTGGCCTCTAGCTCAGCCGACACCTAGGGAAACCTACCAAACCTGTGCATTTCTGAAAACTAGAGACCTAGGGGAATCGAAGGAGGGGTGACTTACGGGGCTCGGACCAGGTTCTGTTACCCAGAATCCTTTGCAAACCTCAAAATGTGGCTAAAAAAAACACATTTTCCTCACATTTCTGTGGCAGAAAGTTCTGGAATCTGAGAGGAGCCACAAATTTCCTTCCACCCAGCGTTCCCCCAAGTCTCCCGATAAAAATGATACCTCACTTGTGTGGGTAGGCCTAGCGCCCGCGACAGGAAACGCCCCAAAGCACAACGTGGACACATCCAAATTTTTGAAAGAAAACAGAGGTGTTTTTTGCGAAGTGCCTACCTGTAGATTTTGGCCTCTAGCTCAGCCGGCACCTAGGGAAACCTACCAAACCTGTGCATTTCTGAAAACTAGAGACCTAGGGGAATCCAAGGAGGGGTGACTTGCTGGGCTCGGACCAGGTTCTGTTACCCAGAATCCTTTGCAAACCTCAAAATTTGGATAAAAAAACACATGTTCCTCATATTTCTGTGGCAGAAAGTTCTGCAATCTGAGAGGAGCCACAAATTTCCTTCCACCCAGCGTTCCCCAAAGTCTCCCGATAAAAATGATACCTCACTTGTGTGGGTAGGCCTAGCGCCCGCGACAGGAAACGCCCCAAAGCGCAACGTGGACACATCCAAATTTTTGAAAGAAAACAGGAGGTGTTTTTTGCGAAGTGCCTACCTGTAGATTTTGGCCTCTAGCTCAGCCGGCACCTAGGGAAACCTACCAAACCTGTGCATTTCTGAAAACTAGAGAGCTAGGTGAATCGAAGGAGGGGTGACTTGCGGGGCTCGGACCAGGTTCTGTTACCCAGAATCCTTTGCAAACCTCAAAGATAGGCTAAAAAAAACACATGTTCCTCACATTTCTGTGGCAGAAAGTTCTGGAATCTGAGAGGAGCCACAAATTTCCTTCCACCCAGCGTTCCCCCAAGTCTCCCGATAAAAATGATACCTCACTTGTGTGGGTAGGCCTAGCACCCGCGACAGGAAACGCCCCAAAGCGCAACGTGGACACATCCAAATTTTTGAAAGAAAACAGGAGGTGTTTTTTGCGAAGTGCCTACCTGTAGATTTTGGCCTCTAGCTCAGCCGGCACTTAGGGAAACCTACCATACCTGTGCATTTCTGAAAACTAGAGACCTAGGGGAATCCAAGGAGGGGTGACTTGCGGGGCTCGGACGAGGTTCTGTTACCCAGAATCCTTTGCAAACCTCAAAATTTGGCTAAAAAAACACATGTTCCTCACATTTCTGTGGCAGAAAGTTCTGGAATCTGAGAGGAGCCACAAATTTCCTTCCACCCAGCGTTCCCCCAAGTCTCCCGATAAAAATGATACCTCACTTGTGTGGGTAGGCCTAGCGCCCGCGACAGGAAACGCCCCAAAGCGCAACGTGGACACATCCAAATTTTTGAAAGAAAACAGGAGGTGTTTTTTGCGAAGTGCCTACCTGTAGATTTTGGCCTCTAGCTCAGCCGGCACCTAGGGAAACCTACCAAACCTGTGCATTTCTGAAAACTAGAGACCTAGGGGAATCCAAGGAGGGGAGAGTTGCGGGGCTCGGACTAGGTTCTGTTACCCAGAATCCTTTGCAAACCTCTAAATTTGGCTAAAAAAACACATGTTCCTCACATTTCTGTGGCAGAAAGTTCTGCAATCTGAGAGGAGCCACAAATTTCCTTCCACCCAGCGTTCCCCCAAGTCTCCCGATAAAAATGATACCTCACTTGTGTGGGTAGGCCTAGAGCCCGCGACAGGAAACGCCCCAAAGCGCAACGTGGACACATCCAAATTTTTGAAAGAAAACAGGAGGTGTTTTTTGCGAAGTGCCTACCTGTAGATTTTGGCCTCTAGCTCAGCCGGCACCTAGGGAAATCTACCATACCTGTGCATTTCTGAAAACTAGAGACCTAGGGGAATCCAAGGAGGGGTGACTTGCGGGGCTCGGACGAGGTTCTGTTACCCAGAATCCTTTGCAAACCTCAAAATTTGGCTACAAAAACACATGTTCCTCACATTTGTGTGGCAGAAAGTTCTGGAATCTGAGAGGAGCCACAAATTTCCATCCACCCAGCGTTCCCCCAAGTCTCCCGATAAGAATGATACCTCACTTGTGTGGGTAGGCCTAGCGCCCGCGACAGGAAACGCCCCAAAGCGCAACGTGGACACATCCACATTTTTGAAAGAAAACAGAGGTGTTTTTTGCGAAGTGCCTACCTGTAGATTTTGGCCTCTAGCTCAGCCGGCACCTAGGGAAACCTACCAAACCTGTGCATTTCTGAAAACTAGAGACCTAGGGGAATCGAAGGAGGGGTGACTTGCGGGGCTCGGACCAGGTTCTGTTACCCAGAATCCTTTGCAAACCTCAAAGATAGGCTAAAAAAAACACATGTTCCTCACATTTCTGTGGCAGAAAGTTCTGGAATCTGAGAGGAGCCACAAATTTCCTTCCACCCAGCGTTCCCCCAAGTCTCCCAATAAAAATGATACCTCACTTGTGTGGGTAGGCCTAGCGCCCGCGACAGGAAACGCCCCAAAGCGCAACGTGGACACATCCACATTTTTGAAAGAAAACAGAGGTGTTTTTTGCGAAGTGCCTACCTGTAGATTTTGGCCTCTAGCTCAGCCGGCACCTAGGGAAACCTACCAAACCTGTGCATTTCTGAAAACTAGAGACCTTGGGGAATCGAAGGAGGGGTGACTTGCGGGGCTCGGACCAGGTTCTGTTACCCAGAATCCTTTGCAAACCTCAAAGATAGGCTAAAAAAAACACATGTTCCTCACATTTCTGTGGCAGAAAGTTCTGGAATCTGAGAGGAGCCACAAAAACAGGAGGTGTTTTTTGCGAAGTGCCTACCTGTAGATTTTGGCCTCTAGCTCAGCCGGCACCTAGGGAAACCTACCATATCTGTGCATTTCTGAAAACTAGAGACCTAGGGGAATCCAAGGAGGGGTGACTTGCGGGGCTCGGACGAGGTTCTGTTACCCAGAATCATTTGCAAACCTCAAAATTTGGCTACAAAAACACATTTTCCTCACATTTCTGTGGCAGAAAGTTCTGGAATCTGAGAGGAGCCACAAATTTCCTTCCACCCAGCATTCCCCCAAGTCTCCCGATAAAAATGATACCTCACTTGTGTGGGCAGGCCTAGCGCGACAGGAAACGCCCCAAAGCGCAACGTGGACACATCCAAATTTTTGAAAGAAAACAGAGGTGTTTTTTGCGAAGTGCCTACCTGTAGATTTTGGCCTCTAGCTCAGCCGGCACCTAGGGAAACCTACCAAACCTGTGCATTTCTGAAAACTAGAGACCTTGGGGAATCGAAGGAGGGGTGACTTGCGGGGCTCGGACCAGGTTCTGTTACCCAGAATCCTTTGCAAACCTCAAAGATAGGCTAAAAAAAACACATGTTCCTCACATTTCTGTGGCAGAAAGTTCTGGAATCTGAGAGGAGCCACAAATTTCCTTCCACCCAGCTTTCCCCCAAGTCTCCCAATAAAAATGATACCTCACTTGTGTGGGTAGGCCTAGCGCCCGCGACAGGAAACGCCCCAAAGCGCAACGTGGACACATCCAAATTTTTTAAAGAAAACAGAGGTGTTTCTTGCGAAGTGCCTACCTGTAGATTTTGGCCTCTAGCTCAGCCGGCACCTAAGGAAACCTACCGAACCTGTGCATTTCTGAAAACTAGAGACCGAGGGGAATCCAAGGAGGGGTGACTTGCGGGGCTCGGACCAGGTTCTGTTACCCAGAATCCTTTGCAAACCTCAAAATTTGGCTTAAAAAACACATGTTCCTCACATTTCTGTGGCAGAAAGTTCTGCAATCTGAGAGGAGCCACAAATTTCCTTCCACCCAGCGTTCCCCCAAGTCTCCCGATAAAAATGATACCTCACTTGTGTGGGTAGGCCTAGCGCCCGCGACAGGAAACGCCCCAAAGCGAAACGTGGACACATCCAAATTTTTGAAAGAAAACAGGAGGTGTTTTTTGCAAAGTGCCTACCTGTAGATATTGGCCTCTAGCTCAGCCGGCACCTAGGGAAACCTACCATACCTGTGCATTTCTGAAACTAGAGACCTAGGGGAATCCAAGGAGGGGTGACTTGCGGGGCTCGGACGAGGTTCTGTTACCCAGAATCCTTTGGAAACCTCAAAATTTGGCTAAAAAAACACATGTTCCTCACATTTCTGTGGCAGAAAGTTCTGCAATCTGAGAGGAGCCACAAATTTCCTTCCACCCAGCGTTCCCCCAAGTCTCCCGATAAAAATGATACCTCACTTGTGTGGGTAGGCCTAGCGCCCACGACAGGAAACGCCCCAAAGCGCAACGTGGACACATCCACATTTTTGAAAGAAAACAGGAGGTGTTTTTTGCGAAGTGCCTACCTGTAGATTTTGGCCTCAAGCTCAGCCGGCACCTAGGGAAACTTACCAAACCTGTGCATTTCTGAAAACTAGAGACCGAGGGGAATCCAAGGAGGGGTGACTTGCGGGGCTCGGACCAGGTTCTGTTACCCAGAATCCTTTGCAAACCTCAAAATTTGGCTTAAAAAACACATGTTCCTCACATTTCTGTGGCAGAAAGTTCTGCAATCTGAGAGGAGCCACAAATTTCCTTCCACCCAGCGTTCCCCCAAGTCTCCCGATAAAAATGATACCTCACTTGTGTGGGTAGGCCTAGCGCCCGCGACAGGAAACGCCCCAAAGCGAAACGTGGACACATCCAAATTTTTGAAAGAAAACAGGAGGTGTTTTTTGCAAAGTGCCTACCTGTAGATATTGGCCTCTAGCTCAGCCGGCACCTAGGGAAACCTACCATACCTGTGCATTTCTGAAAACTAGAGACCTAGGGGAATCCAAGGAGGGGTGACTTGCGGGGCTCGGACGAGGTTCTGTTACCCAGAATCCTTTGGAAACCTCAAAATTTGGCTAAAAAAACACATGTTCCTCACATTTCTGTGGCAGAAAGTTCTGCAATCTGAGAGGAGCCACAAATTTCCTTCCACCCAGCGTTCCCCCAAGTCTCCCGATAAAAATGATACCTCACTTGTGTGGGTAGGCCTAGCGCCCACGACAGGAAACGCCCCAAAGCGCAACGTGGACACATCCAAATTTTTGAAAGAAAACAGGAGGTGTTTTTTGCGAAGTGCCTACCTGTAGATTTTGGCCTCTAGCTCAGCCGGCACCTAGGGAAACTTACCAAACCTGTGCATTTCTGAAAACTAGAGACCTAGGGGAATCGAAGGAGGGGTGACTTGCGGGGCTCGGACCAGGTTCTGTTACCCAGAATCCTTTGCAAACCTTCAAAATGTGGCTAAAAAAACAAATTTTCCTCACATTTCTGTGGCAGAAAGTTCTGGAATCTGAGAGGAGCCACAAAAACAGGAGGTGTTTTTTGCGAAGTGCCTACCTGTAGATTTTGGCCTCTAGCTCAGCCGGCACCTAGGGAAACCTACCATATCTGTGCATTTCTGAAAACTAGAGACCTAGGGGAATCCAAGGAGGGGTGACTTGCGGGGCTCGGACGAGGTTCTGTTACCCAGAATCCTTTGGAAACCTCAAAATTTGGCTAAAAAAACACATGTTCCTCACATTTCTGTGGCAGAAAGTTCTGCAATCTGAGAGGAGCCACAAATTTCCTTCCAACCAGCGTTCCCCCAAGTCTCCCGATAAAAATGATACCTCACTTGTGTGGGTAGGCCTAGCGCCCACGACAGGAAACGCCCCAAAGCGCAACGTGGACACATCCAAATTTTTGGAAGAAAACAGGAGGTGTTTTTTGCGAAGTGCCTACCTGTAGATTTTGGCCTCTAGCTCAGCCGGCACCTAGGGAAACCTACCAAACCTGTGCATTTCTGAAAACTAGAGACCTAGGGGAATCGAAGGAGGGGTGACTTGCGGGGCTCGGACCAGGTTCTGTTACCCAGAATCCTTTGCAAACCTTCAAAATGTGGCTAAAAAAACAAATTTTCCTCACATTTCTGTGGCAGAAAGTTCTGGAATCTGAGAGGAGCCACAAAAACAGGAGGTGTTTTTTGCGAAGTGCCTACCTGTAGATTTTGGCCTCTAGCTCAGCCGGCACCTAGGGAAACCTACCATACCTGTGCATTTCTGAAACTAGAGACCTAGGGGAATCCAAGGAGGGGTGACTTGCGGGGCTCGGACGAGGTTCTGTTACCCAGAATCCTTTGGAAACCTCAAAATTTGGCTAAAAAAACACATGTTCCTCACATTTCTGTGGCAGAAAGTTCTGCAATCTGAGAGGAGCCACAAATTTCCTTCCACCCAGCGTTCCCCCAAGTCTCCCGATAAAAATGATACCTCACTTGTGTGGGTAGGCCTAGCGCCCACGACAGGAAACGCCCCAAAGCGCAACGTGGACACATCCACATTTTTGAAAGAAAACAGGAGGTGTTTTTTGCGAAGTGCCTACCTGTAGATTTTGGCCTCAAGCTCAGCCGGCACCTAGGGAAACTTACCAAACCTGTGCATTTCTGAAAACTAGAGACCGAGGGGAATCCAAGGAGGGGTGACTTGCGGGGCTCGGACCAGGTTCTGTTACCCAGAATCCTTTGCAAACCTCAAAATTTGGCTTAAAAAACACATGTTCCTCACATTTCTGTGGCAGAAAGTTCTGCAATCTGAGAGGAGCCACAAATTTCCTTCCACCCAGCGTTCCCCCAAGTCTCCCGATAAAAATGATACCTCACTTGTGTGGGTAGGCCTAGCGCCCGCGACAGGAAACGCCCCAAAGCGAAACGTGGACACATCCAAATTTTTGAAAGAAAACAGGAGGTGTTTTTTGCAAAGTGCCTACCTGTAGATATTGGCCTCTAGCTCAGCCGGCACCTAGGGAAACCTACCATACCTGTGCATTTCTGAAAACTAGAGACCTAGGGGAATCCAAGGAGGGGTGACTTGCGGGGCTCGGACGAGGTTCTGTTACCCAGAATCCTTTGGAAACCTCAAAATTTGGCTAAAAAAACACATGTTCCTCACATTTCTGTGGCAGAAAGTTCTGCAATCTGAGAGGAGCCACAAATTTCCTTCCACCCAGCGTTCCCCCAAGTCTCCCGATAAAAATGATACCTCACTTGTGTGGGTAGGCCTAGCGCCCACGACAGGAAACGCCCCAAAGCGCAACGTGGACACATCCAAATTTTTGAAAGAAAACAGGAGGTGTTTTTTGCGAAGTGCCTACCTGTAGATTTTGGCCTCTAGCTCAGCCGGCACCTAGGGAAACTTACCAAACCTGTGCATTTCTGAAAACTAGAGACCTAGGGGAATCGAAGGAGGGGTGACTTGCGGGGCTCGGACCAGGTTCTGTTACCCAGAATCCTTTGCAAACCTTCAAAATGTGGCTAAAAAAACAAATTTTCCTCACATTTCTGTGGCAGAAAGTTCTGGAATCTGAGAGGAGCCACAAAAACAGGAGGTGTTTTTTGCGAAGTGCCTACCTGTAGATTTTGGCCTCTAGCTCAGCCGGCACCTAGGGAAACCTACCATATCTGTGCATTTCTGAAAACTAGAGACCTAGGGGAATCCAAGGAGGGGTGACTTGCGGGGCTCGGACGAGGTTCTGTTACCCAGAATCCTTTGGAAACCTCAAAATTTGGCTAAAAAAACACATGTTCCTCACATTTCTGTGGCAGAAAGTTCTGCAATCTGAGAGGAGCCACAAATTTCCTTCCAACCAGCGTTCCCCCAAGTCTCCCGATAAAAATGATACCTCACTTGTGTGGGTAGGCCTAGCGCCCACGACAGGAAACGCCCCAAAGCGCAACGTGGACACATCCAAATTTTTGGAAGAAAACAGGAGGTGTTTTTTGCGAAGTGCCTACCTGTAGATTTTGGCCTCTAGCTCAGCCGGCACCTAGGGAAACCTACCAAACCTGTGCATTTCTGAAAACTAGAGACCTAGGGGAATCGAAGGAGGGGTGACTTGCGGGGCTCGGACCAGGTTCTGTTACCCAGAATCCTTTGCAAACCTTCAAAATGTGGCTAAAAAAACAAATTTTCCTCACATTTCTGTGGCAGAAAGTTCTGGAATCTGAGAGGAGCCACAAAAACAGGAGGTGTTTTTTGCGAAGTGCCTACCTGTAGATTTTGGCCTCTAGCTCAGCCGGCACCTAGGGAAACCTACCATATCTGTGCATTTCTGAAAACTAGAGACCTAGGGGAATCCAAGGAGGGGTGACTTGCGGGGCTCGGACGAGGTTCTGTTACCCAGAATCCTTTGGAAACCTCAAAATTTGGCTAAAAAAACAAATTTTCCTCACATTTCTGTGGCAGAAAGTTCTGCAATCTGAGAGGAGCCACAAATTTCCTTCCACCCAGCGTTCCCCCAAGTCTCCCGATAAAAATGATACCTCACTTGTGTGGGTAGGCCTAGCGCCCACGACAGGAAACGCCCCAAAGCCCAACGTGGACACATCCAAATTTTTGAAAGAAAACAGGAGGTGTTTTTTGCGAAGTGCCTACCTGTAGATTTTGGCCTCTAGCTCAGCCGGCACCTAGGGAAACCTACCATATCTGTGCATTTCTGAAAACTAGAGACCTAGGGGAATCCAAGGAGGGGTGACTTGCGGGGCTCGGACGAGGTTCTGTTACCCAGAATCCTTTGGAAACCTCAAAATTTGGCTAAAAAAACAAATTTTCCTCACATTTCTGTGGCAGAAAGTTCTGCAATCTGAGAGGAGCCACAAATTTCCTTCCACCCAGCGTTCCCCCAAGTCTCCCGATAAAAATGATACCTCACTTGTGTGGGTAGGCCTAGCGCCCACGACAGGAAACGCCCCAAAGCCCAACGTGGACACATCCAAATTTTTGAAAGAAAACAGGAGGTGTTTTTTGCGAAGTGCCTACCTGTAGATTTTGGCCTCTAGCTCAGCCGGCACCTAGGGAAACCTACCAAACCTGTGCATTTCTGAAAACTAGAGACCTAGGGGAATCGAAGGAGGGGTGACTTGCGGGGCTCGGACCAGGTTCTGTTACCCAGAATCCTTTGCAAACCTTCAAAATGTGGCTAAAAAAACAAATTTTCCTCACATTTCTGTGGCAGAAAGTTCTGGAATCTGAGAGGAGCCACAAAAACAGGAGGTGTTTTTTGCGAAGTGCCTACCTGTAGATTTTGGCCTCTAGCTCAGCCGGGACCTAGGGAAACCTACCATATCTGTGCATTTCTGAAAACTAGAGACCTAGGGGAATCCAAGGAGGGGTGACTTGCGGGGCTCGGACGAGGTTCTGTTACCCAGAATCCTTTGCAAACCTCAAAATTTGGCTACAAAAACACATTTTCCTCACATTTCTGTGGCAGAAAGTTCTGGAATCTGAGAGGAGCCACAAATTTCCTTCCACCCAGCATTCCCCCAAGTCTCCCGATAAAAATGATACCTCACTTGTGTGGGCAGGCCTAGCGCGTCAGGAAACGCCCCAAAGCGCAACGTGGACACATCCAAATTTTTGAAAGAAAACAGAGGTGTTTTTTGCGAAGTGCCTACCTGTAGATTTTGGCCTCTAGCTCAGCCGGCACCTAGGGAAACCTACCAAACCTGTGCATTTCTGAAAACTAGAGACCTAGGGGAATCGAAGGAGGGGTGACTTGCGGGGCTCGGACCAGGTTCTGTTACCCAGAATCCTTTGCAAACCTCAAAGATAGGCTAAAAAAAACACATGTTCCTCACAATTCTGTGGCAGAAAGTTCTGGAATCTGAGAGGAGCCACAAATTTCCTTCCACCCAGCTTTCCCCCAAGTCTCCCAATAAAAATGATACCTCACTTGTGTGGGTAGGCCTAGCGCCCGCGACAGGAAACGCCCCAAAGCGCAACGTGGACACATCCAAATTTTTGAAAGAAAACAGAGGTGTTTTTTGCGAAGTGCCTACCTGTAGATTTTGGCCTCTAGCTCAGCCGGCACCTAAGGAAACCTACCGAACCTGTGCATTTCTGAAAACTAGAGACCGAGGGGAATCCAAGGAGGAGTGACTTGCGGGGCTCGGACCAGGTTCTGTTACCCAGAATCCTTTGCAAACCTCAAAATTTGGCTTAAAAAACACATGTTCCTCACATTTCTGTGGCAGAAAGTTCTGCAATCTGAGAGGAGCCACAAATTTCCTTCCACCCAGCGTTCCCCCAAGTCTCCCGATAAAAATGATACCTCACTTGTGTGGGTAGGCCTAGCGCCCGCGACAGGAAACGCCCCAAAGCGAAACGTGGACATATCCAAATTTTTGAAAGAAAACAGGAGGTGTTTTTTGCAAAGTGCCTACCTGTAGATATTGGCCTCTAGCTCAGCCGGCACCTAGGGAAACCTACCATACCTGTGCATTTCTGAAAACTAGAGACCTAGGGGAATCCAAGGAGGGGTGACTTGCGGGGCTCGGACGAGGTTCTGTTACCCAGAATCCTTTGGAAACCTCAAAATTTGGCTAAAAAAACACATGTTCCTCACATTTCTGTGGCAGAAAGTTCTGCAATCTGAGAGGAGCCACAAATTTCCTTCCACCCAGCGTTCCCCCAAGTCTCCCGATAAAAATGATACCTCACTTGTGTGGGTAGGCCTAGCGCCCACGACAGGAAACGCCCCAAAGCGCAACGTGGACACATCCACATTTTTGAAAGAAAACAGGAGGTGTTTTTTGCGAAGTGCCTACCTGTAGATTTTGGCCTCAAGCTCAGCCGGCACCTAGGGAAACTTACCAAACCTGTGCATTTCTGAAAACTAGAGACCGAGGGGAATCCAAGGAGGGGTGACTTGCGGGGCTCGGACCAGGTTCTGTTACCCAGAATCCTTTGCAAACCTCAAAATTTGGCTTAAAAAACACATGTTCCTCACATTTCTGTGGCAGAAAGTTCTGCAATCTGAGAGGAGCCACAAATTTCCTTCCACCCAGCGTTCCCCCAAGTCTCCCGATAAAAATGATACCTCACTTGTGTGGGTAGGCCTAGCGCCCGCGACAGGAAACGCCCCAAAGCGAAACGTGGACACATCCAAATTTTTGAAAGAAAACAGGAGGTGTTTTTTGCAAAGTGCCTACCTGTAGATATTGGCCTCTAGCTCAGCCGGCACCTAGGGAAACCTACCATACCTGTGCATTTCTGAAAACTAGAGACCTAGGGGAATCCAAGGAGGGGTGACTTGCGGGGCTCGGACGAGGTTCTGTTACCCAGAATCCTTTGGAAACCTCAAAATTTGGCTAAAAAAACACATGTTCCTCACATTTCTGTGGCAGAAAGTTCTGCAATCTGAGAGGAGCCACAAATTTCCTTCCACCGAGCGTTCCCCCAAGTCTCCCGATAAAAATGATACCTCACTTGTGTGGGTAGGCCTAGCGCCCACGACAGGAAACGCCCCAAAGCGCAACGTGGACACATCCAAATTTTTGAAAGAAAACAGGAGGTGTTTTTTGCGAAGTGCCTACCTGTAGATTTTGGCCTCTAGCTCAGCCGGCACCTAGGGAAACTTACCAAACCTGTGCATTTCTGAAAACTAGAGACCTAGGGGAATCGAAGGAGGGGTGACTTGCGGGGCTCGGACCAGGTTCTGTTACCCAGAATCCTTTGCAAACCTTCAAAATGTGGCTAAAAAAACAAATTTTCCTCACATTTCTGTGGCAGAAAGTTCTGGAATCTGAGAGGAGCCACAAAAACAGGAGGTGTTTTTTGCGAAGTGCCTACCTGTAGATTTTGGCCTCTAGCTCAGCCGGCACCTAGGGAAACGTACCATATCTGTGCATTTCTGAAAACTAGAGACCTAGGGGAATCCAAGGAGGGGTGACTTGCGGGGCTCGGACGAGGTTCTGTTACCCAGAATCCTTTGGAAACCTCAAAATTTGGCTAAAAAAACACATGTTCCTCACATTTCTGTGGCAGAAAGTTCTGCAATCTGAGAGGAGCCACAAATTTCCTTCCAACCAGCGTTCCCCCAAGTCTCCCGATAAAAATGATACCTCACTTGTGTGGGTAGGCCTAGCGCCCACGACAGGAAACGCCCCAAAGCGCAACGTGGACACATCCAAATTTTTGAAAGAAAACAGGAGGTGTTTTTTGCGAAGTGCCTACCTGTAGATTTTGGCCTCTAGCTCAGCCGGCACCTAGGGAAACCTACCAAACCTGTGCATTTCTGAAAACTAGAGACCTAGGGGAATCGAAGGAGGGGTGACTTGCGGGGCTCGGACCAGGTTCTGTTACCCAGAATCCTTTGCAAACCTTCAAAATGTGGCTAAAAAAACAAATTTTCCTCACATTTCTGTGGCAGAAAGTTCTGGAATCTGAGAGGAGCCACAAAAACAGGAGGTGTTTTTTGCGAAGTGCCTACCTGTAGATTTTGGCCTCTAGCTCAGCCGGCACCTAGGGAAACCTACCATATCTGTGCATTTCTGAAAACTAGAGACCTAGGGGAATCCAAGGAGGGGTGACTTGCGGGGCTCGGACGAGGTTCTGTTACCCAGAATCCTTTGGAAACCTCAAAATTTGGCTAAAAAAACAAATTTTCCTCACATTTCTGTGGCAGAAAGTTCTGCAATCTGAGAGGAGCCACAAATTTCCTTCCACCCAGCGTTCCCCCAAGTCTCCCGATAAAAATGATACCTCACTTGTGTGGGTAGGCCTAGCGCCCACGACAGGAAACGCCCCAAAGCCCAACGTGGACACATCCAAATTTTTGAAAGAAAACAGGAGGTGTTTTTTGCGAAGTGCCTACCTGTAGATTTTGGCCTCTAGCTCAGCCGGCACCTAGGGAAACCTACCAAACCTGTGCATTTCTGAAAACTAGAGACCTAGGGGAATCGAAGGAGGGGTGACTTGCGGGGCTCGGACCAGGTTCTGTTACCCAGAATCCTTTGCAAACCTTCAAAATGTGGCTAAAAAAACAAATTTTCCTCACATTTCTGTGGCAGAAAGTTCTGGAATTTGAGAGGAGCCACAAAAACAGGAGGTGTTTTTTGCGAAGTGCCTACCTGTAGATTTTGGCCTCTAGCTCAGCCGGGACCTAGGGAAACCTACCATATCTGTGCATTTCTGAAAACTAGAGACCTAGGGGAATCCAAGGAGGGGTGACTTGCGGGGCTCGGACGAGGTTCTGTTACCCAGAATCCTTTGCAAACCTCAAAATTTGGCTACAAAAACACATTTTCCTCACATTTCTGTGGCAGAAAGTTCTGGAATCTGAGAGGAGCCACAAATTTCCTTCCACCCAGCATTCCCCCAAGTCTCCCGATAAAAATGATACCTCACTTGTGTGGGCAGGCCTAGCGCGTCAGGAAACGCCCCAAAGCGCAACGTGGACACATCCAAATTTTTGAAAGAAAACAGAGGTGTTTTTTGCGAAGTGCCTACCTGTAGATTTTGGCCTCTAGCTCAGCCGGCACCTAGGGAAACCTACCAAACCTGTGCATTTCTGAAAACTAGAGACCTAGGGGAATCGAAGGAGGGGTGACTTGCGGGGCTCGGACCAGGTTCTGTTACCCAGAATCCTTTGCAAACCTCAAAGATAGGCTAAAAAAAACACATGTTCCTCACATTTCTGTGGCAGAAAGTTCTGGAATCTGAGAGGAGCCACAAATTTCCTTCCACCCAGCTTTCCCCCAAGTCTCCCAATAAAAATGATACCTCACTTGTGTGGGTAGGCCTAGCGCCCGCGACAGGAAACGCCCCAAAGCGCAACGTGGACACATCCAAATTTTTGAAAGAAAACAGAGGTGTTTTTTGCGAAGTGCCTACCTGTAGATTTTGGCCTCTAGCTCAGCCGGCACCTAAGGAAACCTACCGAACCTGTGCATTTCTGAAAACTAGAGACCGAGGGGAATCCAAGGAGGAGTGACTTGCGGGGCTCGGACCAGGTTCTGTTACCCAGAATCCTTTGCAAACCTCAAAATTTGGCTTAAAAAACACATGTTCCTCACATTTCTGTGGCAGAAAGTTCTGCAATCTGAGAGGAGCCACAAATTTCCTTCCACCCAGCGTTCCCCCAAGTCTCCCGATAAAAATGATACCTCACTTGTGTGGGTAGGCCTAGCGCCCGCGACAGGAAACGCCCCAAAGCGAAACGTGGACACATCCAAATTTTTGAAAGAAAACAGGAGGTGTTTTTTGCGAAGTGCCTACCTGTAGATATTGGCCTCTAGCTCAGCCGGCACCTAGGGAAACCTACCATACCTGTGCATTTCTGAAAACTAGAGACCTAGGGGAATCCAAAGAGGGGTGACTTGCGGGGCTCGGACGAGGTTCTGTTACCCAGAATCCTTTGCAAACCTCAAAATTTGGCTAAAAAAACACATGTTCCTCACATTTCTGTGGCAGAAAGTTCTGCAATCTGAGAGGAGCCACAAATTTCCTTCCACCCAGCGTTCCCCCAAGTCTCCCGATAAAAATGATACCTCACTTGTGTGGGTAGGCCTAGCGCCCACGACAGGAAACGCCCCAAAGCGCAACCTGGACACATCCAAATTTCTGAAAGAAAACAGAGATGTTTTTTGCGAAGTGCCTACCTGTAGATTTTGGCCTCTAGCTCAGCCGGCACCTAGGGAAACCTACCGAACCTGTGCATTTCTGAAAACTAGAGACCTAGCGGAATCCAAGGAGGGGTGACTTGCGGGGCTCGGACTAGGTTCTGTTACCCAGAATCCTTTGCAAACCTCAAAATCTGGCTAAAAAAACACATGTTCCTCACATTTCTGTGGCAGAAAGTTCTGCAATCTGAGAGGAGCCACAAATTTCCTTACACCCAGCGTTCCCCCAAGTCTCCCGATAAAAATGATACCTCACTTGTGTGGGTAGGCCTAGAGCCCTCGACAGGAAAGGCCCCAAAGCGCAACGTGGACACATCCAAATTTTTGAAAGAAAACAGGAGGTGTTTTTTGCGAAGTGCCTACCTGTAGATTTTGGCCTCTAGCTCAGCCGGCACCTAGGGAAACCTACCATATCTGTGCATTTCTGAAAACTAGAGACCTAGGGGAATCCAAGGAGGGGTGACTTGCGGGGCTCGGACGAGGTTCTGTTACCCAGAATCCTTTGCAAACCTCAAAATTTGGCTACAAAAACACATGTTCCTCACATTTGTGTGGCAGAAAGTTCTGGAATCTGAGAGCAGCCACAATTTTCCTTCCACCCAGCGTTCCCCCAAGTCTCCCGATAAAAATGATACCTCACTTGTGTGGGTAGGCCTAGCGCCCGCGACAAGAAATGCCCCAAATCGCATCGTGGACACATCCCATTTTTTGAAAGAATACAGTGCCTACCTGTGGATTTTGGCCTGTAGCTCAGCCGTCACCTAGGGAAACCTACCAACCCTGTGCTTTTTTTAAAACTAGAGACCTAGGGGAATCCAAGATGGGGTGACTTGTTGGGCTTGGACCAGGTTCTGTTACCCAGAATCCTTTGCAAACCTCAAAATTTGGCTAAAAAAACACATGTTCCTCACATTTCTGTGGCAGAAAGTTCTGCAATCTGAGAGGAGCCACAAATTTCCTTCCACCCGGCGTTCCCCCAAGTCTCCCGATAAAAATGATACCTCACTTGTGTGGGTAGGCCTAGCGCCCGCGACAGGAAACGCCCCAAAGCGCAACGTGGACACATCCACATTTTTGTAAGAAAACAGGAGGTGTTTTTTGCGAAGTGCCTACCTGTAGATTTTGGCCTCTAGCTCAGCCGGCACCTAGGGAAACCTACCAAACCTGTGCATTTCTGAAAACTAGAGACCTAGGGGAATCGAAGGAGGGGTGACTTGCGGGGCTCGGACCAGGTTCTGTTACCCAGAATCCTTTGCAAACCTCAAAGTTTGGCTAAAACATTTCTGTGGCAGAAAGTTCTGGAATCTGAGAGGAGCCACAAATTTCCTTCCACCCAGCGTTCCCCCAAGTCTCCCGATAAAAATGATACCTCACTTGTGTGGGTAGGCCTAGCGCCCGCGACAGGAAACGCCCCAAAGCGCAACGTGGACACATCCAAATTTTTGAAAGAAAACAGGAGGTGCTTTTTGCGAAGTGCCTACCTGTAGATTTTGGCCTCAAGCTCAGCCGGCACCTAGGGAAACCTACCAAACCTGTGCATTTCTGAAAACTAGAGACCTAGGGGAATCGAAGGAGAGGTGACTTGCGGAGCTCGGACCAGGTTCTGTTACCCAGAATCCTTTGCAAACCTCAAAATGTGGCTAAAAAAACACATGTTCCTCACATTTCTGTGGCAGAAAGTTCTGGAATCTGAGAGGAGCCACAAATTTCCTTCCACCCAGCGTTCCCCCAAGTCTCCCGATAAAAATGATACCTCACTTGTGTGGGTAGGCCTAGCGCCCGCGACAGGAAACGCCCCAAAGCGCAACGTGGACACATCCCATTTTTTTGAAAGAATACAGTGCCTACCTGTGGATTTTGGCCTGTAGCTCAGCCGTCACCTAGGGAAACCTACCAACCCTGTGCATTTTTTAAAACTAGAGACCTAGGGGAATCCAAGATGGGGTGACTTGCGGGGCTCGGACGAGGTTCTGTTACCCAGAATCCTTTGCAAACCTCAAAATTTGGCTACAAAAACACATTTTCCTCACATTTCTGTGGCAGAAAGTTCTGGAATCTGAGAGGAGCCACAAATTTCCTTCCACCCAGCATTCCCCCAAGTCTCCCGATAAAAATGATACCTCACTTTTGTGGGCAGGCCTAGCGCGACAGGAAACGCCCCAAAGCGCAACGTGGACACATCCAAATTTTTTAAAGAAAACAGAGGTGTTTTTTGCGAAGTGCCTACCTGTAGATTTTGGCCTCTAGCTCAGCCGGCACCTAGGGAAACCTACCAAACCTGTGCATTTCTGAAAACTAGAGACCTAGGGGAATCGAAGGAGGGGTGACTTGCGGGGCTCGGACCAGGTTCTGTTACCCAGAATCCTTTGCAAACCTCAAAGATAGGGTAAAAAAAACACATGTTCCTCACATTTCTGTGGCAGAAAGTTCTGGAATCTGAGAGGAGCCACAAATTTCCTTCCACCCAGCGTTCCCCCAAGTCTCCCAATAAAAATGATACCTCACTTGTGTGGGTAGGCCTAGCGCCCGCGACAGGAAACGCCCCAAAGCGCAACGTGGACACATCCAAATTTTTGAAAGAAAACAGAGGTGTTTTTTGCGAAGTGCCTACCTGTAGATTTTGGCCTCTAGCTCAGCCGGCACCTAAGGAAACCTACCGAACATGTGCATTTCTGAAAACTAGAGACCGAGGGGAATCCAAGGAGGGGTGACTTGCGGGGCTCGGACCAGGTTCTGTTACCCAGAATCCTTTGCAAACCTCAAAATTTGGCTTAAAAAACACATGTTCCTCACATTTCTGTGGCAGAAAGTTCTGCAATCTGAGAGGAGCCACAAATTTCCTTCCACCCAGCGTTCCCCCAAGTCTCCCGATAAAAATGATACCTCACTTGTGTGGGTAGGCCTAGTGCCCGCGACAGGAAACGCCCCAAAGCGAAACGTGGACACATCCAAATTTTTGAAAGAAAACAGGAGGTGTTTTTTGCGAAGTGCCTACCTGTAGATTTTGGCCTCTAGCTCAGCCGGCACCTAGGGAAACCTACCATACCTGTGCATTTCTGAAAACTAGAGACCTAGGGGAATCCAAGGAGGGGTGACTTGCGGGGCTCGGACGAGGTTCTGTTACCCAGAATCCTTTGGAAACCTCAAAATTTGGCTAAAAAAACACATGTTCCTCACATTTCTGTGGCAGAAAGTTCTGCAATCTGAGAGGAGCCACAAATTTCCTTCCACCCAGCGTTCCCCCAAGTCTCCCGATAAAAATGATACCTCACTTGTGTGGGTAGGCCTAGCGCCCACGACAGGAAACGCCCCAAAGCGCAACGTGGACACATCCAAATTTTTGAAAGAAAACAGGAGGTGTTTTTTGCGAAGTGCCTACCTGTAGATTTTGGCCTCTAGCTCAGCCGGCACCTAGGGAAACCTACCAAACCTGTGCATTTCTGAAAACTAGAGACCTAGGGGAATCGAAGGAGGGGTGACTTGCGGGGCTCGGACCAGGTTCTGTTACCCAGAATCCTTTGCAAACCTTCAAAATGTGGCTAAAAAAACAAATTTTCCTCACATTTCTGTGGCAGAAAGTTCTGGAATCTGAGAGGAGCCACAAAAACAGGAGGTGTTTTTTGCGAAGTGCCTACCTGTAGATTTTGGCCTCTAGCTCAGCCGGGACCTAGGGAAACCTACCATATCTGTGCATTTCTGAAAACTAGAGACCTAGGGGAATCCAAGGAGGGGTGACTTGCGGGGCTCGGACGAGGTTCTGTTACCCAGAATCCTTTGCAAACCTCAAAATTTGGCTACAAAAACACATTTTCCTCACATTTCTGTGGCAGAAAGTTCTGGAATCTGAGAGGAGCCACAAATTTCCTTCCACCCAGCATTCCCCCAAGTCTCCCGATAAAAATGATACCTCACTTGTGTGGGCAGGCCTAGCGCGTCAGGAAACGCCCCAAAGCGCAACGTGGACACATCCAAATTTTTGAAAGAAAACAGAGGTGTTTTTTGCGAAGTGCCTACCTGTAGATTTTGGCCTCTAGCTCAGCCGGCACCTAGGGAAACCTACCAAACCTGTGCATTTCTGAAAACTAGAGACCTAGGGGAATCGAAGGAGGGGTGACTTGCGGGGCTCGGACCAGGTTCTGTTACCCAGAATCCTTTGCAAACCTCAAAGATAGGCTAAAAAAAACACATGTTCCTCACATTTCTGTGGCAGAAAGTTCTGGAATCTGAGAGGAGCCACAAATTTCCTTCCACCCAGCTTTCCCCCAAGTCTCCCAATAAAAATGATACCTCACTTGTGTGGGTAGGCCTAGCGCCCGCGACAGGAAACGCCCCAAAGCGCAACGTGGACACATCCAAATTTTTGAAAGAAAACAGAGGTGTTTTTTGCGAAGTGCCTACCTGTAGATTTTGGCCTCTAGCTCAGCCGGCACCTAAGGAAACCTACCGAACCTGTGCATTTCTGAAAACTAGAGACCGAGGGGAATCCAAGGAGGAGTGACTTGCGGGGCTCGGACCAGGTTCTGTTACCCAGAATCCTTTGCAAACCTCAAAATTTGGCTTAAAAAACACATGTTCCTCACATTTCTGTGGCAGAAAGTTCTGCAATCTGAGAGGAGCCACAAATTTCCTTCCACCCAGCGTTCCCCCAAGTCTCCCGATAAAAATGATACCTCACTTGTGTGGGTAGGCCTAGCGCCCGCGACAGGAAACGCCCCAAAGCGAAACGTGGACACATCCAAATTTTTGAAAGAAAACAGGAGGTGTTTTTTGCGAAGTGCCTACCTGTAGATATTGGCCTCTAGCTCAGCCGGCACCTAGGGAAACCTACCATACCTGTGCATTTCTGAAAACTAGAGACCTAGGGGAATCCAAAGAGGGGTGACTTGCGGGGCTCGGACGAGGTTCTGTTACCCAGAATCCTTTGCAAACCTCAAAATTTGGCTAAAAAAACACATGTTCCTCACATTTCTGTGGCAGAAAGTTCTGCAATCTGAGAGGAGCCACAAATTTCCTTCCACCCAGCGTTCCCCCAAGTCTCCCGATAAAAATGATACCTCACTTGTGTGGGTAGGCCTAGCGCCCACGACAGGAAACGCCCCAAAGCGCAACCTGGACACATCCAAATTTCTGAAAGAAAACAGAGATGTTTTTTGCGAAGTGCCTACCTGTAGATTTTGGCCTCTAGCTCAGCCGGCACCTAGGGAAACCTACCGAACCTGTGCATTTCTGAAAACTAGAGACCTAGCGGAATCCAAGGAGGGGTGACTTGCGGGGCTCGGACTAGGTTCTGTTACCCAGAATCCTTTGCAAACCTCAAAATCTGGCTAAAAAAACACATGTTCCTCACATTTCTGTGGCAGAAAGTTCTGCAATCTGAGAGGAGCCACAAATTTCCTTACACCCAGCGTTCCCCCAAGTCTCCCGATAAAAATGATACCTCACTTGTGTGGGTAGGCCTAGAGCCGTCGACAGGAAAGGCCCCAAAGCGCAACGTGGACACATCCAAATTTTTGAAAGAAAACAGGAGGTGTTTTTTGCGAAGTGCCTACCTGTAGATTTTGGCCTCTAGCTCAGCCGGCACCTAGGGAAACCTACCATATCTGTGCATTTCTGAAAACTAGAGACCTAGGGGAATCCAAGGAGGGGTGACTTGCGGGGCTCGGACGAGGTTCTGTTACCCAGAATCCTTTGCAAACCTCAAAATTTGGCTACAAAAACACATGTTCCTCACATTTGTGTGGCAGAAAGTTCTGGAATCTGAGAGCAGCCACAATTTTCCTTCCACCCAGCGTTCCCCCAAGTCTCCCGATAAAAATGATACCTCACTTGTGTGGGTAGGCCTAGCGCCCGCGACAAGAAATGCCCCAAATCGCATCGTGGACACATCCCATTTTTTGAAAGAATACAGTGCCTACCTGTGGATTTTGGCCTGTAGCTCAGCCGTCACCTAGGGAAACCTACCAACCCTGTGCTTTTTTTAAAACTAGAGACCTAGGGGAATCCAAGATGGGGTGACTTGTTGGGCTTGGACCAGGTTCTGTTACCCAGAATCCTTTGCAAACCTCAAAATTTGGCTAAAAAAACACATGTTCCTCACATTTCTGTGGCAGAAAGTTCTGCAATCTGAGAGGAGCCACAAATTTCCTTCCACCCGGCGTTCCCCCAAGTCTCCCGATAAAAATGATACCTCACTTGTGTGGGTAGGCCTAGCGCCCGCGACAGGAAACGCCCCAAAGCGCAACGTGGACACATCCACATTTTTGTAAGAAAACAGGAGGTGTTTTTTGCGAAGTGCCTACCTGTAGATTTTGGCCTCTAGCTCAGCCGGCACCTAGGGAAACCTACGAAACCTGTGCATTTCTGAAAACTAGAGACCTAGGGGAATCGAAGGAGGGGTGACTTGCGGGGCTCGGACCAGGTTCTGTTACCCAGAATCCTTTGCAAACCTCAAAGTTTGGCTAAAACATTTCTGTGGCAGAAAGTTCTGGAATCTGAGAGGAGCCACAAATTTCCTTCCACCCAGCGTTCCCCCAAGTCTCCCGATAAAAATGATACCTCACTTGTGTGGGTAGGCCTAGCGCCCGCGACAGGAAACGCCCCAAAGCGCAACGTGGACACATCCAAATTTTTGAAAGAAAACAGGAGGTGCTTTTTGCGAAGTGCCTACCTGTAGATTTTGGCCTCAAGCTCAGCCGGCACCTAGGGAAACCTACCAAACCTGTGCATTTCTGAAAACTAGAGACCTAGGGGAATCGAAGGAGAGGTGACTTGCGGAGCTCGGACCAGGTTCTGTTACCCAGAATCCTTTGCAAACCTCAAAATGTGGCTAAAAAAACACATGTTCCTCACATTTCTGTGGCAGAAAGTTCTGGAATCTGAGAGGAGCCACAAATTTCCTTCCACCCAGCGTTCCCCCAAGTCTCCCGATAAAAATGATACCTCACTTGTGTGGGTAGGCCTAGCGCCCGCGACAGGAAACGCCCCAAAGCGCAACGTGGACACATCCCATTTTTTTGAAAGAATACAGTGCCTACCTGTGGATTTTGGCCTGTAGCTCAGCCGTCACCTAGGGAAACCTACCAACCCTGTGCATTTTTTAAAACTAGAGACCTAGGGGAATCCAAGATGGGGTGACTTGCGGGGCTCGGACGAGGTTCTGTTACCCAGAATCCTTTGCAAACCTCAAAATTTGGCTACAAAAACACATTTTCCTCACATTTCTGTGGCAGAAAGTTCTGGAATCTGAGAGGAGCCACAAATTTCCTTCCACCCAGCATTCCCCCAAGTCTCCCGATAAAAATGATACCTCACTTTTGTGGGCAGGCCTAGCGCGACAGGAAACGCCCCAAAGCGCAACGTGGACACATCCAAATTTTTTTAAGAAAACAGAGGTGTTTTTTGCGAAGTGCCTACCTGTAGATTTTGGCCTCTAGCTCAGCCGGCACCTAGGGAAACCTACCAAACCTGTGCATTTCTGAAAACTAGAGACCTAGGGGAATCGAAGGAGGGGTGACTTGCGGGGCTCGGACCAGGTTCTGTTACCCAGAATCCTTTGCAAACCTCAAAGATAGGGTAAAAAAAACACATGTTCCTCACATTTCTGTGGCAGAAAGTTCTGGAATCTGAGAGGAGCCACAAATTTCCTTCCACCCAGCGTTCCCCCAAGTCTCCCAATAAAAATGATACCTCACTTGTGTGGGTAGGCCTAGCGCCCGCGACAGGAAACGCCCCAAAGCGCAACGTGGACACATCCAAATTTTTGAAAGAAAACAGAGGTGTTTTTTGCGAAGTGCCTACCTGTAGATTTTGGCCTCTAGCTCAGCCGGCACCTAAGGAAACCTACCGAACATGTGCATTTCTGAAAACTAGAGACCGAGGGGAATCCAAGGAGGGGTGACTTGCGGGGCTCGGACCAGGTTTTGTTACCCAGAATCCTTTGCAAACCTCAAAATTTGGCTTAAAAAACACATGTTCCTCACATTTCTGTGGCAGAAAGTTCTGCAATCTGAGAGGAGCCACAAATTTCCTTCCACCCAGCGTTCCAAGTCTCCCGATAAAAATGATACCTCACTTGTGTGGGTAGGCCTAGTGCCCGCGACAGGAAACGCCCCAAAGCGAAACGTGGACACATCCAAATTTTTGAAAGAAAACAGGAGGTGTTTTTTGCGAAGTGCCTACCTGTAGATTTTGGCCTCTAGCTCAGCCGGCACCTAGGGAAACCTACCATACCTGTGCATTTCTGAAAACTAGAGACCTAGGGGAATCCAAGGAGGGGTGACTTGCGGGGCTCGGACGAGGTTCTGTTACCCAGAATCCTTTGGAAACCTCAAAATTTGGCTAAAAAAACACATGTTCCTCACATTTCTGTGGCAGAAAGTTCTGCAATCTGAGAGGAGCCACAAATTTCCTTCCACCCAGCGTTCCCCCAAGTCTCCCGATAAAAATGATACCTCACTTGTGTGGGTAGGCCTAGCGCCCACGACAGGAAACGCCCCAAAGCGCAACGTGGACACATCCAAATTTTTGAAAGAAAACAGGAGGTGTTTTTTGCGAAGTGCCTACCTGTAGATTTTGGCCTCTAGCTCAGCCGGCACCTAGGGAAACCTACCAAACCTGTGCATTTCTGAAAACTAGAGACCTAGGGGAATCGAAGGAGGGGTGACTTGCGGGGCTCGGACCAGGTTCTGTTACCCAGAATCCTTTGCAAACCTTCAAAATGTGGCTAAAAAAACAAATTTTCCTCACATTTCTGTGGCAGAAAGTTCTGGAATCTGAGAGGAGCCACAAATTTCCTTCCACCCAGCGTTCCCCCAAGTCTCCCGATAAAAATGATACCTCACTTGTGTGGGTAGGCCTAGCGCCCGCGACAGGAAACGCCCCAAAGCGCAACCTGGACACATCCAAATTTCTGAAAGAAAACAGAGATGTTTTTTGCGAAGTGCCTACCTGTAGATTTTGGCCTCTAGCTCATCCGGCACCTAGGGAAACCTACCGAACCTGTGCATTTCTGAAAACTAGAGACCTAGGGGAATCCAAGGAGGGGTGACTTGCGGGGCTCGGACTAGGTTCTGTTACCCAGAATCCTTTGCAAACCTCAAAATCTGGCTAAAAAAACACATGTTCCTCACATTTCTGTGGCAGAAAGTTCTGCAATCTGAGAGGAGCCACAAATTTCCTTACACCCAGCGTTCCCCCAAGTCTCCCGATAAAAATGATACCTCACTTGTGTGGGTAGGCCTAGAGCCCGCGACAGGAAAGGCCCCAAAGCGCAACGTGGACACATCCAAATTTTTGAAAGAAAACAGGAGGTGTTTTTTGCGAAGTGCCTACCTGTAGATTTTGGCCTCTAGCTCAGCCGGCACCTAGGGAAACCTACCATATCTGTGCATTTCTGAAAACTAGAGACCTAGGGGAATCCAAGGAGGGGTGACTTGCGGGGCTCGGACGAGGTTCTGTTACCCAGAATCCTTTGCAAACCTCAAAATTTGGCTACAAAAACACATGTTCCTCACATTTGTGTGGCAGAAAGTTCTGGAATCTGAGAGCAGCCACAAATTTCCTTCCACCCAGCGTTCCCCCAAGTCTCCCGATAAAAATGATACCTCACTTGTGTGGGTAGGCCTAGCGCCCGCGACAGGAAATGCCCCAAAGCGCAACGTGGACACATCCCATTTTTTGAAAGAATACAGTGCCTACCTGTGGATTTTGGCCTGTAGCTCAGCCGTCACCTAGGGAAACCTACCAACCCTGTGCATTTTTTAAAACTAGAGACCTAGGGGAATCCAAGATGGGGTGACTTGTTGGGCTCGGACCAGGTTCTGTTACCCAGAATCCTTTGCAAACCTCAAAATTTGGCTAAAAAAACACATGTTCCTCACATTTCTGTGGCAGAAAGTTCTGCAATCTGAGAGGAGCCACAAATTTCCTTCCACCCAGCGTTCCCCCAAGTCTCCCGATAAAAATGATACCTCACTTGTGTGGGTAGGCCTAGCGCCCGCGACAGGAAACGCCCCAAAGCGCAACGTGGACACATCCAAATTTTTGAAAGAAAACAGGAGGTGTTTTTTACGAAGTGCCTACCTGTAGATTTTGGCCTCTAGCTCAGCCGGCACCTAGGGAAACCTACCAAACCTGTGCATTTCTGAAAACTAGAGACCTAGGGGAATCGAAGGAGGGGTGACTTGCGGGGCTCGGACCAGGTTCTGTTACCCAGAATCCTTTGCAAACCTCAAAGTTTGGCTAAAACATTTCTGTGGCAGAAAGTTCTGGAATCTGAGAGGAGCCACAAATTTCCTTCCACCCAGCGTTCCCCCAAGTCTCCCGATAAAAATGATACCTCACTTGTGTGGGTAGGCCTAGCGCCCGCGACAGGAAACGCCCCAAAGCGCAACGTGGACACATCCAAATTTTTGAAAGAAAACAGGAGGTGTTTTTTGCGAAGTGCCTACCTGTAGATTTTGGCCTCTAGCTCAGCCGGCACCTAGGGAAACCTACCAAACCTGTGCATTTCTGAAAACTAGAGACCTAGGGGAATCGAAGGAGGGGTGACTTGCGGGGCTCGGACCAGGTTCTGTTACCCAGAATCCTTTGCAAACCTTCAAAATGTGGCTAAAAAAACAAATTTTCCTCACATTTCTGTGGCAGAAAGTTCTGGAATCTGAGAGGAGCCACAAATTTCCTTCCACCCAGCGTTCCCCCAAGTCTCCCGATAAAAATGATACCTCACTTGTGTGGGTAGGCCTAGCGCCCGCGACAGGAAACGCCCCAAAGCGCAACCTGGACACATCCAAATTTCTGAAAGAAAACAGAGATGTTTTTTGCGAAGTGCCTACCTGTAGATTTTGGCCTCTAGCTCATCCGGCACCTAGGGAAACCTACCGAACCTGTGCATTTCTGAAAACTAGAGACCTAGGGGAATCCAAGGAGGGGTGACTTGCGGGGCTCGGACTAGGTTCTGTTACCCAGAATCCTTTGCAAACCTCAAAATCTGGCTAAAAAAACACATGTTCCTCACATTTCTGTGGCAGAAAGTTCTGCAATCTGAGAGGAGCCACAAATTTCCTTACACCCAGCGTTCCCCCAAGTCTCCCGATAAAAATGATACCTCACTTGTGTGGGTAGGCCTAGAGCCCGCGACAGGAAAGGCCCCAAAGCGCAACGTGGACACATCCAAATTTTTGAAAGAAAACAGGAGGTGTTTTTTGCGAAGTGCCTACCTGTAGATTTTGGCCTCTAGCTCAGCCGGCACCTAGGGAAACCTACCATATCTGTGCATTTCTGAAAACTAGAGACCTAGGGGAATCCAAGGAGGGGTGACTTGCGGGGCTCGGACGAGGTTCTGTTACCCAGAATCCTTTGCAAACCTCAAAATTTGGCTACAAAAACACATGTTCCTCACATTTGTGTGGCAGAAAGTTCTGGAATCTGAGAGCAGCCACAAATTTCCTTCCACCCAGCGTTCCCCCAAGTCTCCCGATAAAAATGATACCTCACTTGTGTGGGTAGGCCTAGCGCCCGCGACAGGAAATGCCCCAAAGCGCAACGTGGACACATCCCATTTTTTGAAAGAATACAGTGCCTACCTGTGGATTTTGGCCTGTAGCTCAGCCGTCACCTAGGGAAACCTACCAACCCTGTGCATTTTTTAAAACTAGAGACCTAGGGGAATCCAAGATGGGGTGACTTGTTGGGCTCGGACCAGGTTCTGTTACCCAGAATCCTTTGCAAACCTCAAAATTTGGCTAAAAAAACACATGTTCCTCACATTTCTGTGGCAGAAAGTTCTGCAATCTGAGAGGAGCCACAAATTTCCTTCCACCCAGCGTTCCCCCAAGTCTCCCGATAAAAATGATACCTCACTTGTGTGGGTAGGCCTAGCGCCCGCGACAGGAAACGCCCCAAAGCGCAACGTGGACACATCCAAATTTTTGAAAGAAAACAGGAGGTGTTTTTTACGAAGTGCCTACCTGTAGATTTTGGCCTCTAGCTCAGCCGGCACCTAGGGAAACCTACCAAACCTGTGCATTTCTGAAAACTAGAGACCTAGGGGAATCGAAGGAGGGGTGACTTGCGGGGCTCGGACCAGGTTCTGTTACCCAGAATCCTTTGCAAACCTCAAAGTTTGGCTAAAACATTTCTGTGGCAGAAAGTTCTGGAATCTGAGAGGAGCCACAAATTTCCTTCCACCCAGCGTTCCCCCAAGTCTCCCGATAAAAATGATACCTCACTTGTGTGGGTAGGCCTAGCGCCCGCGACAGGAAACGCCCCAAAGCGCAACGTGGACACATCCAAATTTTTGAAAGAAAACAGGAGGTGTTTTTTGCGAAGTGCCTACCTGTAGATTTTGGCCTCTAGCTCAGCCGGCACCTAGGGAAACCTACCAAACCTGTGCATTTCTGAAAACTAGAGAGCTAGTTGAATCGAAGGAGGGGTGACTTGCGTGGCTCGGACCAGGTTCTGTTACCCAGAATCCTTTGCAAACCTCAAAATGTGGCTAAAAAAACACATTTTCCTCACATTTCTGTGGCAGAAAGTTCTGGAATCTGAGAGAAGCCACAAATTCCCTTCCACCCAGCGTTCCCCCAAGTCTCCCGATAAAAATGATACCTCACTTGTGTGGGTAGGCCTAGCGCCCGCGACAGGAAACTCCCCAAAGCGCAACGTGGACACATCCAAATTTTTTAAAGAAAACAAGAGGTGCTTTTTGCGAAGTGCCTACCTGTAGATTTTGGCCTCTAGCTCAGCCGGCACCTAGGGAAACCTACCAAACCTGTGCATTTCTGAAAACTAGAGCCCTAGGGGAATCGAAGGAGGGGTGACTTGCTGGGCTCGGACCAGGTTCTGTTACCCAGAATCCTTTGCAAACCTCAAAATTTGGATAAAAAAAACACATGTTCCTCACATTTCTGTGGCAGAAAGTTCAGCAATCTGAGAGGAGCCACAAATTTCTTTCCACCCAGCGTTCCCCCACGTCTCCCGATAAAAATGATACCTCACTTGTGTGGGTAGGCCTAGCGCCCGCGACAGGAAACGCCCCAAAGCGCAACGTGGACACATCCACATTTTTGAAAGAAAACAGAGGTGTTTTTTGCGAAGTGCCTACCTGTAGATTTTGGCCTCTAGCTCAGGCGGCACCTAGGGAAACCTACCGAACCTGTGCATTTCTGAAAACTAGAGACCGAGGGGAATCCAAGGAGGGGTGACTTGCGGGGCTCGGACCAGGTTCTGTTACCCAGAATCCTTTGCAAACCTCAAACTTTGGCTAAAAAAACACATGTTCCTCACATTTCTGTGGCAGAAAGTTCTGCAATCTGAGAGGAGCCACAAATTTCCTTCCACCCAGCGTTCCCCCAAGTCTCCCGATAAAAATGATACCTCACTTGTGTGGGTAGGCCTAGCGCCCGCGACAGGAAACGCACCAAAGCGCAACGTGGACACATCCAAATTCTTGAAAGAAAACAGGAGGTGTTTTTTGCGAAGTGCCTACCTGTAGATTTTGGCCTCTAGCTCAGCCGGCACCTAGGGAAACCTACCAAACCTGTGCATTTCTGAAAACTAGAGACCTAGGGGAATCGAAGGAGGGGTGACTTGCGGGGCTCGGACCAGGTTCTGTTACCCAGAATCCTTTGCAAACCTCAAAATTTGGCTAAAAAAACACATGTTCCTCACATTTGTGTGGCAGAAAGTTCTGGAATCTGAGAGGAGCCACAAATTTCCTTCCACCCAGCGTTCCCCCAAGTCTCCCAATAAAAATGATACCTCACTTGTGTGGGTAGGCCTAGCGCCCGCGACAGGAAATGCCCCAAAGCGCAACGTGGACACATCCCATTTTTTGAAAGAATACAGTGCCTACCTGTGGATTTTGGCCTGTAGCTCAGCCGTCACCTAGGGAAACCTACCAACCCTGTGCATTTTTTAAAACTAGAGACCTAGGGGAATCCAAGATGGGGTGACTTGTTGGGCTCGGACCAGGTTCTGTTACCCAGAATCCTTTGCAAACCTCAAAATTTGGCTAAAAAAACACATGTTCCTCACATTTCTGTGGCAGAAAGTTCTGCAATCTGAGAGGAGCCACAAATTTCCTTCCACCCAGCGTTCCCCCAAGGCTCCCGATAAAAATGATACCTCACTTGTGTGGGTAGGCCTAGCGCCCGCGACAGGAAACGCCCCAAAGCGCAACGTGGACACATCCAAATTTTTGAAAGAAAACAGGAGGTGTTTTTTACGAAGTGCCTACCTGTAGATTTTGGCCTCTAGCTCAGCCGGCACCTAGGGAAACCTACCAAACCTGTGCATTTCTGAAAACTAGAGACCTAGGGGAATCGAAGGAGGGGTGACTTGCGGGGCTCGGACCAGGTTCTGTTACCCAGAATCCTTTGCAAACCTCAAAGTTTGGCTAAAACATTTCTGTGGCAGAAAGTTCTGGAATCTGAGAGGAGCCACAAATTTCCTTCCACCCAGCGTTCCCCCAAGTCTCCCGATAAAAATGATACCTCACTTGTGTGGGTAGGCCTAGCGCCCGCGACAGGAAACGCCCCAAAGCGCAACGTGGACACATCCAAATTTTTGAAAGAAAACAGGAGGTGTTTTTTGCGAAGTGCCTACCTGTAGATTTTGGCCTCTAGCTCAGCCGGCACCTAGGGAAACCTACCAAACCTGTGCATTTCTGAAAACTAGAGAGCTAGTTGAATCGAAGGAGGGGTGACTTGCGGGGCTCGGACCAGGTTCTGTTACCCAGAATCCTTTGCAAACCTCAAAGATAGGCTAAAAAAAACACATGTTCCTCACATTTCTGTGGCAGAAAGTTCTGGAATCTGAGAGGAGCCACAAATTTCCTTCCACCCAGCGTTCCCCCAAGTCTCCCAATAAAAATGATACCTCACTTGTGTGGGTAGGCCTGGCGCCCGCGACAGGAAACTCCCCAAAGCGCAACGTGGACACATCCAAATTTTTGAAAGAAAACAAGGTGTGCTTTTTGCGAAGTGCCTACCTGTAGATTTTGGCCTCTAGCTCAGCCGGCACCTAGGGAAACCTACCAAACCTGTGCATTTCTGAAAAATAGAGACCTAGGGGAATCGAAGGAGGGGTGACTTGCGGGGCTCGGACCAGGTTCTGTTACCCAGAATCCTTTGCAAACCTCAAAATGTGGCTAAAAAAACACATTTTCCTCACATTTCTGTGGCAGAAAGTTCTGGAATCTGAGAGGAGCCACAAATTCCCTTCCACCCAGCGTTCCCCCAAGTCTCCCGATAAAAATGATACCTCACTTGTGTGGGTAGGCCTAGCGCCCGCGACAGGAAACGCCCCAAAGCACAACGTGGACACATCCAAATTATTGAAAGAAAACAGAGGTGTTTTTTGCGAAGTGCCTACCTGTAGATTTTGGCCTCTAGCTCAGCCGGCACCTAGGGAAACCTACCAAACCTGTGCATTTCTGAAAACTAGAGCCCTAGGGGAATCCAAGGAGGGGTGACTTGCTGGGCTCGGACCAGGTTCTGTTACCCAGAATCCTTTGCAAACCTCAAAATTTGGATAAAAAAAACACATGTTCCTCACATTTCTGTGGCAGAAAGTTCAGCAATCTGAGAGGAGCCACAAATTTCTTTCCACCCAGCGTTCCCCCACGTCTCCCGATAAAAATGATACCTCACTTGTGTGGGTAGGCCTAGCGCCCGCGACAGGAAACGCCCCAAAGCGCAACGTGGACACATCCACATTTTTGAAAGAAAACAGAGGTGTTTTTTGCGAAGTGCCTACCTGTAGATTTTGGCCTCTAGCTCAGGCGGCACCTAGGGAAACCTACCGAACCTGTGCATTTCTGAAAACTAGAGACCGAGGGGAATCCAAGGAGGGGTGACTTGCGGGGCTCGGACCAGGTTCTGTTACCCAGAATCCTTTGCAAACCTCAAACTTTGGCTAAAAAAACACATGTTCCTCACATTTCTGTGGCAGAAAGTTCTGCAATCTGAGAGGAGCCACAAATTTCCTTCCACCCAGCGTTCCCCCAAGTCTCCCGATAAAAATGATACCTCACTTGTGTGGGTAGGCCTAGCGCCCGCGACAGGAAACGCACCAAAGCGCAACGTGGACACATCCAAATTCTTGAAAGAAAACAGGAGGTGTTTTTTGCGAAGTGCCTACCTGTAGATTTTGGCCTCTAGCTCAGCCGGCACCTAGGGAAACCTACCAAACCTGTGCATTTCTGAAAACTAGAGACCTAGGGGAATCGAAGGAGGGGTGACTTGCGGGGCTCGGACCAGGTTCTGTTACCCAGAATCCTTTGCAAACCTCAAAATTTGGCTAAAAAAACACATGTTCCTCACATTTGTGTGGCAGAAAGTTCTGGAATCTGAGAGGAGCCACAAATTTCCTTCCACCCAGCGTTCCCCCAAGTCTCCCAATAAAAATGATACCTCACTTGTGTGGGTAGGCCTAGCGCCCGCAACAGGAAACGCCCCAAAGCGCAACGTGGACACATCCAAATTTTTGAAAGAAAACAGAGGTGTTTTTTGCGAAGTGCCTACCTGTAGATTTTGGCCTCTAGCTCAGCCGGCACCTAGGGAAACCTACCAAACCTGTGCATTTCTGAAAACTAGAGACCTAGGGGAATCGAAGGAGGAGTGACTTGCGGGGCTCGGACCAGGTTCTGTTACCCAGAATCCTTTGCAAACCTCAAAATTTGGCTAAACAAAACACATGTTCCTCACATTTCTGTGGCAGAAAGTTCTGCAATCTGAGAGGAGCCACAAATTTCCTTCCACCCAGCGTTCCCCCAAGTCTCCAGATAAAAATGATACCTCACTTGTGTGGGTAGGCCTAGCGCCCGCGACAGGAAACGCCCCAAAGTGCAACGTGGACACATCCAAATTTTTGAAAGAAAACAGGAGGTGTTTTTTGCGAAGTGCCTACCTGTAGATTTTGGCCTCTAGCTCAGCCGGCACCTAGGGAAACCTACCAAACCTGTGCATTTCTGAATACTAGAGACCTAGGGGAATCGAAGGAGGGGTGACTTGCGGGGCTCGGACCAGGTTCTGTTACCCAGAATCCTTTGCAAACCTCAAAATTTGGCTAAAAAAACACATGTTCCTCACATTTCTGTGGCAGAAAGTTCTGGAATCTGAGAGGAGCCACAAATTTCCTTCCACCCAGAGTTCCCCCAAGTCTCCCGATAAAAATGATTCCTCACTTGTGTGGGTAGGCCTAGCGCCCGCAACAGGAAACGCCCCAAAGCGCAACATGGACACATCCAACTTTTTGAAAGAAAACAGAGGTGTTTTTTGCGAAGTGCCTACCTGTAGATTTTGGCCTCTAGCTCAGCCGGCACCTAGGGAAACCTACCAAACCTGTGCATTTCTGAAAACTAGAGACCTAGGGGAATCCAAGATGGGGTGACTTGCGGGGCTCGGACCAGGTTCTGTTACCCAGAATCCTTTGCAAACCTCAAAATTTGGCTAAACAAAACACATGTTTCTCACTTTTCTGTGGCAGAAAGTTCTGGAATCTGAGAGGAGCCACAAATTTCCTTCCACCCAGCGTTCCCCCAAGTCTCCCGATAAAAATTATACCTCACTTGTGTGGGTAGGCTTAGCGCCCGCGACAGGAAACGCCTCAAAGCGCAACGTGGACACATCCAACTTTTTGAAAGAAAACAGAGGTGTTTTTTGCGAAGTGCCTACCTGTAGATTTTGGCCTCTAGCTCAGCCGGCACCTAGGGAAACCTACCAAACCTGTGCATTTCTGAAAACTAGAGACCTAGGGGAATCCAAGGAGGGGTGACTTGCGGGGCTCGGACCAGGTTCTGTTACCCAGAATCCTTTGCAAACCTCAAAGATAGGCTAAAAAAAACACATGTTCCTCACATTTCTGTGGCAGAAAGTTCTGGAATCTGAGAGGAGCCACAAATTTCCTTCCACCCAGCGTTCCCCCAAGTCTCCCAATAAAAATGATACCTCACTTGTGTGGGTAGGCCTAGCGCCCGCGACAGGAAACGCCCCAAAGCGCAACGTGGACACATCCAAATTTTTGAAAGAAAACAGAGGTGTTTTTTGCGAAGTGCCTACCTGTAGATTTTGGCCTCTAGCTCAGCCGGCACCTAAGGAAACCTACCGAACCTGTGCATTTCTGAAAACTAGAGACCGAGGGGAATCCAAGGAGGGGTGACTTGCGGGGATCAGACCAGGTTCTGTTACCCAGAATCCTTTGCAAACCTCAAAATTTGGCTGAAAAAACACATGTTCCTCACATTTCTGTGGCAGAAAGTTCTGCAATCTGAGAGGAGCCATAAATTTCCTTCCACCCAGGGTTCCCCCAAGTCTCCCGATAAAAATGATACCTCACTTGTGTGGGTAGGCCTAGCGCCCGCGACAGGAAACGCCCCAAAGCGAAACGTGGACACATCCACATTTTTGAAAGAAAACAGGAGGTATTTTTTGCGAAGTGCCTACCTGTAGATTTTGGCCTCTAGCTCAGCCGGCACCTAGGGAAACCTACCATACCTGTGCATTTCTGAAAACTAGAGACCTAGGGGAATCCAAGGAGGGGTGACTTGCGGGGCTCGGACGAGGTTCTGTTACCCAGAATCCTTTGCAAACCTCAAAATTTGGCTAAAAAAACACATGTTCCTCACATTTCTGTGGCAGAAAGTTCTGGAATCTGAGAGGAGCCACAAATTTCCTTCCACCCAGCGTTCCCCCAAGTCTCCCGATAAAAATGATACCTCACTTGTGTGGGTAGGCCTAGCGCCCGCGACAGGAAACGCCCCAAAGCGCAACCTGGACACATCCAAATTTCTGAAAGAAAACAGAGATGTTTTTTGCGAAGTGCCTACCTGTAGAATTTGGCCTCTAGCTCAGCCGGCACCTAGGGAAACCTACCATACCTGTGCATTTGTGAAAACTAGAGACCTAGGGGAATCCAAAGAGGGGTGACTTGCGGGGCTCGGACCAGGTTCTGTTACCCAGAATCCTTTGCAAACCTCAAAATTTGGCTACAAAAACACATGTTCCTCACATTTGTGTGGCAGAAAGTTCTGGAATCTGAGAGGAGCCACGAATTTCCTTCCACCCAGCGTTCCCCCAAGTCTCCCGATAAAAATGATACCTCACTTGTGTGGGTAGGCCTAGCGCCCGCGACAGGAAATGCCCCAAAGCGCAACGTGGACACATCCCATTTTATGAAAGAAAACAGTGCCTACCTGTGGATTTTGGCCTGTAGCTCAGCCGTCACCTAGGGAAACCTACCAACCCTGTGCATTTTTTAAAACTAAAGACCTAGGGGAATCCAAGATGGGGTGACTTGTTGGGCTCGGACGAGGTTCTGTTACCCAGAATCCTTTGCAAACCTCAAAATTTGGCTAAAAAAACACATGTTCCTCACATTTCTGTGGCAGAAAGTTCTGCAATATGAGAGGAGCCACAAATTTCCTTCCACCCCGCGTTCCCCCAAGTCTCCCAATAAAAATGATACCTCACTTGTGTGGGTAGGCCTAGCGCCCGCGACAGGAAACTCCCCAAAGCACAACGTGGACACATCCACATTTTTGAAAGAAAACAAGAGGTGCTTTTTGCGAAGTGCCTACCTGTAGATTTTGGCCTCTAGCTCAGCCGGCACCTAGGGAAACCTACCAAACCTGTGCATTTCTGAAAACTAGAGACCTAGGGGAATCGAAGGAGGGGTGACTTGCGGGGCTCGGACCAGGTTCTGTGACCCAGAATCCTTTGCAAACCTCAAAATGTGGCTAAAAAAACACATTTTCCTCACATTTCTGTGGCAGAAAGTTCTGGAATCTGAGAGGAGCCACAAATTTCCTTCCACCCAGAGTTCCCCCAAGTCTCCCGATAAAAATGATTCCTCACTTGTGTGGGTAGGCCTAGCGCCCGCGACAGGAAACGCCCCAAAGCGCAACATGGACACATCCAACTTTTTGAAAGAAAACAGAGGTGTTTTTTGCGAAGTGCCTACCTGTAGATTTTGGCCACTAGCTCAGCCGGCACCTAGGGAAACCTACCAAACCTGTGCATTTCTGAAAACTAGAGACCTAGGGGAATCCAAGATGGGGTGACTTGCGGGGCTCGGACCAGGTTCTGTTACCCAGAATCCTTTGCAAACCTCAAAATTTGGCTAAACAAAACACATGTTTCTCACATTTCTGTGGCAGAAAGTTCTGGAATCTGAGAGGAGCCACAAATTTCCTTCCACCCAGCGTTCCCCCAAGTCTCCCGATAAAAATTATACCTCACTTGTGTGGGTAGGCTTAGCGCCCGCGACAGGAAACGCCTCAAAGCGCAACGTGGACACATCCAACTTTTTGAAAGAAAACAGAGGTGTTTTTTGCGAAGTGCCTACCTGTAGATTTTGGCCTCTAGCTCAGCCGGCACCTAGGGAAACCTACCAAACCTGTGCATTTCTGAAAACTAGAGACCTAGGGGAATCCAAGGAGGGGTGACTTGCGGGGCTCGGACCAGGTTCTGTTACCCAGAATCCTTTGCAAACCTCAAAGATAGGCTAAAAATAACACATGTTCCTCACATTTCTGTGGCAGAAAGTTCTGGAATCTGAGAGGAGCCACAAATTTCCTTCCACCCAGCGTTCCCCCAAGTCTCCCAATAAAAATGATACCTCACTTGTGTGGGTAGGCCTAGCGCCCGCAACAGGAAACGCCCCAAAGCGCAACGTGGACACATCCAAATTTTTGAAAGAAAACAGAGGTGTTTTTTGCGAAGTGCCTACCTGTAGATTTTGGCCTCTAGCTCAGCCGGCACCTAAGGAAAAATACCGAACCTGTGCATTTCTGAAAACTAGAGACCGAGGGGAATCCAAGGAGGGGTGACTTGCGGGGCTCAGACCAGGTTCTGTTACCCAGAATCCTTTGCAAACCTCAAAATTTGGCTGAAAAAACACATGTTCCTCACATTTCTGTGGCAGAAAGTTCTGCAATCTGAGAGGAGCCATAAATTTCCTTCCACCCAGGGTTCCCCCAAGTCTCCCGATAAAAATGATACCTCACTTGTGTGGGTAGGCCTAGCGCCCGCGACAGGAAACGCCCCAAAGCGAAACGTGGACACATCCACATTTTTGAAAGAAAACAGGAGGTGTTTTTTGCGAAGTGCCTACCTGTAGATTTTGGCCTCTAGCTCAGCCGGCACCTAGGGAAACCTACCAAACCTGTGCATTTCTGAAAACTAGAGACCTAGGGGAATCCAAGATGGGGTGACTTGTTGGGCTCGGACGAGGTTCTGTTACCCAGAATCCTTTGCAAACCTCAAAATTTGGCTAAAAAAACACATGTTCCTCACATTTCTGTGGCAGAAAGTTCTGCAATATGAGAGGAGCCACAAATTTCCTTCCACCCAGCGTTCCCCCAAGTCTCCCAATAAAAATGATACCTCACTTGTGTGGGTAGGCCTAGCGCCCGCGACAGGAAACTCCCCAAAGCACAACGTGGACACATCCACATTTTTGAAAGAAAACAAGAGGTGCTTTTTGCGAAGTGCCTACCTGTAGATTTTGGCCTCTAGCTCAGCCGGCACCTAGGAAAACCTACCAAACCTGTGCATTTCTGAAAACTAGAGACCTAGGGGAATCGAAGGAGGGGTGACTTGCGGGGCTCGGACCAGGTTCTGTGACCCAGAATCCTTTGCAAACCTCAAAATGTGGCTAAAAAAACACATTTTCCTCACATTTCTGTGGCAGAAAGTTCTGGAATCTGAGAGGAGCCACAAATTTCCTTCCACCCAGAGTTCCCCCAAGTCTCCCGATAAAAATGATTCCTCACTTGTGTGGGTAGGCCTAGCGCCCGCGACAGGAAACGCCCCAAAGCGCAACATGGACACATCCAACTTTTTGAAAGAAAACAGAGGTGTTTTTTGCGAAGTGCCTACCTGTAGATTTTGGCCACTAGCTCAGCCGGCACCTAGGGAAACCTACCAAACCTGTGCATTTCTGAAAACTAGAGACCTAGGGGAATCCAAGATGGGGTGACTTGCGGGGCTCGGACCAGGTTCTGTTACCCAGAATCCTTTGCAAACCTCAAAATTTGGCTAAACAAAACACATGTTTCTCACATTTCTGTGGCAGAAAGTTCTGGAATCTGAGAGGAGCCACAAATTTCCTTCCACCCAGCGTTCCCCCAAGTCTCCCGATAAAAATTATACCTCACTTGTGTGGGTAGGCTTAGCGCCCGCGACAGGAAACGCCTCAAAGCGCAACGTGGACACATCCAACTTTTTGAAAGAAAACAGAGGTGTTTTTTGCGAAGTGCCTACCTGTAGATTTTGGCCTCTAGCTCAGCCGGCACCTAGGGAAACCTACCAAACCTGTGCATTTCTGAAAACTAGAGACCTAGGGGAATCCAAGGAGGGGTGACTTGCGGGGCTCGGACCAGGTTCTGTTACCCAGAATCCTTTGCAAACCTCAAAGATAGGCTAAAAAAAACACATGTTCCTCACATTTCTGTGGCAGAAAGTTCTGGAATCTGAGAGGAGCCACAAATTTCCTTCCACCCAGCGTTCCCCCAAGTCTCCCAATAAAAATGATACCTCACTTGTGTGGGTAGGCCTAGCGCCCGCGACAGGAAACGCCCCAAAGCGCAACGTGGACACATCCAAATTTTTGAAAGAAAACAGAGGTGTTTTTTGCGAAGTGCCTACCTGTAGATTTTGGCCTCTAGCTCAGCCGGCACCTAAGGAAAAATACCGAACCTGTGCATTTCTGAAAACTAGAGACCGAGGGGAATCCAAGGAGGGGTGACTTGCGGGGCTCAGACCAGGTTCTGTTACCCAGAATCCTTTGCAAACCTCAAAATTTGGCTGAAAAAACACATGTTCCTCACATTTCTGTGGCAGAAAGTTCTGCAATCTGAGAGGAGCCATAAATTTCCTTCCACCCAGGGTTCCCCCAAGTCTCCCGATAAAAATGATACCTCACTTGTGTGGGTAGGCCTAGCGCCCGCGACAGGAAACGCCCCAAAGCGAAACGTGGACACATCCACATTTTTGAAAGAAAACAGGAGGTGTTTTTTGCGAAGTGCCTACCTGTAGATTTTGGCCTCTAGCTCAGCCGGCACCTAGGGAAACCTACCAAACCTGTGCATTTCTGAAAACTAGAGACCTAGGGGAATCCAAGGAGGGGTGACTTGCGGGGCTCGGACGAGGTTCTGTTACCCAGAATCCTTTGCAAACCTCAAAATGTGGCTAAAAAAACACATGTTCCTCACATTTCTGTGGCAGAAAGTTCTGGAATCTGAGAGGAGCCACAAATTTCCTTCCACCCAGCGTTCCCCCAAGTCTCCCGATAAAAATGATACCTCACTTGTGTGGGTAGACCTAGCGCCCGCGACAGGAAATGCCCCAAAGCGCAACGTGGACACATCCCATTTTTTTAAAGAAAACAGTGCCTACCTGTGGATTTTGGCCTGTAGCTCAGCCGTCACCTAGGGAAACCTACCAACCCTGTGCATTTTTTAAAACTAAAGACCTAGGGGAATCCAAGATGGGGTGACTTGTTGGGCTCGGACGAGGTTCTGTTACCCAGAATCCTTTGCACACCTCAAAATTTGGCTAAAAAAACACATTTTCCTCACATTTCTGTGGCAGAAAGTTCTGCAATATGAGAGGAGCCACAAATTTCCTTCCACCCAGCGTTCCCCCAAGTCTCCCAATAAAAATGATACCTCACTTGTGTGGGTAGGCCTAGCGCCCGCGACAGGAAACTCCCCAAAGCACAACGTGGACACATCCACATTTTTGAAAGAAAACAAGAGGTGCTTTTTGCGAAGTGCCTACCTGTAGATTTTGGCCTCTAGCTCAGCCGGCACCTAGGGAAACCTACCAAACCTGTGCATTTCTGAAAACTAGAGACCTAGGGGAATCGAAGGAGGGGTGACTTGCGGGGCTCGGACCAGGTTCTGTTACCCAGAATCCTTTGCAAACCTCAAAATGTGGCTAAAAAAACACATTTTCCTCATATTTCTGTGGCAGAAAATTCTGGAATCTGAGAGGAGCCACAAATTTCCTTCCACCCAGCGTTCCCCCAAGTCTCCCGATAAAAATGATACCTCACTTGTGTGGGTAGGCCTAGCGCCCGCGACAGGAAACGCCCCAAAGCACAACGTGGACACATCCAAATTTTTGAAAGAAAACAGAGGTGTTTTTTGCGAAGTGCCTACCTGTAGATTTTGGCCTCTAGCTCAGCCGGCACCTAGGGAAACCTACCAAACCTGTGCATTTCTGAAAACTAGAGACCTAGGGGAATCCAAGGAGGGGTGACTTGCTGGGCTCGGACCAGGTTCTGTTACCCAGAATCCTTTGCAAACCTCAAAATTTGGATAAAAAAAACACATGTTCCTCACATTTCTGTGGCAGAAAGTTCTGCAATCTGAGAGGAGCCACAAATTTCCTTCCACCCAGCGTTCCCCCACGTCTCCCGATAAAAATGATACCTCACTTGTGTGGGTAGGCCTAGCGCCCGCGACAGGAAACGCCCCAAAGCGCAACGTGGACACATCCAAATTTTTGAAAGAAAACAGAGGTGTTTTTTGCGAAGTGCTTACCTGTAGATTTTGGCCTCTAGCTCAGCCGGCACCTAGGGAAACCTACCATACCTGTGCATTTCTGAAAACTAGAGACCTAGGGGAATCCAAGGAGGGGTGACTTGCGGGGCTCGGACGAGGTTCTGTTACCCAGAATCCTTTGCAAACCTCAAAATTTGGCTAAAAAAACACATGTTCCTCACATTTCTGTGGCAGAAAGTTATGGAATCTGAGAGGAGCCTCAAATTTCCTTCCACCCAGCGTTCCCCCAAGTCTCCCGATAAAAATGATACCTCACTTGTGTGGGTAGGCCTAGCGCCCGCGACAGGAAACGCCCCAAAGCGCAACGTGGACACATCCAAATTTTCGAAAGAAAACAGGAGGTGTTTTTTACGATTTTGGCCTCTAGCTCAGCCGGCACCTAGGGAAACCTACCAAACCTGTGCATTTCTGAAAACTAGAGACCTAGGGGAATCGAAGGAGGGGTGACTTGCGGGGCTCGGACCAGGTTCTTTTACCCAGAATCCTTTGCAAACTTTCAAAATGTGGCTAAAAAAACAAATTTTCCTCACATTTCTGTGGCAGAAAGTTCTGGAATCTGAGAGGAGCCACAAATTTCCTTCCACCCAGCGTTCCCCCAAGTCTCCCGATAAAAATGATACCTCACTTGTGTGGGTAGGCCTAGCGCCCGCGACAGGAAACGCCCCAAAGCGCAACCTGGACACATCCAAATTTCTGAAAGAAAACAGAGATGTTTTTGGCGAAGTGCCTACCTGTAGATTTTGGCCTCTAGCTCAGCCGGCACCTAGGGAAACCTACCGAACCTGTGCATTTCTGAAAACTAGAGACCTAGGGGAATCCAAGGAGGGGTGACTTGCGGGGCTCGGACCAGGTTCTGTTACCCAGAATCCTTTGCAAACCTCAAAATTTGGCTAAAAAAACACATGTTCCTCACATTTGTGTGGCAGAAAGTTCTGGAATCTGAGAGGAGCCACAAATTTCCTTCCACCCAGCGTTCCCCCAAGTCTCCCAATAAAAATGATACCTCACTTGTGTGGGTAGGCCTAGCGCCCGCAACAGGAAACGCCCCAAAGCGCAACGTGGACACATCCAAATTTTTGAAAGAAAACAGAGGTGTTTTTTGCGAAGTGCCTACCTGTAGATTTTGGCCTCTAGCTCAGCCGGCACCTAGGGAAACCTACCAAACCTGTGCATTTCTGAAAACTAGAGACCTAGGGGAATCGAAGGAGGAGTGACTTGCGGGGCTCGGACCAGGTTCTGTTACCCAGAATCCTTTGCAAACCTCAAAATTTGGCTAAACAAAACACATGTTTCTCACATTTCTGTGGCAGAAAGTTCTGGAATCTGAGAGGAGCCACAAATTTCCTTCCACCCAGCGTTCCCCCAAGTCTCCCGATAAAAATTATACCTCACTTGTGTGGGTAGGCTTAGCGCCCGCGACAGGAAACGCCTCAAAGCGCAACGTGGACACATCCAACTTTTTGAAAGAAAACAGAGGTGTTTTTTGCGAAGTGCCTACCTGTAGATTTTGGCCTCTAGCTCAGCCGGCACCTAGGGAAACCTACCAAACCTGTGCATTTCTGAAAACTAGAGACCTAGGGGAATCCAAGGAGGGGTGACTTGCGGGGCTCGGACCAGGTTCTGTTACCCAGAATCCTTTGCAAACCTCAAAGATAGGCTAAAAAAAACACATGTTCCTCACATTTCTGTGGCAGAAAGTTCTGGAATCTGAGAGGAGCCACAAATTTCCTTCCACCCAGCGTTCCCCCAAGTCTCCCGATAAAAATGATACCTCACTTGTGTGGGTAGGCCTAGCGCCCGCGACAGGAAACGCCCCAAAGCACAACGTGGACACATCCAAATTTTTGAAAGAAAACAGAAGTGTTTTTTGCGAAGTGCCTACCTGTAGATTTTGGCCTCTAGCTCAGCCGGCACCTAGGGAAACCTACCAAACCTGTGCATTTCTGAAAACTAGAGACCTAGGGGAATCCAAGGAGGGGTGACTTGCTGGGCTCGGACCAGGTTCTATTACCCAGAATCCTTTGAAACCTCAAAATTTGGATAAAAAAACACATGTTCCTCACATTTCTGTGGCAGAAAGTTCTGCAATCTGAGAGGAGCCACAAATTTCCTTCCACCCAGCGTTCCCCCACGTCTCCCGATAAAAATGATACCTCCCTTGTGTGGGTAGGCCTAGCGCCCGCGACAGGAAACGCCCCAAAGCGCAACGTGGACACATCCAAATTTTTGAAAGAAAACAGGAGGTGTTTTTTGCGAAGTGCCTACCTGTAGATTTTGGCCTCTAGCTCAGCCGGCACCTAGGGAAACCTACCAAACCTGTGCATTTCTGAAAACTAGAGAGCTAGGTGAATCGAAGGAGGGGTGACTTGCGGGGCTCGGACCAGGTTGTGTTACCCAGAATCCTTTGCAAACCTCAAAGATAGGCTAAAAAAAACACATGTTCCTCACATTTCTGTGGCAGAAAGTTCTGGAATCTGAGAGGAGCCACAAATTTCCTTCCACCCAGCGTTCCCCCAAGTCTCCCGATAAAAATGATACCTCACTTGTGTGGGTAGGCTTAGCGCCCGCGACAGGAAACGCCCCAAAGCGCAACGTGGACACATCCAAATTTTTGTAAGAAAACAGGAGGTGTTTTTTCCGAAGTGCCTCCCTGTAGATTTTGGCCTCTAGCTCAGCCGGCACCTAGGGAAACCTACCAAACCTGTGCATTTCTGAATACTAAAGACCTAGGGGAATCGAAGGAGGGGTGACTGGCGGGGCTCGGATCAGGTTCTGTTACCCAGAATCCTTTGCAAACCTCAAAATTTGGCTAAAAAAAACACATGTTCCTCACATTTCTGTGGCAGAAAGTTCTGGAATCTGAGTGGAGCCACAAATTTCCTTCCAGCCAGCGTTCCCCCAAGTCTCCCGATAAAAAAGATACCTCACTTGTGTGGGTAGGCCTAGCGCCCGCGACAGGAAACGCCCCAAAGCGAAACGTGGACACATCCACATTTTTGAAAGAAAACAGGAGGTGCTTTTTGCGAAGTGCCTACCTGTAGATTTTGGCCTCTAGCTCAGCCGGCACCTAGGGACACCTACCAAACCTGTGCATTTCTGAAAACTAGAGACCTAGGGGAATCGAAGGAGGGGTGACTTGCGGGGCTCGGACCAGGTTCTGTTACCCAGAATCCTTTGCAAACCTCAAAATTTGGATAAAAAAACTCATTTTCCTCACATTTCTGTGGCAGAAAGTTCTGGAATCTGAGAGGAGCCACAAATTTCCTTCCACCCAGCATTCCCCCAAGTCTCCCGATAAAAATGATACCTCACTTGTGTGGGCAGGCCTAGCGCCCGCGACAGGAAATGCCCCAAAGCTCAACGTGGACACATCCAAATTTTTGAAAGAAAACAGAGGTGTTTTTTGCGAAGTGCCTACCTGTAGATTTTGGCCTCTAGCTCAGCCGGCACCTAGGGAAACCTACCAAACCTGTGCATTTCTGAAAACTAGAGACCTAGGGGAATCGAAGGAGGGGTGACTTGCGGGGCTCGGACCAGGTTCTGTTACCCAGAATCCTTTGCAAACCTCAAAGATAGGCTAAAAATAACACATGTTCCTCACATTTCTGTGGCAGGAAGTTCTGGAATCTGAGAGGAGCCACAAATTTCCTTCCACCCAGCGTTCCCCCAAGTCTCCCGATAAAAATGATACCTCACTTGTGTGGGTAGGCCTAGCGCCCGCGACAGGAAACGCCCCAAAGCGCAATGTGGACACATCCAAATTTTTGAAAGAAAACAGGAGGTGCTTTTTGCGAAGTGCCTACCTGTAGATTTTGGCCTCTAGCTCAGCCGGCACCTAGGGAACCCTACCAAACCTGTGCATTTCTGAAAACTAGAGACCTAGGGGAATCTAAGGAGGGGTGACTTGCGGGGCTCGGACCAGGTTCTGTTACCCAGAATCCTTTGCAAACCTCAAAATGTGGCTAAAAAAACACATTTTCCTCACATTTCTGTGGCAGAAAGTTCTGGAATCTGAGAGGAGCCACAAATTCCCTTCCACCCAGCGTTCCCCCAAGTGTCCCGATAAAAATGATACCTCACTTGTGTGGGTAGGCCTAGCGCCCGCGACAGGAAACGCCCCAAAGCACAACGTGGACACATCCAAATTTTTGAAAGAAAACAGAGGTGTTTTTTGCGAAGTGCCTACCTGTAGATTTTGGCCTCTAGCTCAGCCGGCACCTAGGGAAACCTACCAAACCTGTGCATTTCTGAAAACTAGACCTCTAGGGGAATCCAAGGAGGGGTGACTTGCTGGGCTCGGACCAGGTTCTGTTACCCAGAATCCTTTGAAACCTCAAAATTTGGACAAAAAAACACATGTTCCTCACATTTCTGTGGCAGAAAGTTCTGCAATCTGAGAGGAGCCACAAATTTCCTTCCACCCAGCGTTCCCCCACGTCTCCCGATAAAAATGATACCTCACTTGTGTGGGTAGGCCTAGCGCCCGTGACAGGAAACGCCCCAAAGCGCAACGTGGACACATCCAAATTTTTGAAAGAAAACAGAGGTGTTTTTTGCGAAGTGCCTACCTGTAGATTTTGGCCTCTAGCTCAGCCGGCACCTAGGGAAACCTACCGAACCTGTGCATTTTGGAAAATTAGAGACCGAGGGGAATCGAAGGAGGGGTGACTTGCGGGGCTCGGACCAGGTTCTGTTACCCAGAATCCTTTGCAAACCTCAAAATTTGGCTAAAAAAACACATGTTCCTCACATTTCTGTGGCAGAAAGTTCTGGAATCTGAGAGGAGCCACAAATTTTCTTCCACCCAGAGTTCCCCCAAGTCTCCCGATAAAAATGATACCTCACTTGTGTGGGTAGGCCTAGCGCCCGCGACAGGAAACGCCCCAAAGCGCAATGTGGACACATCCAACTTTTTGAAAGAAAACAGAGGTGTTTTTTGCGAAGTGCCTACCTGTAGATTTTGGCCTCTAGCTCAGCCGGCACCTAGGGAAACCTACCAAACCTGTGCATTTCTGAAAACTAGAGACCTAGGGGAATCGAAGGAGGGGTGACTTGCGGGGCTCGGACCAGGTTCTGTTACCCAGAATCCTTTGCAAACCTCAAAGATAGGCTAAAAAAAACACATGTTCCTCACATTTCTGTGGCAGGAAGTTCTGGAATCTGAGAGGAGCCACAAATTTCCTTCCACCTAGCGTTCCCCCAAGTCTCCCGATAAAAATGATACCTCACTTGTGTGGGTAGGCTTAGCGCCCGTGACAGGAAACGCCCCAAAGCGCAACGTGGACACATCCAAATTTTTGTAAGAAAACAGGAGGTGTTTTTTCCGAAGTGCCTCCCTGTAGATTTTGGCCTCTAGCTCAGCCGGCACCTAGGGAAACCTACCAAACCTGTGCATTTCTGAATACTAAAGACCTAGGGGAATCGAAGGAGGGGTGACTGGCGGGGCTCGGATCAGGTTCTGTTACCCAGAATCCTTTGCAAACCTCAAAATTTGGCTAAAAAAAACACATGTTCCTCACATTTCTGTGGCAGAAAGTTCTGGAATCTGAGTGGAGCCACAAATTTCCTTACAGCCAGCGTTCCCCCAAGTCTCCCGATAAAAAAGATACCTCACTTGTGTGGGTAGGCCTAGCGCCCGCGACAGGAAACGCCCCAAAGCGAAACGTGGACACATCCACATTTTTGAAAGAAAACAGGAGGTGCTTTTTGCGAAGTGCCTACCTGTAGATTTTGGCCTCTAGCTCAGCCGGCACCTAGGGAAACCTACCAAACCTGTGCATTTCTGAAAACTAGAGACCTAGGGGAATCGAAGGAGGGGTGACTTGCGGGGCTCGGACCAGGTTCTGTTACCCAGAATCCTTTGCAAACCTCAAAATTTGGATAAAAAAACTCATTTTCCTCACATTTCTGTGGCAGAAAGTTCTGGAATCTGAGAGGAGCCACAAATTTCCTTCCACCCAGCATTCCCCCAAGTCTCCCGATAAAAATGATACCTCACTTGTGTGGGCAGGCCTAGCGCCCGCGACAGGAAATGCCCCAAAGCTCAACGTGGACACATCCAAATTTTTGAAAGAAAACAGAGGTGTTTTTTGCGAAGTGCCTACCTGTAGATTTTGGCCTCTAGCTCAGCCGGCACCTAGGGAAACCTACCAAACCTGTGCATTTCTGAAAACTAGAGACCTAGGGGAATCGAAGGAGGGGTGACTTGCGGGGCTCGGACCAGGTTCTGTTACCCAGAATCCTTTGCAAACCTCAAAGATAGGCTAAAAATAACACATGTTCCTCACATTTCTGTGGCAGGAAGTTCTGGAATCTGAGAGGAGCCACAAATTTCCTTCCACCCAGCGTTCCCCCAAGTCTCCCGATAAAAATGATACCTCACTTGTGTGGGTAGGCCTAGCGCCCGCGACAGGAAACGCCCCAAAGCGCAATGTGGACACATCCAAATTTTTGAAAGAAAACAGGAGGTGCTTTTTGCGAAGTGCCTACCTGTAGATTTTGGCCTCTTGCTCAGCCGGCACCTAGGGAAACCTACCAAACCTGTGCATTTCTGAAAACTAGAGACCTAGGGGAATCTAAGGAGGGGTGACTTGCGGGGCTCGGACCAGGTTCTGTTACCCAGAATCCTTTGCAAACCTCAAAATGTGGCTAAAAAAACACATTTTCCTCACATTTCTGTGGCAGAAAGTTCTGGAATCTGAGAGGAGCCACAAATTCCCTTCCACCCAGCGTTCCCCCAAGTCTCCCGATAAAAATGATACCTCACTTGTGTGGGTAGGCCTAGCGCCCGCGACAGGAAACGCCCCAAAGCACAACGTGGACACATCCAAATTTTTGAAAGAAAACAGAGGTGTTTTTTGCGAAGTGCCTACCTGTAGATTTTGGCCTCTAGCTCAGCCGGCACCTAGGGAAACCTACCAAACCTGTGCATTTCTGAAAACTAGACCTCTGGGGGAATCCAAGGAGGGGTGACTTGCTGGGCTCGGACCAGGTTCTGTTACCCAGAATCCTTTGAAACCTCAAAATTTGGTCAAAAAAACACATGTTCCTCACATTTCTGTGGCAGAAAGTTCTGCAATCTGAGAGGAGCCACAAATTTCCTTCCACCCAGCGTTCCCCCACGTCTCCCGATAAAAATGATACCTCACTTGTGTGGGTAGGCCTAGCGCCCGCGACAGGAAACGCCCCAAAGCGCAACGTGGACACATCCAAATTTTTGAAAGAAAACAGAGGTGTTTTTTGCGAAGTGCCTACCTGTAGATTTTGGCCTCTAGCTCAGCCGGCACCTAGGGAAACCTACCGAACCTGTGCATTTTGGAAAATTAGAGACCGAGGGGAATCGAAGGAGGGGTGACTTGCGGGGCTCGGACCAGGTTCTGTTACCCAGAATCCTTTGCAAACCTCAAAATTTGGCTAAAAAAACACATGTTCCTCACATTTCTGTGGCAGAAAGTTCTGGAATCTGAGAGGAGCCACAAATTTTCTTCCACCCAGAGTTCCCCCAAGTCTCCCGATAAAAATGATACCTCACTTGTGTGGGTAGGCCTAGCGCCCGCGACAGGAAACGCCCCAAAGCGCAACGTGGACACATCCAACTTTTTGAAAGAAAACAGAGGTGTTTTTTGCGAAGTGCCTACCTGTAGATTTTGGCCTCTAGCTCAGCCGGCACCTAGGGAAACCTACCAAACCTGTGCATTTCTGAAAACTAGAGACCTAGGGGAATCGAAGGAGGGGTGACTTGCGGGGCTCGGACCAGGTTCTGTTACCCAGAATCCTTTGCAAACCTCAAAGATAGGCTAAAAAAAACACTTGTTCCTCACATTTCTGTGGCAGGAAGTTCTGGAATCTGAGAGGAGCCACAAATTTCCTTCCACCTAGCGTTCCCCCAAGTCTCCCGATAAAAATGATACCTCACTTGTGTGGGTAGGCTTAGCGCCCGCGACAGGAAACGCCCCAAAGCGCAACGTGGACACATCCAAATTTTTGAAAGAAAACAGGAGGTGCTTTTTGCGAAGTGCCTCCCTGTAGATTTTGGCCTCTAGCTCAGCCGGCACCTAGGGAAACCTACCAAACCTGTGCATTTCTGAATACTAAAGACCTAGGGGAATCGAAGGAGGGGTGACTGGCGGGGCTCGGATCAGGTTCTGTTACCCAGAATCCTTTGCAAACCTCAAAATGTGGCTAAAAAAAACACATGTTCCTCACATTTCTGTGGCAGAAAGTTCTGGAATCTGAGTGGAGCCACAAATTTCCTTCCACCCAGCGTTCCCCCAAGTCTCCCGATAAAAAAGATATCTCACTTGTGTGGGTAGGCCTAGCGCCCGCGACAGGAAACGCCCCAAAGCGCAATGTGGACACATCCACATTTTTTAAAGAAAACAGGAGGTGCTTTTTGCGAAGTGCCTACCTGTAGATTTTGGCCTCTAGCTCAGCCGGCACCTAGGGAAACCTACCAAACCTGTGCATTTCTGAAAACTAGAGACCTAGGGGAATTGAAGGAGGGGTGACTTGCGGGGCTCGGACCAGGTTCTGTTACCCAGAATCCTTTGCAAACCTCAAAATGTGGCTAAAAAAAACATTTTCCTCACATTTCTGTGGCAGAAAGTACTGGAATCTGAGAGGAGCCACAAATTTCCTTCCACCCAGCGTTCCCCCAAGTCTCCCGATAAAAATGATACCTCACTTGTGTGGGTAGGCCTAGCGCCCGCGACAGGAAACGCCCCAAAGCGCAACGTGGACTCATCCAAATTTTTGAAAGAAAACAGGAGGTGTTTTTTGCGAAGTGCCTACCTGTAGATTTTGGCCTCTAGCTCAGCCGGCACCTAGGGAAACCTACCAAACCTGTGCATTTCTGAAAACTAGAGAGCTAGGTGAATCGAAGGAGGGGTGACTTGCGGGGCTCGGACCAGGTTCTGTTACCCAGAATCCTTTGCAAACCTCAAAGATAGGCTAAAAAAAACACATGTTCCTCACATTTCTGTGGCAGAAAGTTCTGGAATCTGAGAGGAGCCACAAATTTCCTTCCACCCAGCGTTCCCCCAAGTCTCCCGATAAAAATGATACCTCACTTGTGTGGGTAGGCTTAGCGCCCGCGACAGGAAACGCCCCAAAGCGCAACGTGGACACATCCAAATTTTTGTAAGAAAACAGGAGGTGTTTTTTCCGAAGTGCCTCCCTGTAGATTTTGGCCTCTAGCTCAGCCGGCACCTAGGGAAACCTACCAAACCTGTGCATTTCTGAATACTAAAGACCTAGGGGAATCGAAGGAGGGGTGACTGGCGGGGCTCGGATCAGGTTCTGTTACCCAGAATCCTTTGCAAACCTCAAAATTTGGCTAAAAAAAACACATGTTCCTCACATTTCTGTGGCAGAAAGTTCTGGAATCTGAGTGGAGCCACAAATTTCCTTCCACCCAGCGTTCCCCCAAGTCTCCCGATAAAAAAGATACCTCACTTGTGTGGGTAGGCCTAGCGCCCGCGACAGGAAACGCCCCAAAGCGAAACGTGGACACATCCACATTTTTGAAAGAAAACAGGAGGTGCTTTTTGCGAAGTGCCTACCTGTAGATTTTGGCCTCTAGCTCAGCCGGCACCTAGGGAAACCTACCAAACCTGTGCATTTCTGAAAACTAGAGACCTAGGGGAATCGAAGGAGGGGTGACTTGCGGGGCTCGGACCAGGTTCTGTTACCCAGAATCCTTTGCAAACCTCAAAATTTGGATAAAAAAACACATTTTCCTCACATTTCTGTGGCAGAAAGTTCTGGAATCTGAGAGGAGCCACAAATTTCCTTCCACCCAGCATTCCCCCAAGTCTCCCGATAAAAATGATACCTCACTTGTGTGGGCAGGCCTAGCGCCCGCGACAGGAAACGCCCCAAAGCTCAACGTGGACACATCCAAATTTTTGAAAGAAAACAGAGGTGTTTTTTGCGAAGTGCCTACCTGTAGATTTTGGCCTCTAGCTCAGCCGGCACCTAGGGAAACCTACCAAACCTGTGCATTTCTGAAAACTAGAGACCTAGGGGAATCGAAGGAGGGGTGACTTGCGGGGCTCGGACCAGGTTCTGTTACCCAGAATCCTTTGCAAACCTCAAAATTTGGATAAAAAAACACATTTTCCTCACATTTCTGTGGCAGAAAGTTCTGGAATCTGAGAGGAGCCACAAATTTCCTTCCACCCAGCGTTCCCCCAAGTCTCCCGATAAAAATGATACCTCACTTGTGTGGGTAGGCCTAGCGCCCGCGACAGGAAACGCCCCAAAGCGCAACGTGGACACATCCAAATTTTTGAAAGAAAACAGGAGGTGTTTTTTGCGAAGTGCCTACCTGTAGATTTTGGCCTCTAGCTCAGCCGGCACCAGGGAAACCTACCAAACCTGTGCATTTCTGAAAACTAGAGACCTAGGGGAATCGAAGGAGGGGTGACTTGCGGGGCTCGGACCAGGTTCTGTTACCCAGAATCCTTTGCAAACCTCAAAGATAGGCTAAAAAAAACACATGTTCCTCACATTTCTGTGGCAGAAAGTTCTGGAATCTGAGAGGAGCCACAAATTTCCTTCCACCCAGCGTTCCCCCAAGTCTCCCGATAAAAATGATACCTCACTTGTGTGGGTAGGCTTAGCGCCCGCGACAGGAAACGCCCCAAAGCGCAACGTGGACACATCCAAATTTTTGTAAGAAAACAGGAGGTGTTTTTTCCGAAGTGCCTCCCTGTAGATTTTGGCCTCTAGCTCAGCCGGCACCTAGGGAAACCTACCAAACCTGTGCATTTCTGAATACTAAAGACCTAGGGGAATCGAAGGAGGGGTGACTGGCGGGGCTCGGATCAGGTTCTGTTACCCAGAATCCTTTGCAAACCTCAAAATTTGGCTAAAAAAAACACATGTTCCTCACATTTCTGTGGCAGAAAGTTCTGGAATCTGAGTGGAGCCACAAATTTCCTTCCACCCAGCGTTCCCCCAAGTCTCCCGATAAAAAAGATACCTCACTTGTGTGGGTAGGCCTAGCGCCCGCGACAGGAAACGCCCCAAAGCGAAACGTGGACACATCCACATTTTTGAAAGAAAACAGGAGGTGCTTTTTGCGAAGTGCCTACCTGTAGATTTTGGCCTCTAGCTCAGCAGGCACCTAGGGAAACCTACCAAACCTGTGCATTTCTGAAAACTAGAGACCTAGGGGAATCGAAGGAGGGGTGACTTGCGGGGCTCGGACCAGGTTCTGTTACCCAGAATCCTTTGCAAACCTCAAAATTTGGATTAAAAAACACATTTTCCTCACATTTCTGTGGCAGAAAGTTCTGGAATCTGAGAGGAGCCACAAATTTCCTTCCACCCAGCATTCCCCCAAGTCTCCCGATAAAAATGATACCTCACTTGTGTGGGCAGGCCTAGCGCCCGCGACAGGAAACGCCCCAAAGCTCAACGTGGACACATCCAAATTTTTGAAAGAAAACAGAGGTGTTTTTTGCGAAGTGCCTACCTGTAGATTTTGGCCTCTAGCTCAGCCGGCACCTAGGGAAACCTACCAAACCTGTGCATTTCTGAAAACTAGAGACCTAGGGGAATCGAAGGAGGGGTGACTTGCGGGGCTCGGACCAGGTTCTGTTACCCAGAATCCTTTGCAAACCTCAAAATTTGGATAAAAAAACACATTTTCCTCACATTTCTGTGGCAGAAAGTTCTGGAATCTGAGAGGAGCCACAAATTTCCTTCCACCCAGCATTCCCCCAAGTCTCCCGATAAAAATGATACCTCACTTGTGTGGGCAGGCCTAGCGCCCGCGACAGGAAACGCCCCAAAGCTCAACGTGGACACATCCAAATTTTTGAAAGAAAACAGAGGTGTTTTTTGCGAAGTGCCTACCTGTAGATTTTGGCCTCTAGCTCAGCCGGCACCTAGGGAAACCTACCAAACCTGTGCATTTCTGAAAACTAGAGACCTAGGGGAATCGAAGGAGGGGTGACTTGCGGGACTCGGACCAGGTTCTGTTACCCAGAATCCTTTGCAAACCTCAAAGATAGGCTAAAAATAACACATGTTCCTCACATTTCTGTGGCAGGAAGTTCTGGAATCTGAGAGGAGCCACAAATTTCCTTCCACCCAGCGTTCCCCCAAGTCTCCCGATAAAAATGATACCTCACTTGTGTGGGTAGGCCTAGCGCCCGCGACAGGAAACGCCCCAAAGCGCAATGTGGACACATCCAAATTTTTGAAAGAAAACAGGAGGTGCTTTTTGCGAAGTGCCTACCTGTAGATTTTGGCCTCTAGCTCAGCCGGCACCTAGGGAAACCTACCAAACCTGTGCATTTCTGAAAACTAGAGACCTAGGGGAATCGAAGGAGGGGTGACTTGCGGGGCTCGGACCAGGTTCTGTTACCCAGAATCCTTTGCAAACCTCAAAGATGGGCTAAAAAAAACACATGTTCCTCACATTTCTGTGGCAGGAAGTTCTGGAATCTGAGAGGAGCCACAAATTTCCTTCCACCCAGCGTTCCCCCAAGTCTCCCGATAAAAATGATACCTCACTTGTGTGGGTAGGCCTAGCGCCCGCGACAGGAAACGCCCCAAAGCGCAATGTGGACACATCCAAATTTTTGAAAGAAAACAGGAGGTGCTTTTTGCGAAGTGCCTACCTGTAGATTTTGGCCTCTAGCTCAGCCGGCACCTAGGGAAACCTACCAAACCTGTGCATTTCTGAAAACTAGAGACCTAGGGGAATCGAAGGAGGGGTGACTTGCGGGGCTCGGACCAGGTTCTGTTACCCAGAATCCTTTGCAAACCTCAAAATTTGGATAAAAAAACACATTTTCCTCACATTTCTGTGGCAGAAAGTTCTGGAATCTGAGAGGAGCCACAAATTTCCTTCCACCCAGCATTCCCCCAAGTCTCCCGATAAAAATGATACCTCACTTGTGTGGGCAGGCCTAGCGCCCGCGACAGGAAACGCCCCAAAGCTCAACGTGGACACATCCAAATTTTTGAAAGAAATCAGAGGTGTTTTTTGCGAAGTGCCTACCTGTAGATTTTGGCCTCTAGCTCAGCCGGCACCTAGGGAAACCTACCAAACCTGTGCATTTCTGAAAACTAGAGACCTAGGGGAATCGAAGGAGGGGTGACTTGCGGGGCTCGGACCAGGTTCTGTTACCCAGAATCCTTTGCAAACCTCAAAGATAGGCTAAAAATAACACATGTTCCTCACATTTCTGTGGCAGGAAGTTCTGGAATCTGAGAGGAGCCACAAATTTCCTTCCACCCAGCGTTCCCCCAAGTCTCCCGATAAAAATGATACCTCACTTGTGTGGGTAGGCCTAGCGCCCGCGACAGGAAACGCCCCAAAGCGCAATGTGGACACATCCAAATTTTTGAAAGAAAACAGGAGGTGCTTTTTGCGAAGTGCCTACCTGTAGATTTTGGCCTCTAGCTCAGCCGGCACCTAGGGAAACCTACCAAACCTGTGCATTTCTGAAAACTAGAGCCCTAGGGGAATCCAAGGAGGGGTGACTTGCTGGGCTCGGACCAGGTTCTGTTACCCAGAATCCTTTGCAAACCTCAAAATTTGGATAAAAAAACACATGTTCCTCACATTTCTGTGGCAGAAAGTTCTGCAATCTGAGAGGAGCCACAAATTTCTTTCCACCCAGCGTTCCCCCACGTCTCCCGATAAAAATGATACCTCACTTGTGAGGGTAGGCCTAGCGCCCGCGACAGGAAACGCCCCAAAGCGCAACGTGGACACATCCACATTTTTGAAAGAAAACAGAGGTGTTTTTTGCGAAGTGCCTACCTGTAGATTTTGGCCTCTAGCTCAGCCGGCACCTAGGGAAACCTACCGAACCTGTGCATTTCTGAAAACTAGAGACCAAGGGGAATCCAAGGAGGGGTGACTTGCGGGGCTCAGACCAGGTTCTGTTACCCAGAATCCTTTGCAAACCTCAAAATTTGGCTAAAAAAACACATGTTCCTCACATTTCTGTGGCAGAAAGTTCTGCAATCTGAGAGGAGCCACAAATTTCCTTCCACCCAGCGTTCCCCCAAGTCTCCCGATAAAAATGATACCTCACTTGTGGGGTAGGCCTAGCGCCCGCGACAGGAAACGCCCCAAAGCGCAACGTGGACACATCCAACTTTTTGAAAGAAAACAGAGGTGTTTTTTGCGAAGTGCCTACCTGTAGATTTTGGCCTCTAGCTCAGCCAGCACCTAGGGAAACCTACCAAACCTGTGCATTTCTGAAAACTAGAGACCTAGGGGAATCCAAGATGGGGTGACTTGCGGGGCTCGGACCAGGTTCTGTTACCCAGAATCCTTTGCAAACCTCAAAATTTGGCTAAACAAAACACATTTTTCTCACATTTCTGTGGCAGAAAGTTCTGGAATCTGAGAGGAGCCACAAATTTCCTTCCACCCAGCGTTCCCCCAAGTCTCCCGATAAAAATGATACCTCACTTGTGTGGGTAGGCTTAGCGCCCGCGACAGGAAACGCCCCAAAGCGCAACGTGGACACATCCAACTTTTTGAAAGAAAACAGAGGTGTTTTTTGCGAAGTGCCTACCTGTAGATTTTGGCCTCTAGCTCAGCCGGCACCTAGGGAAACCTACCAAACCTGTGCATTTCTGAAAACTAGAGACCTAGGGGAATCCAAGGAGGGGTGACTTGCAGGGCTCGGACCAGGTTCTGTTACCCAGAATCCTTTGCAAACCTCAAAATTTGGCTAAAAAAAACACATGTTCCTCACATTTCTGTGGCAGAAAGTTCTGCAATCTGAGAGGAGCCACAAATTTCCTTCCACCCAGCGTTCCCCCAAGTCTCCCGATAAAAATGATACCTCACTTCTGTGGGTAGGCTTAGCGCCCGCGACAGGAAACGCCCCAAAGTGCAACGTGGACACATCCAAATTTTTGAAAGAAAACAGGAGGTGTTTTTTGCGAAGTGCCTCCCTGTAGATTTTCGCCTCTAGCTCAGCCGGCACCTAGGGAAACCTACCAAACCTGTGCATTTCTGAATACTAGAGACCTAGGGGAATCGAAGGAGGGGTGACTTGCGGGGCTCGGACCAGGTTCTGTTACCCAGAATCCTTTGCAAACCTCAAAGATAGGCTAAAAAAAACACATGTTCCTCACATTTCTGTGGCAGAAAGTTCTAGAATCTGAGAGGAGCCACAAATTTCCTTCCACCCAGCGTTCCCCCAAGTCTCCCAATAAAAATGATACCTCACTTGTGTGGGTAGGCCTAGCGCCCGCGACAGGAAACGCCCCAAAGCGCAACGTGGACACATCCAAATTTTTGAAAGAAAACAGAGGTGTTTTTTGCGAAGTGCCTACCTGTAGATTTTGGCCTCTAGCTCAGCCGGCACCTAAGGAAACCTACCAAACCTGTGCATTTCTGAAAACTAGAGAGCGAGGGGAATCCAAGGAGGGGTGACTTGCGGGGCTCAGACCAGGTTCTGTTACCCAGAATCCTTTGCAAACCTCAAAATTTGGCTAAAAAAACACATGTTCCTCACATTTCTGTGGCAGAAAGTTCTGCAATCTGAGAGGAGCCATAAATTTCCTTCCACCCAGGGTTCCCCCAAGTCTCCCGATAAAAATGATACCTCACTTGTGTGGGTAGGCCTAGCGCCCGCGACAGGAAACGCCCCAAAGCGAAACGTGGACACATCCACATTTTTGAAAGAAAACAGGAGGTGTTTTTTGCGAAGTGCCTACCTGTAGATTTTGGCCTCTAGCTCAGCCGGCACCTAGGGAAACCTACCATACCTGTGCATTTCTGAAAACTAGAGACCTAGGGGAATCCAAGGAGGGGTGACTTGCGGGGCTCGGACGAGGTTCTGTTACCCAGAATCCTTTGCAAACCTCAAAATTTGGCTAAAAAAACACATGTTCCTCACATTTCTGTGGCAGAAAGTTCTGGAATCTGAGAGGAGCCACAAATTTCCTTCCACCCAGCGTTCCCCCAAGTCTCCCGATAAAAATGATACCTCACTTGTGTGGGTAGGCCTAGCGCCCGCGACAGGAAACGCCCCAAAGCGCAACGTGGACACATCCAAATTTTTGAAAGAAAACAGGAGGTGTTTTTTACGAAGTGCCTACCTGTAGATTTTGGCCTCTAGCTCAGCCGGCACCTACGGAAACCTACCAAACCTGTGCATTTCTGAAAACTAGAGACCTAGGGGAATCGAAGGAGGGGTGACTTGCGGGGCTCGGACCAGGTTCTTTTACCCAGAATCCTTTGCAAACTTTCAAAATGTGGCTAAAAAAACAAATTTTCCTCACATTTCTGTGGCAGAAAGTTCTGGAATCTGAGAGGAGCCACACATTTCCTTCCACCCAGCGTTCCCCCAAGTCTCCCGATAAAAATGATACCTCACTTGTGTGGGTAGGCCTAGAGCCCGCGACAGGAAACGCCCCAAAGCGCAACGTGGACACATCCAAATTTTTGAAAGAAAACAGGAGGTGTTTTTTGCGAAGTGCCTACCTGTAGAATTTGGCCTCTAGCTCAGCCGGCACCTAGGGAAACCTACCGAACCTGTGCATTTCGGAAAATTAGAGACCGAGGGGAATCGAAGGAGGGGTGACTTGCGGGGCTCGGACCAGGTTCTGTTACCCAGAATCCTTTGCAAACCTCAAAGATAGGCTAAAAAAAACACATGTTCCTCACATTTCTGTGGCAGGAAGTTCTGGAATCTGAGAGGAGCCACAAATTTCCTTCCACCCAGCGTTCCCCCAAGTCTCCCAATAAAAATGATACCTCACTTGTGTGGGTAGGCCTAGCGCCCGCGACAGGAAACGCCCCAAAGCGCAACGTGGACACATCCAAATTTTTGAAAGAAAACAGAGGTGTTTTTTGCGAAGTGCCTACCTGTAGATTTTGGACTCTAGCTCAGCCGGCACCTAAGGAAACCTACCGAACCTGTGCATTTCTGAAAACTAGAGAGCGAGGGGAATCCAAGGAGGGGTGACTTGCGGGGCTCAGACCAGGTTCTGTTACCCAGAATCCTTTGCAAACCTCAAAATTTGGCTAAAAAAACACATGTTCCTCACATTTCTGTGGCAGAAAGTTCTGCAATCTGAGAGGAGCCATAAATTTCCTTCCACCCAGGGTTCCCCCAAGTCTCCCGATAAAAATGATACCTCACTTGTGTGGGTAGGCCTAGCGCCCGCGACAGGAAACGCCCCAAAGCGAAACGTGGACACATCCACATTTTTGAAAGAAAACAGGAGGTGTTTTTTGCGAAGTGCCTACCTGTAGATTTTGGCCTCTAGCTCAGCCGGCACCTAGGGAAACCTACCATACCTGTGCATTTCTGAAAACTAGAGACCTAGGGGAATCCAAGGAGGGGTGACTTGCGGGGCTCGGACGAGGTTCTGTTACCCAGAACCCTTTGCAAACCTCAAAATTTGGCTAAAAAAACACATGTTCCTCACATTTCTGTGGCAGAAAGTTCTGGAATCTGAGAGGAGCCACAAATTTCCTTCCACCCAGCGTTCCCCCAAGTCTCCCGATAAAAATGATACCTCACTTGTGTGGGTAGGCCTAGCGCCCGCGACAGGAAACGCCCCAAAGCGCAACGTGGACACATCCAAATTTTTGAAAGAAAACAGGAGGTGTTTTTTACGAAGTGCCTACCTGTAGATTTTGGCCTCTAGCTCAGCCGGCACCTAGGGAAACCTACCAAACCTGTGCATTTCTGAAAACTAGAGACCTAGGGGAATCGAAGGAGGGGTGACTTGCGGGGCTCGGACCAGGTTCTTTTACCCAGAATCCTTTGCAAACTTTCAAAATGTGGCTAAAAAAACAAATTTTCCTCACATTTGTGTGGCAGAAAGTTCTGGAATCTGAGAGGAGCCACACATTTCCTTCCACCCAGCGTTCCCCCAAGTCTCCCGATAAAAATGATACCTCACTTGTGTGGGTAGGCCTAGAGCCCGCGACAGGAAACGCCCCAAAGCGCAACGTGGACACATCCAAATTTTTGAAAGAAAACAGGAGGTGTTTTTTGCGAAGTGCCTACCTGTAGAATTTGGCCTCTAGCTCAGCCGGCACCTAGGGAAACCTACCGAACCTGTGCATTTCGGAAAATTAGAGACCGAGGGGAATCGAAGGAGGGGTGACTTGCGGGGCTCGGACCAGGTTCTGTTACCCAGAATCCTTTGCAAACCTCAAAGATAGGCTAAAAAAAACACATGTTCCTCACATTTCTGTGGCAGGAAGTTCTGGAATCTGAGAGGAGCCACAAATTTCCTTCCACCTAGCGTTCCCCCAAGTCTCCCGATAAAAATGATACCTATGCATTTCTGAAAACTAGAGACCTAGGGGAATCCAAAGAGGGGTGACTTGCGGGGCTCGGACCAGGTTCTGTTACCCAGAATCCTTTGCAAACCTCAAAATTTGGCTACAAAAACACATGTTCCTCACATTTGTGTGGCAGAAAGTTCTGGAATCTGAGAGGAGCCACAAATTTCCTTCCACCCAGCGTTCCCCCAAGTCTCCCGATAAAAATGATACCTCACTTGTGTGGGTAGGCCTAGCTCCCACGACAGGAAAAGCCCCAAAGCGCAACGTGGACACATCCAACTTTTTGAAAGAAAACAGAGGTGTTTTTTGCGAAGTGCCTACCTGTAGATTTTGGCCTCTAGCTCAGCCGGCACCTAGGGAAACCTACCAAACCTGTGCATTTCTGAAAACTAGAGACCTAGGGGAATCGAAGGAGGGGTGACTTGCGGGGCTCGGACCAGGTTCTGTTACCCAGAATCCTTTGCAAACCTCAAAATGTGGCTAAAAAAACATTTTCCTCACCTTTCTGTGGCAGAAAGTACTGGAATCTGAGAGGAGCCACAAATTTCCTTCCACCCAGCGTTCCCCCAAGTCTCCCGATAAAAATGATACCTCACTTGTGTGGGTAGGCCTAGCGCCCGCGACAGGAAACGCCCCAAAGCGCAACGTGGACACATCCAACTTTTTGAAAGAAAACAGAGGTGTTTTTTGCGAAGTGCCTACCTGTAGATTTTGGCCTCTAGCTCAGCCGGCACCTAGGGAAACCTACCAAACCTGTGCATTTCTGAAAACTAGAGAGCTAGGTGAATCGAAGGAGGGGTGACTTGCGGGGCTCGGACCAGGTTCTGTTACCCAGAATCCTTTGCAAACCTCAAAGATAGGCTAAAAAAAACACATGTTCCTCACATTTCTGTGGCAGAAAGTTCTGGAATCTGAGAGGAGCCACAAATTTCCTTCCACCCAGCGTTCCCCCAAGTCTCCCGATAAAAATGATACCTCACTTGTGTGGGTAGGCTTAGCGCCCGCGACAGGAAACGCCCCAAAGCGCAACGTGGACACATCCAAATTTTTGTAAGAAAACAGGAGGTGTTTTTTCCGAAGTGCCTCCCTGTAGATTTTGGCCTCTAGCTCAGCCGGCACCTAGGGAAACCTACCAAACCTGTGCATTTCTGAATACTAAAGACCTAGGGGAATCGAAGGAGGGGTGACTGGCGGGGCTCGGATCAGGTTCTGTTACCCAGAATCCTTTGCAAACCTCAAAATTTGGCTAAAAAAAACACATGTTCCTCACATTTCTGTGGCAGAAAGTTCTGGAATCTGAGTGGAGCCACAAATTTCCTTCCACCCAGCGTTCCCCCAAGTCTCCCGATAAAAAAGATACCTCACTTGTGTGGGTAGGCCTAGCGCCCGCGACAGGAAACGCCCCAAAGCGAAACGTGGACACATCCAAATTTTTGAAAGAAAACAGGAGGTGCTTTTTGCGAAGTGCCTACCTGTAGATTTTGGCCTCTAGCTCAGCCGGCACCTAGGGAAACCTACCAAACCTGTGCATTTCTGAAAACTAGAGACCTAGGGGAATCGAAGGAGGGGTGACTTGCGGGGCTCGGACCAGGTTCTGTTACCCAGAATCCTTTGCAAACCTCAAAATTTGGATAAAAAAACACATTTTCCTCACATTTCTGTGGCAGAAAGTTCTGGAATCTGAGAGGAGCCACAAATTTCCTTCCACCCAGCATTCCCCCAAGTCTCCCGATAAAAATGATACCTCACTTGTGTGGGCAGGCCTAGCGCCCGCGACAGGAAACGCCCCAAAGCTCAACGTGGACACATCCAAATTTTTGAAAGAAAACAGAGGTGTTTTTTGCGAAGTGCCTACCTGTAGATTTTGGCCTCTAGCTCAGCCGGCACCTAGGGAAACCTACCAAACCTGTGCATTTCTGAAAACTAGAGACCTAGGGGAATCCAAGGAGGGGTGACTTGCGGGGCTCGGACCAGGTTCTGTTACCCAGAATCCTTTGCAAACCTCAAAGATAGGCTAAAAAAAACACATGTTCCTCACATTTCTGTGGCAGGAAGTTCTGGAATCTGAGAGGAGCCACAAATTTCCTTCCACCCAGCGTTCCCCCAAGTCTCCCGATAAAAATGATACCTCACTTGTGTGGGTAGGCCTAGCGCCCGCGACAGGAAACGCCCCAAAGCGCAATGTGGACACATCCAAATTTTTGAAAGAAAACAGGAGGTGCTTTTTGCGAAGTGCCTACCTGTAGATTTTGGCCTCTAGCTCAGCCGGCACCTAGGGAAACCTACCGAACCTGTGCATTTCTGAACACTAGAGACCTAGGGGAATCGAAGGAGGGGTGACTTGCGGGGCTCGGACCAGGTTCTGTTACCCAGAATCCTTTGCAAACCTCAAAATGTGGCTAAAAAAAAACATTTTCCTCACATTTCTGTGGCAGAAAGTTCTGGAGTCTGAGAGGAGCCACAAATTTCCTTCCACCCAGCATTCCCCCAAGTCTCCCGATAAAAATGATACCTCACTTGTGTGGGCAGGCCTAGCGCCCGCGACAGGAAACGCCCCAAAGCTCAACGTGGACACATCCAAATTTTTGAAAGAAAACAGAGGTGTTTTTTGCGAAGTGCCTACCTGTAGATTTTGGCCTCTAGCTCAGCCGGCACCTAGGGAAACCTACCAAACCTGTGCATTTCTGAAAACTAGAGACGTAGGGGAATCCAAGGAGGGGTGACTTGCGGGGCTCGGACCAGGTTCTGTTACCCAGAATCCTTTGCAAACCTCAAAATTTGGCTAAAAAAACACATGTTCCTCACATTTGTGTGGCAGAAAGTTCTGGAATCTGAGAGGAGCCACAAATTTCCTTCCACCCAGCGTTCCCCCAAGTCTCCCGATAAAAATGATACCTCACTTGTGTGGGTAGGCCTAGCGCCCGCGACAGGAAATGCCTCAAAGCGCAACGTGGACACATCCCATTTTTTGAAAGAAAACAGTGCCTACCTGTGGATTTTGGCCTGTAGCTCAGCCGTCACCTAGGGAAACCTACCAACCCTGTGCATTTTTTAAAACTAAAGACCTAGGGGAATCCAAGATGGGGTGACTTGTTGGGCTCGGACCAGGTTCTGTTACCCAGAATCCTTTGCAAACCTCAAAATTTGGCTAAAAAAACACATGTTCCTCACATTTCTGTGGCAGAAAGTTCTGCAATCTGAGAGGAGCCACAAATTTCCTTCCACCCAGCGTTCCCCCAAGTCTCCCAATAAAAATGATACCTCACTTGTGTGGGTAGGCCTAGCGCCCACGACAGGAAACTCCCCAAAGCACAACGTGGACACATCCAAATTTTTGAAAGAAAACAAGAGGTGCTTTTTGCGAAGTGCCTACCTGTAGATTTTGGCCTCTAGCTCAGCCGGCACCTAGGAAAACCTACCAAACCTGTGCATTTCTGAAAACTAGAGACCTAGGGGAATCGAAGGAGGGGTGACTTGCGGGGCTCGGACCAGGTTCTGTTACCCAGAATCCTTTGCAAACCTCAAAATGTGGCTAAAAAAACACATTTTCCTCACATTTCTGTGGCAGAAAGTTCTGGAATCTGAGAGGAGCCACAAATTTCCTTCCACCCAGCGTTCCCCCAAGTCTCCCGATAAAAATGATACCTCACTTGTGTGGGTAGGCCTAGCGCCCGCGACAGGAAACGCCCCAAAGCACAACGTGGACACATCCAAATTTTTGAAAGAAAACAGAGGTGTTTTTTGCGAAGTGCCTACCTGTAGATTTTGGCCTCTAGCTCAGCCGGCACCTAGGGAAACCTACCAAACCTGTGCATTTCTGAAAACTAGAGACCTAGGGGAATCCAAGGAGGGGTGACTTGCTGGGCTCGGACCAGGTTCTGTTACCCAGAATCCTTTGCAAACCTCAAAATTTGGATAAAAAAACACATGTTCCTCACATTTCTGTGGCAGAAAGTTCTGCAATCTGAGAGGAGCCACAAATTTCCTTCCACCCAGCGTTCCCCCACGTCTCCCGATAAAAATGATACCTCACTTGTGTGGGTAGGCCTAGCGCCCGCGACAGGAAACGCCCCAAAGCGCAACGTGGACACATCCAAATTTTTGAAAGAAAACAGAGGTGTTTTTTGCGAAGTGCCTACCTGTAGATTTTGGCCTCTAGCTCAGCCGGCACCTAGGGAAACCTACCGAACCTGTGCATTTCTGAAAACTAGAGACCGAGGGGAATCGAAGGAGGGGTGACTTGCGGGGCTCGGACCAGGTTCTGTTACCCAGAATCCTTTGCAAACCTCAAAATTTGGCTAAAAAAACACATGTTCCTCACATTTCTGTGGCAGAAAGTTCTGGAATCTGAGAGGAGCCACAAATTTCCTTCCACCCAGAGTTCCCCCAAGTCTCCCGATATAAATGAGACCTCACTTGTGTGGGTAGGCCTAGCGCCCGCGACAGGAAAAGCCCCAAAGCGCAACGTGGACACATCCAACTTTTTGAAAGAAAACAGAGGTGTTTTTTGCGAAGTGCCTACCTGTAGATTTTGGCCTCTAGCTCAGCCGGCACATAGGGAAACCTACCAAACCTGTGCATTTCTGAAAACTAGAGACCTAGGGGAATCGAAGGAGGGGTGACTTGCGGGGCTCGGACCAGGTTCTGTTACCCAGAATCCTTTGCAAACCTCAAAATGTGGCTAAAAAAAACATTTTCCTCACATTTCTGTGGCAGAAAGTACTGGAATCTGAGAGGAGCCACAAATTTCCTTCCACCCAGCGTTCCCCCAAGTCTCCCGATAAAAATGATACCTCACTTGTGTGGGTAGGCCTAGCGCCCGCGACAGGAAACGCCCCAAAGCGCAACGTGGACACATCCACATTTTTGAAAGAAAACAGGAGGTGTTTTTTGCGAAGTGCCTCCCTGTAGATTTTGGCCTCTAGCTCAGCCGGCACCTAGGGAAACCTACCAAACCTGTGCATTTCTGAATACTAAAGACCTAGGGGAATCGAAGGAGGGGTGACTGGCGGGGCTCGGATCAGGTTCTGTTACCCAGAATCCTTTGCAAACCTCAAAATTTGGCTAAAAAAAACACATGTTCCTCACATTTCTGTGGCAGAAAGTTCTGGAATCTGAGTGGAGCCACAAATTTCCTTCCAGCCAGCGTTCCCCCAAGTCTCCCGATAAAAAAGATACCTCACTTGTGTGGGTAGGCCTAGCGCCCGCGACAGGAAACGCCCCAAAGCGAAACGTGGACACATCCACATTTTTGAAAGAAAACAGGAGGTGCTTTTTGCGAAGTGCCTACCTGTAGATTTTGGCCTCTAGCTCAGCCGGCACCTAGGGAAACCTACCAAACCTGTGCATTTCTGAAAACTAGAGACCTAGGGGAATCGAAGGAGGGGTGACTTGCGGGGCTCGGACCAGGTTCTGTTACCCAGAATCCTTTGCAAACCTCAAAATTTGGATAAAAAAACTCATTTTCCTCACATTTCTGTGGCAGAAAGTTCTGGAATCTGAGAGGAGCCACAAATTTCCTTCCACCCAGAGTTCCCCCAAGTCTCCCGATATAAATGAGACCTCACTTGTGTGGGTAGGCCTAGCGCCCGCGACAGGAAAAGCCCCAAAGCGCAACGTGGACACATCCAACTTTTTGAAAGAAAACAGAGGTGTTTTTTCCGAAGTGCCTCCCTGTAGATTTTGGCCTCTAGCTCAGCCGGCACCTAGGGAAACCTACCAAACCTGTGCATTTCTGAAAACTAGAGACCTAGGGGAATCGAAGGAGGGGTGACTTGCGGGGCTCGGACCAGGTTCTGTTACCCAGAATCCTTTGCAAACCTCAAAGATAGGCTAAAAATAACACATGTTCCTCACATTTCTGTGGCAGGAAGTTCTGGAATCTGAGAGGAGCCACAAATTTCCTTCCACCCAGCGTTCCCCCAAGTCTCCCGATAAAAATGATACCTCACTTGTGTGGGTAGGCCTAGCGCCCGCGACAGGAAACGCCCCAAAGCGCAACGTGGACACATCCAAATTTTTGAAAGAAAACAGAGGTGTTTTTTGCGAAGTGCCTACCTGTAGATTTTGGCCTCTAACTCAGCCGGCACCTAGGGAAACCTACCAAACCTGTGCATTTCTGAAAACTAGAGACCTAGGGGAATCCAAGGAGGGGTGACTTGCTGGGCTCGGACCAGGTTCTGTTACCCAGAATCCTTTGCAAACCTCAAAATTTGGCTAAAAAAACACATGTTCCTCACATTTCTGTGGCAGAAAGTTCTGCAATCTGAGAGGAGCCACAAATTTCCTTCCACCCAGCGTTCCCCCAAGTCTCCCGATAAAAATGATACCTCACTTGTGTGGGTAGGCCTAGCGCCCGCGACAGGAAATGCCTCAAAGAGCAACGTGGACACATCCCATTTTTTGAAAGAAAACAGTGCCTACCTGTGGATTTTGGCCTGTAGCTCAGCCGTCACCTAGGGAAACCTACCAACCCTGTGCATTTTTTAAAACTAAAGACCTAGGGGAATCCAAGATGGGGTGACTTGTTGGGCTCGGACCAGGTTCTGTTACCCAGAATCCTTTGCAAACCTCAAAATTTGGCTAAAAAAACACATGTTCCTCACATTTCTGTGGCAGAAAGTTCTGCAATCTGAGAGGAGCCACAAATTTCCTTCCACCCAGCGTTCCCCCAAGTCTCCCAATAAAAATGATACCTCACTTGTGTGGGTAGGCCTAGCGCCCACAACAGGAAACTCCCCAAAGCACAACGTGGACACATCCAAATTTTTGAAAGAAAACAAGAGGTGCTTTTTGCGAAGTGCCTACCTGTAGATTTTGGCCTCTAGCTCAGCCGGCACCTAGGAAAACCTACCAAACCTGTGCATTTCTGAAAACTAGAGACCTAGGGGAATCGAAGGAGGGGTGACTTGCGGGGCTCGGACCAGGTTCTGTTACCGAGAATCCTTTGCAAACCTCAAAATGTGGCTAAAAAAACACATTTTCCTCACATTTCTGTGGCAGAAAGTTCTGGAATCTGAGAGGAGCCACAAATTTCCTTCCACCCAGCGTTCCCCCAAGTCTCCCGATAAAAATGATACCTCACTTGTGTGGGTAGGCCTAGCGCCCGCGACAGGAAACGCCCCAAAGCACAACGTGGACACATCCAAATTTTTGAAAGAAAACAGAGGTGTTTTTTGCGAAGTGCCTACCTGTAGATTTTGGCCTCTAGCTCAGCCGGCACCTAGGGAAACCTACCAAACCTGTGCATTTCTGAAAACTAGAGACCTAGGGGAATCCAAGGAGGGGTGACTTGCTGGGCTCGGACCAGGTTCTGTTACCCAGAATCCTTTGCAAACCTCAAAATTTGGATAAAAAAACACATGTTCCTCACATTTCTGTGGCAGAAAGTTCTGCAATCTGAGAGGAGCCACAAATTTCCTTCCACCCAGCGTTCCCCCACGTCTCCCGATAAAAATGATACCTCACTTGTGTGGGTAGGCCTAGCGCCCGCGACAGGAAACGCCCCAAAGCGCAACGTGGACACATCCAAATTTTTGAAAGAAAACAGAGGTGTTTTTTGCGAAGTGCCTACCTGTAGATTTTGGCCTCTAGCTCAGCCGGCACCTAGGGAAACCTACCGAACCTGTGCATTTCTGAAAACTAGAGACCGAGGGGAATCGAAGGAGGGGTGACTTGCGGGGCTCGGACCAGGTTCTGTTACCCAGAATCCTTTGCAAACCTCAAAATTTGGCTAAAAAAAACACATGTTCCTCACATTTCTGTGGCAGAAAGTTCTGGAATCTGAGAGGAGCCACAAATTTCCTTCCACCCAGAGTTCCCCCAAGTCTCCCGATATAAATGAGACCTCACTTGTGTGGGTAGGCCTAGCGCCCGCGACAGGAAAAGCCCCAAAGCGCAACGTGGACACATCCAACTTTTTGAAAGAAAACAGAGGTGTTTTTTGCGAAGTGCCTACCTGTAGATTTTGGCCTCTAGCTCAGCCGGCACATAGGGAAACCTACCAAACCTGTGCATTTCTGAAAACTAGAGACCTAGGGGAATCGAAGGAGGGGTGACTTGCGGGGCTCGGACCAGGTTCTGTTACCCAGAATCCTTTCCAAACCTCAAAATGTGGCTAAAAAAAACATTTTCCTCACATTTCTGTGGCAGAAAGTACTGGAATCTGAGAGGAGCCACAAATTTCCTTCCACCCAGCGTTCCCCCAAGTCTCCCGATAAAAATGATACCTCACTTGTGTGGGTAGGCCTAGCGCCCGCGACAGGAAACGCCCCAAAGCGCAACGTGGACACATCCACATTTTTGAAAGAAAACAGGAGGTGTTTTTTGCGAAGTGCCTCCCTGTAGATTTTGGCCCCTAGCTCAGCCGGCACCTAGGGAAACCTACCAAACCTGTGCATTTCTGAATACTAAAGACCTAGGGGAATCGAAGGAGGGGTGACTGGCGGGGCTCGGATCAGGTTCTGTTACCCAGAATCCTTTGCAAACCTCAAAATTTGGCTAAAAAAAACACATGTTCCTCACATTTCTGTGGCAGAAAGTTCTGGAATCTGAGTGGAGCCACAAATTTCCTTCCAGCCAGCGTTCCCCCAAGTCTCCCGATAAAAAAGATACCTCACTTGTGTGGGTAGGCCTAGCGCCCGCGACAGGAAACGCCCCAAAGCGAAACGTGGACACATCCACATTTTTGAAAGAAAACAGGAGGTGCTTTTTGCGAAGTGCCTACCTGTAGATTTTGGCCTCTAGCTCAGCCGGCACCTAGGGAAACCTACCAAACCTGTGCATTTCTGAAAACTAGAGACCTAGGGGAATCGAAGGAGGGGTGACTTGCGGGGCTCGGACCAGGTTCTGTTACCCAGAATCCTTTGCAAACCTCAAAATTTGGATAAAAAAACTCATTTTCCTCACATTTCTGTGGCAGAAAGTTCTGGAATCTGAGAGGAGCCACAAATTTCCTTCCACCCAGAGTTCCCCCAAGTCTCCCGATATAAATGAGACCTCACTTGTGTGGGTAGGCCTAGCGCCCGCGACAGGAAAAGCCCCAAAGCGCAACGTGGACACATCCAACTTTTTGAAAGAAAACAGAGGTGTTTTTTCCGAAGTGCCTCCCTGTAGATTTTGGCCTCTAGCTCAGCCGGCACCTAGGGAAACTTACCAAACCTGTGCATTTCTGAAAACTAGAGACCTAGGGGAATCGAAGGAGGGGTGACTTGCGGGGCTCGGACCAGGTTCTGTTACCCAGAATCCTTTGCAAACCTCAAAGATAGGCTAAAAATAACACATGTTCCTCACATTTCTGTGGCAGGAAGTTCTGGAATCTGAGAGGAGCCACAAATTTCCTTCCACCCAGCGTTCCCCCAAGTCTCCCGATAAAAATGATACCTCACTTGTGTGGGTAGGCCTAGCGCCCGCGACAGGAAACGCCCCAAAGCGCAACGTGGACACATCCACATTTTTGAAAGAAAACAGGAGGTGTTTTTTGCGAAGTGCCTCCCTGTAGATTTTGGCCTCTAACTCAGCCGGCACCTAGGGAAACCTACCAAACCTGTGCATTTCTGAAAACTAGAGACCTAGTGGAATCCAAGGAGGGGTGACTTGCTGGGCTCGGACCAGGTTCTGTTACCCAGAATCCTTTGCAAACCTCAAAATTTGGCTAAAAAAACACATGTTCCTCACATTTCTGTGGCAGAAAGTTCTGCAATCTGAGAGGAGCCACAAATTTCCTTCCACCCAGCGTTCCCCCAAGTCTCCCGATAAAAATGATACCTCACTTGTGTGGGTAGGCCTAGCGCCCGCGACAGGAAACGCCCCAAAGCGCAACGTGGACACATCCAACTTTTTGAAAGAAAACAGAGGTGTTTTTTGCGAAGTGCCTACCTGTAGATTTTGGCCTCTAGCTCAGCCGGCACCTAGGGAAACCTACCAAACCTGTGCATTTCTGAAAACTAGAGACCTAGGGGAATCGAAGGAGGGGTGACTTGCGGGGCTCGGACCAGGTTCTGTTACCCAGAATCCTTTGCAAACCTCAAAGATAGGCTAAAAAAAACACATGTTCCTCACATTTCTGTGGCAGGAAGTTCTGGAATCTGAGAGGAGCCACAAATTTCCTTCCACCTAGCGTTCCCCCAAGTCTCCCGATAAATATGATACCTCACTTGTGTGGGTAGGCTTAGCGCCCGCGACAGGAAACGCCCCAAAGCGCAACGTGGACACATCCAAATTTTTGAAAGAAAACAGGAGGTGCTTTTTGCGAAGTGCCTCCCTGTAGATTTTGGCCTCTAGCTCAGCCGGCACCTAGGGAAACCTACCAAACCTGTGCATTTCTGAATACTAAAGACCTAGGGGAATCGAAGGAGGGGTGACTGGCGGGGCTCGGATCAGGTTCTGTTACCCAGAATCCTTTGCAAACCTCAAAATGTGGCTAAAAAAAACACATGTTCCTCACATTTCTGTGGCAGAAAGTTCTGGAATCTGAGTGGAGCCACAAATTTCCTTCCACCCAGCGTTCCCCCAAGTCTCCCGATAAAAAAGATATCTCACTTGTGTGGGTAGGCCTAGCGCCCGCGACAGGAAACGCCCCAAAGCACAATGTGGACACATCCACATTTTTTAAAGAAAACAGGAGGTGCTTTTTGCGAAGTGCCTACCTGTAGATTTTGGCCTCTAGCTCAGCCGGCACCTAGGGAAACCTACCAAACCTGTGCATTTCTGAAAACTAGAGACCTAGGGGAATTGAAGGAGGGGTGACTTGCGGGGCTCGGACCAGGTTCTGTTACCCACAATCCTTTGCAAACCTCAAAATGTGGCTAAAAAAAACATTTTCCTCACATTTCTGTGGCAGAAAGTACTGGAATCTGAGAGGAGCCACAAATTTCCTTCCACCCAGCGTTCCCCCAAGTCTCCCGATAAAAATGATACCTCACTTGTGTGGGTAGGCCTAGCGCCCGCGACAGGAAACGCCCCAAAGCGCAACGTGGACTCATCCAAATTTTTGAAAGAAAACAGGAGGTGTTTTTTGCGAAGTGCCTACCTGTAGATTTTGGCCTCTAGCTCAGCCGGCACCTAGGGAAACCTACCAAACCTGTGCATTTCTGAAAACTAGAGAGCTAGGTGAATCGAAGGAGGGGTGACTTGCGGGGCTCGGACCAGGTTCTGTTACCCAGAATCCTTTGCAAACCTCAAAGATAGGCTAAAAAAAACACATGTTCCTCACATTTCTGTGGCAGAAAGTTCTGGAATCTGAGAGGAGCCACAAATTTCCTTCCACCCAGCGTTCCCCCAAGTCTCCCGATAAAAATGATACCTCACTTGTGTGGGTAGGCTTAGCGCCCGCGACAGGAAACGCCCCAAAGCGCAACGTGGACACATCCAAATTTTTGTAAGAAAACAGGAGGTGTTTTTTCCGAAGTGCCTCCCTGTAGATTTTGGCCTCTAGCTCAGCCGGCACCTAGGGAAACCTACCAAACCTGTGCATTTCTGAATACTAAAGACCTAGGGGAATCGAAGGAGGGGTGACTGGCGGGGCTCGGATCAGGTTCTGTTACCCAGAATCCTTTGCAAACCTCAAAATTTGGCTAAAAAAAACACATGTTCCTCACATTTCTGTGGCAGAAAGTTGTGGAATCTGAGTGGAGCCACAAATTTCCTTCCACCCAGCGTTCCCCCAAGTCTCCCGATAAAAAAGATACCTCACTTGTGTGGGTAGGCCTAGCGCCCGTGACAGGAAACGCCCCAAAGCGAAACGTGGACACATCCACATTTTTGAAAGAAAACAGGAGGTGCTTTTTGCGAAGTGCCTACCTGTAGATTTTGGCCTCTAGCTCAGCCGGCACCTAGGGAAACCTACCAAACCTGTGCATTTCTGAAAACTAGAGACCTAGGGGAATCGAAGGAGGGGTGACTTGCGGGGCTCGGACCAGGTTCTGTTACCCAGAATCCTTTGCAAACCTCAAAATTTGGATAAAAAAACACATTTTCCTCACATTTCTGTGGCAGAAAGTTCTGGAATCTGAGAGGAGCCACAAATTTCCTTCCACCCAGCATTCCCCCAAGTCTCCCGATAAAAATGATACCTCACTTGTGTGGGCAGGCCTAGCGCCCGCGACAGGAAACGCCCCAAAGCTCAACGTGGACACATCCAAATTTTTGAAAGAAAACAGAGGTGTTTTTTGCGAAGTGCCTACCTGTAGATTTTGGCCTCTAGCTCAGCCGGCACCTAGGGAAACCTACCAAACCTGTGCATTTCTGAAAACTAGAGACCTAGGGGAATCGAAGGAGGGGTGACTTGCGGGGCTCGGACCAGGTTCTGTTACCCAGAATCCTTTGCAAACCTCAAAATTTGGATAAAAAAACACATTTTCCTCACATTTCTGTGGCAGAAAGTTCTGGAATCTGAGAGGAGCCACAAATTTCCTTCCACCCAGCGTTCCCCCAAGTCTCCCGATAAAAATGATACCTCACTTGTGTGGGTAGGCCTAGCGCCCGCGACAGGAAACGCCCCAAAGCGCAACGTGGACACATCCAAATTTTTGAAAGAAAACAGGAGGTGTTTTTTGCGAAGTGCCTACCTGTAGATTTTGGCCTCTAGCTCAGCCGGCACCTAGGGAAACCTACCAAACCTGTGCATTTCTGAAAACTAGAGACCTAGGGGAATCGAAGGAGGGGTGACTTGCGGGGCTCGGACCAGGTTCTGTTACCCAGAATCCTTTGCAAACCTCAAAGATAGGCTAAAAAAAACACATGTTCCTCACATTTCTGTGGCAGAAAGTTCTGGAATCTGAGAGGAGCCACAAATTTCCTTCCACCCAGCGTTCCCCCAAGTCTCCCGATAAAAATGATACCTCACTTGTGTGGGTAGGCTTAGCGCCCGCGACAGGAAACGCCCCAAAGCGCAACGTGGACACATCCAAATTTTTGTAAGAAAACAGGAGGTGTTTTTTCCGAAGTGCCTCCCTGTAGATTTTGGCCTCTAGCTCAGCCGGCACCTAGGGAAACCTACCAAACCTGTGCATTTCTGAATACTAAAGACCTAGGGGAATCGAAGGAGGGGTGACTGGCGGGGCTCGGATCAGGTTCTGTTACCCAGAATCCTTTGCAAACCTCAAAAATTGGCTTAAAAAAACACATGTTCCTCACATTTCTGTGGCAGAAAGTTCTGGAATCTGAGTGGAGCCACAAATTTCCTTCCACCCAGCGTTCCCCCAAGTCTCCCGATAAAAAAGATACCTCACTTGTGTGGGTAGGCCTAGCGCCCGCGACAGGAAACGCCCCAAAGCGAAACGTGGACACATCCACATTTTTGAAAGAAAACAGGAGGTGCTTTTTGCGAAGTGCCTACCTGTAGATTTTGGCCTCTAGCTCAGCCGGCACCTAGGGAAACCTACCAAACCTGTGCATTTCTGAAAACTAGAGACCTAGGGGAATCGAAGGAGGGGTGACTTGCGGGGCTCGGACCAGGTTCTGTTACCCAGAATCCTTTGCAAACCTCAAAATTTGGATTAAAAAACACATTTTCCTCACATTTCTGTGGCAGAAAGTTCTGGAATCTGAGAGGAGCCACAAATTTCCTTCCACCCAGCATTCCCCCAAGTCTCCCGATAAAAATGATACCTCACTTGTGTGGGCAGGCCTAGCGCCCGCGACAGGAAACGCCCCAAAGCTCAACGTGGACACATCCAAATTTTTGAAAGAAAACAGAGGTGTTTTTTGCGAAGTGCCTACCTGTAGATTTTGGCCTCTAGCTCAGCCGGCACCTAGGGAAACCTACCAAACCTGTGCATTTCTGAAAACTAGAGACCTAGGGGAATCGAAGGAGGGGTGACTTGCGGGGCTCGGACCAGGTTCTGTTACCCAGAATCCTTTGCAAACCTCAAAATTTGGATAAAAAAACACATTTTCCTCACATTTCTGTGGCAGAAAGTTCTGGAATCTGAGAGGAGCCACAAATTTCCTTCCACCCAGCATTCCCCCAAGTCTCCCGATAAAAATGATACCTCACTTGTGTGGGCAGGCCTAGCGCCCGCGACAGGAAACGCCCCAAAGCTCAACGTGGACACATCCAAATTTTTGAAAGAAAACAGAGGTGTTTTTTGCGAAGTGCGTACCTGTAGATTTTGGCCTCTAGCTCAGCCGGCACCTAGGGAAACCTACCAAACCTGTGCATTTCTGAAAACTAGAGACCTAGGGGAATCGAAGGAGGGGTGACTTGCGGGACTCGGACCAGGTTCTGTTACCCAGAATCCTTTGCAAACCTCAAAGATAGGCTAAAAATAACACATGTTCCTCACATTTCTGTGGCAGGAAGTTCTGGAATCTGAGAGGAGCCACAAATTTCCTTCCACCCAGCGTTCCCCCAAGTCTCCCGATAAAAATGATACCTCACTTGTGTGGGTAGGCCTAGCGCCCGCGACAGGAAACGCCCCAAAGCGCAATGTGGACACATCCAAATTTTTGAAAGAAAACAGGAGGTGCTTTTTGCGAAGTGCCTACCTGTAGATTTTGGCCTCTAGCTCAGCCGGCACCTAGGGAAACCTACCAAACCTGTGCATTTCTGAAAACTAGAGACCTAGGGGAATCGAAGGAGGGGTGACTTGCGGGGCTCGGACCAGGTTCTGTTACCCAGAATCCTTTGCAAACCTCAAAGATGGGCTAAAAAAAACACATGTTCCTCACATTTCTGTGGCAGGAAGTTCTGGAATCTGAGAGGAGCCACAAATTTCCTTCCACCCAGCGTTCCCCCAAGTCTCCCGATAAAAATGATACCTCACTTGTGTGGGTAGGCCTAGCGCCCGCGACAGGAAACGCCCCAAAGCGCAATGTGGACACATCCAAATTTTTGAAAGAAAACAGGAGGTGCTTTTTGCGAAGTGCCTACCTGTAGATTTTGGCCTCTAGCTCAGCCGGCACCTAGGGAAACCTACCAAACCTGTGCATTTCTGAAAACTAGAGACCTAGGGGAATCGAAGGAGGGGTGACTTGCGGGGCTCGGACCAGGTTCTGTTACCCAGAATCCTTTGCAAACCTCAAAATTTGGATAAAAAAACACATTTTCCTCACATTTCTGTGGCAGAAAGTTCTGGAATCTGAGAGGAGCCACAAATTTCCTTCCACCCAGCATTCCCCCAAGTCTCCCGATAAAAATGATACCTCACTTGTGTGGGCAGGCCTAGCGCCCGCGACAGGAAACGCCCCAAAGCTCAACGTGGACACATCCAAATTTTTGAAAGAAAACAGAGGTGTTTTTTGCGAAGTGCCTACCTGTAGATTTTGGCCTCTAGCTCAGCCGGCACCTAGGGAAACCTACCAAACCTGTGCATTTCTGAAAACTAGAGACCTAGGGGAATCGAAGGAGGGGTGACTTGCGGGGCTCGGACCAGGTTCTGTTACCCAGAATCCTTTGCAAACCTCAAAGATAGGCTAAAAATAACACATGTTCCTCACATTTCTGTGGCAGGAAGTTCTGGAATCTGAGAGGAGCCACAAATTTCCTTCCACCCAGCGTTCCCCCAAGTCTCCCGATAAAAATGATACCTCACTTGTGTGGGTAGGCCTAGCGCCCGCGACAGGAAACGCCCCAAAGCGCAATGTGGACACATCCAAATTTTTGAAAGAAAACAGGAGGTGCTTTTTGCGAAGTGCCTACCTGTAGATTTTGGCCTCTAGCTCAGCCGGCACCTAGGGAAACCTACCAAACCTGTGCATTTCTGAAAACTAGAGACCTAGGGGAATCGAAGGAGGGGTGACTTGCGGGGCTCGGACCAGGTTCTGTTACCCAGAATCCTTTGCAAACCTCAAAATGTGGCTAAAAAAACACATTTTCCTCACATTTCTGTGGCAGAAAGTTCTGGAATCTGAGAGGAGCCACAAATTCCCTTCCACCCAGCGTTCCCCCAAGTCTCCCGATAAAAATGATACCTCACTTGTGTGGGTAGGCCTAGCGCCCGCGACAGGAAACGCCCCAAAGCACAACGTGGACACATCCAAATTTTGAAAGAAAACAGAGGTGTTTTTTGCGAAGTGCCTACCTGTAGATTTTGGCCTCTAGCTCAGCCGGCACCTAGGGAAACCTACCAAACCTGTGCATTTCTGAAAACTAGAGCCCTAGGGGAATCCAAGGAGGGGTGACTTGCTGGGCTCGGACCAGGTTCTGTTACCCAGAATCCTTTGCAAACCTCAAAATTTGGATAAAAAAACACATGTTCCTCACATTTCTGTGGCAGAAAGTTCTGCAATCTGAGAGGAGCCACAAATTTCTTTCCACCCAGCGTTCCCCCACGTCTCCCGATAAAAATGATACCTCACTTGTGAGGGTAGGCCTAGCGCCCGCGACAGGAAACGCCCCAAAGCGCAACGTGGACACATCCACATTTTTGAAAGAAAACAGAGGTGTTTTTTGCGAAGTGCCTACCTGTAGATTTTGGCCTCTAGCTCAGCCGGCACCTAGGGAAACCTACCGAACCTGTGCATTTCTGAAAACTAGAGACCAAGGGGAATCCAAGGAGGGGTGACTTGCGGGGCTCAGACCAGGTTCTGTTACCCAGAATCCTTTGCAAACCTCAAAATTTGGCTAAAAAAACACATGTTCCTCACATTTCTGTGGCAGAAAGTTCTGCAATCTGAGAGGAGCCACAAATTTCCTTCCACCCAGCGTTCCCCCAAGTCTCCCGATAAAAATGATACCTCACTTGTGGGGTAGGCCTAGCGCCCGCGACAGGAAACGCCCCAAAGCGCAACGTGGACACATCCAACTTTTTGAAAGAAAACAGAGGTGTTTTTTGCGAAGTGCCTACCTGTAGATTTTGGCCTCTAGCTCAGCCAGCACCTAGGGAAACCTACCAAACCTGTGCATTTCTGAAAACTAGAGACCTAGGGGAATCCAAGATGGGGTGACTTGCGGGGCTCGGACCAGGTTCTGTTACCCAGAATCCTTTGCAAACCTCAAAATTTGGCTAAACAAAACACATTTTTCTCACATTTCTGTGGCAGAAAGTTCTGGAATCTGAGAGGAGCCACAAATTTCCTTCCACCCAGCGTTCCCCCAAGTCTCCCGATAAAAATTATACCTCACTTGTGTGGGTAGGCTTAGCGCCCGCGACAGGAAACGCCCCAAAGCGCAACGTGGACACATCCAACTTTTTGAAAGAAAACAGAGGTGTTTTTTGCGAAGTGCCTACCTGTAGATTTTGGCCTCTAGCTCAGCCGGCACCTAGGGAAACCTACCAAACCTGTGCATTTCTGAAAACTAGAGACCTAGGGGAATCCAAGGAGGGGTGACTTGCAGGGCTCGGACCAGGTTCTGTTACCCAGAATCTTTTGCAAACCTCAAAATTTGGCTAAAAAAACACATGTTCCTCACATTTCTGTGGCAGAAAGTTCTGCAATCTGAGAGGAGCCACAAATTTCCTTCCACCCAGCGTTCCCCCAAGTCTCCCGATAAAAATGATACCTCACTTCTGTGGGTAGGCTTAGCGCCCGCGACAGGAAACGCCCCAAAGCGCAACGTGGACACATCCAAATTTTTGAAAGAAAACAGGAGGTGTTTTTTGCGAAGTGCCTCCCTGTAGATTTTCGCCTCTAGCTCAGCCGGCACCTAGGGAAACCTACCAAACCTGTGCATTTCTGAATACTAGAGACCTAGGGGAATCGAAGGAGGGGTGACTTGCGGGGCTCGGACCAGGTTCTGTTACCCAGAATCCTTTGCAAACCTCAAAATTTGGATAAAAAAACACATTTTCCTCACATTTCTGTGGCAGAAAGTTCTGGAATCTGAGAGGAGCCACAAATTTCCTTCCACCCAGCATTCCCCCAAGTCTCCCGATAAAAATGATACCTCACTTGTGTGGGCAGGCCTAGCGCCCGCGACAGGAAACGCCCCAAAGCTCAACGTGGACACATCCAAATTTTTGAAAGAAAACAGAGGTGTTTTTTGCGAAGTGCCTACCTGTAGATTTTGGCCTCTAGCTCAGCCGGCACCTAGGGAAACCTACCAAACCTGTGCATTTCTGAAAACTAGAGACCTAGGGGAATCGAAGGAGGGGTGACTTGCGGGACTCGGACCAGGTTCTGTTACCCAGAATCCTTTGCAAACCTCAAAGATAGGCTAAAAATAACACATGTTCCTCACATTTCTGTGGCAGGAAGTTCTGGAATCTGAGAGGAGCCACAAATTTCCTTCCACCCAGCGTTCCCCCAAGTCTCCCGATAAAAATGATACCTCACTTGTGTGGGTAGGCCTAGCGCCCGCGACAGGAAACGCCCCAAAGCGCAATGTGGACACATCCAAATTTTTGAAAGAAAACAGGAGGTGCTTTTTGCGAAGTGCCTACCTGTAGATTTTGGCCTCTAGCTCAGCCGGCACCTAGGGAAACCTACCAAACCTGTGCATTTCTGAAAACTAGAGACCTAGGGGAATCGAAGGAGGGGTGACTTGCGGGGCTCGGACCAGGTTCTGTTACCCAGAATCCTTTGCAAACCTCAAAGATGGGCTAAAAAAAACACATGTTCCTCACATTTCTGTGGCAGGAAGTTCTGGAATCTGAGAGGAGCCACAAATTTCCTTCCACCCAGCGTTCCCCCAAGTCTCCCGATAAAAATGATACCTCACTTGTGTGGGTAGGCCTAGCGCCGGCGACAGGAAACGCCCCAAAGCGCAATGTGGACACATCCAAATTTTTGAAAGAAAACAGGAGGTGCTTTTTGCGAAGTGCCTACCTGTAGATTTTGGCCTCTAGCTCAGCCGGCACCTAGGGAAACCTACCAAACCTGTGCATTTCTGAAAACTAGAGACCTAGGGGAATCGAAGGAGGGGTGACTTGCGGGGCTCGGACCAGGTTCTGTTACCCAGAATCCTTTGCAAACCTCAAAGATGGGCTAAAAAAAACACATGTTCCTCACATTTCTGTGGCAGGAAGTTCTGGAATCTGAGAGGAGCCACAAATTTCCTTCCACCCAGCGTTCCCCCAAGTCTCCCGATAAAAATGATACCTCACTTGTGTGGGTAGGCCTAGCGCCCGCGACAGGAAACGCCCCAAAGCGCAATGTGGACACATCCAAATTTTTGAAAGAAAACAGGAGGTGCTTTTTGCGAAGTGCCTACCTGTAGATTTTGGCCTCTAGCTCACCCGGCACCTAGGGAAACCTACCAAACCTGTGCATTTCTGAAAACTAGAGACCTAGGGGAATCGAAGGAGGGGTGACTTGCGGGGCTCGGACCAGGTTCTGTTACCCAGAATCCTTTGCAAACCTCAAAATTTGGATAAAAAAACACATTTTCCTCACATTTCTGTGGCAGAAAGTTCTGGAATCTGAGAGGAGCCACAAATTTCCTTCCACCCAGCATTCCCCCAAGTCTCCCGATAAAAATGATACCTCACTTGTGTGGGCAGGCCTAGCGCCCGCGACAGGAAACGCCCCAAAGCTCAACGTGGACACATCCAAATTTTTGAAAGAAAACAGAGGTGTTTTTTGCGAAGTGCCTACCTGTAGATTTTGGCCTCTAGCTCAGCCGGCACCTAGGGAAACCTACCAAACCTGTGCATTTCTGAAAACTAGAGACCTAGGGGAATCGAAGGAGGGGTGACTTGCGGGGCTCGGACCAGGTTCTGTTACCCAGAATCCTTTGCAAACCTCAAAGATAGGCTAAAAATAACACATGTTCCTCACATTTCTGTGGCAGAAAGTTCTGGAATCTGAGAGGAGCCACAAATTCCCTTCCACCCAGCGTTCCCCCAAGTCTCCCGATAAAAATGATACCTCACTTGTGTGGGTAGGCCTAGCGCCCGCGACAGGAAACGCCCCAAAGCACAACGTGGACACATCCAAATTTTGAAAGAAAACAGAGGTGTTTTTTGCGAAGTGCCTACCTGTAGATTTTGGCCTCTAGCTCAGCCGGCACCTAGGGAAACCTACCAAACCTGTGCATTTCTGAAAACTAGAGCCCTAGGGGAATCCAAGGAGGGGTGACTTGCTGGGCTCGGACCAGGTTCTGTTACCCAGAATCCTTTGCAAACCTCAAAATTTGGATAAAAAAACACATGTTCCTCACATTTCTGTGGCAGAAAGTTCTGCAATCTGAGAGGAGCCACAAATTTCTTTCCACCCAGCGTTCCCCCACGTCTCCCGATAAAAATGATACCTCACTTGTGAGGGTAGGCCTAGCGCCCGCGACAGGAAACGCCCCAAAGCGCAACGTGGACACATCCACATTTTTGAAAGAAAACAGAGGTGTTTTTTGCGAAGTGCCTACCTGTAGATTTTGGCCTCTAGCTCAGCCGGCACCTAGGGAAACCTACCGAACCTGTGCATTTCTGAAAACTAGAGACCAAGGGGAATCCAAGGAGGGGTGACTTGCGGGGCTCAGACCAGGTTCTGTTACCCAGAATCCTTTGCAAACCTCAAAATTTGGCTAAAAAAACACATGTTCCTCACATTTCTGTGGCAGAAAGTTCTGCAATCTGAGAGGAGCCACAAATTTCCTTCCACCCAGCGTTCCCCCAAGTCTCCCGATAAAAATGATACCTCACTTGTGGGGTAGGCCTAGCGCCCGCGACAGGAAACGCCCCAAAGCGCAACGTGGACACATCCAACTTTTTGAAAGAAAACAGAGGTGTTTTTTGCGAAGTGCCTACCTGTAGATTTTGGCCTCTAGCTCAGCCAGCACCTAGGGAAACCTACCAAACCTGTGCATTTCTGAAAACTAGAGACCTAGGGGAATCCAAGATGGGGTGACTTGCGGGGCTCGGACCAGGTTCTGTTACCCAGAATCCTTTGCAAACCTCAAAATTTGGCTAAACAAAACACATTTTTCTCACATTTCTGTGGCAGAAAGTTCTGGAATCTGAGAGGAGCCACAAATTTCCTTCCACCCAGCGTTCCCCCAAGTCTCCCGATAAAAATTATACCTCACTTGTGTGGGTAGGCTTAGCGCCCGCGACAGGAAACGCCCCAAAGCGCAACGTGGACACATCCAACTTTTTGAAAGAAAACAGAGGTGTTTTTTGCGAAGTGCCTACCTGTAGATTTTGGCCTCTAGCTCAGCCGGCACCTAGGGAAACCTACCAAACCTGTGCATTTCTGAAAACTAGAGACCTAGGGGAATCCAAGGAGGGGTGACTTGCAGGGCTCGGACCAGGTTCTGTTACCCAGAATCTTTTGCAAACCTCAAAATTTGGCTAAAAAAACACATGTTCCTCACATTTCTGTGGCAGAAAGTTCTGCAATCTGAGAGGAGCCACAAATTTCCTTCCACCCAGCGTTCCCCCAAGTCTCCCGATAAAAATGATACCTCACTTCTGTGGGTAGGCTTAGCGCCCGCGACAGGAAACGCCCCAAAGCGCAACGTGGACACATCCAAATTTTTGAAAGAAAACAGGAGGTGTTTTTTGCGAAGTGCCTCCCTGTAGATTTTCGCCTCTAGCTCAGCCGGCACCTAGGGAAACCTACCAAACCTGTGCATTTCTGAATACTAGAGACCTAGGGGAATCGAAGGAGGGGTGACTTGCGGGGCTCGGACCAGGTTCTGTTACCCAGAATCCTTTGCAAACCTCAAAGATAGGCTAAAAAAAACACATGTTCCTCACATTTCTGTGGCAGAAAGTTCTGGAATCTGAGAGGAGCCACAAATTTCCTTCCACCCAGCGTTCCCCCAAGTCTCCCAATAAAAATGATACCTCACTTGTGTGGGTAGGCCTAGCGCCCGCGACAGGAAACGCCCCAAAGCGCAACGTGGACACATCCAAATTTTTGAAAGAAAACAGAGGTGTTTTTTGCGAAGTGCCTACCTGTAGATTTTGGCCTCTAGCTCAGCCGGCACCTAAGGAAACCTACCAAACCTGTGCATTTCTGAAAACTAGAGAGCGAGGGGAATCCAAGGAGGGGTGACTTGCGGGGCTCAGACCAGGTTCTGTTACCCAGAATCCTTTGCAAACCTCAAAATTTGGCTAAAAAAACACATGTTCCTCACATTTCTGTGGCAGAAAGTTCTGCAATCTGAGAGGAGCCATAAATTTCCTTCCACCCAGGGTTCCCCCAAGTCTCCCGATAAAAATGATACCTCACTTGTGTGGGTAGGCCTAGCGCCCGCGACAGGAAACGCCCCAAAGCGAAACGTGGACACATCCACATTTTTGAAAGAAAACAGGAGGTGTTTTTTGCGAAGTGCCTACCTGTAGATTTTGGCCTCTAGCTCAGCCGGCACCTAGGGAAACCTACCATACCTGTGCATTTCTGAAAACTAGAGACCTAGGGGAATCCAAGGAGGGGTGACTTGCGGGGCTCGGACGAGGTTCTGTTACCCAGAATCCTTTGCAAACCTCAAAATTTGGCTAAAAAAACACATGTTCCTCACATTTCTGTGGCAGAAAGTTCTGGAATCTGAGAGGAGCCACAAATTTCCTTCCACCCAGCGTTCCCCCAAGTCTCCCGATAAAAATGATACCTCACTTGTGTGGGTAGGCCTAGCGCCCGCGACAGGAAACGCCCCAAAGCGCAACGTGGACACATCCAAATTTTTGAAAGAAAACAGGAGGTGTTTTTTACGAAGTGCCTACCTGTAGATTTTGGCCTCTAGCTCAGCCGGCACCTAGGGAAACCTACCAAACCTGTGCATTTCTGAAAACTAGAGACCTAGGGGAATCGAAGGAGGGGTGACTTGCGGGGCTCGGACCAGGTTCTTTTACCCAGAATCCTTTGCAAACTTTCAAAATGTGGCTAAAAAAACAAATTTTCCTCACATTTCTGTGGCAGAAAGTTCTGGAATCTGAGAGGAGCCACACATTTCCTTCCACCCAGCGTTCCCCCAAGTCTCCCGATAAAAATGATACCTCACTTGTGTGGGTAGGCCTAGAGCCCGCGACAGGAAACGCCCCAAAGCGCAACGTGGACACATCCAAATTTTTGAAAGAAAACAGGAGGTGTTTTTTGCGAAGTGCCTACCTGTAGAATTTGGCCTCTAGCTCAGCCGGCACCTAGGGAAACCTACCGAACCTGTGCATTTCGGAAAATTAGAGACCGAGGGGAATCGAAGGAGGGGTGACTTGCGGGGCTCGGACCAGGTTCTGTTACCCAGAATCCTTTGCAAACCTCAAAGATAGGCTAAAAAAAACACATGTTCCTCACATTTCTGTGGCAGGAAGTTCTGGAATCTGAGAGGAGCCACAAATTTCCTTCCACCTAGCGTTCCCCCAAGTCTCCCGATAAAAATGATACCTATGCATTTCTGAAAACTAGAGACCTAGGGGAATCCAAAGAGGGGTGACTTGCGGGGCTCGGACCAGGTTCTGTTACCCAGAATCCTTTGCAAACCTCAAAATTTGGCTACAAAAACACATGTTCCTCACATTTGTGTGGCAGAAAGTTCTGGAATCTGAGAGGAGCCACAAATTTCCTTCCACCCAGCGTTCCCCCAAGTCTCCCGATAAAAATGATACCTCACTTGTGTGGGTAGGCCTAGCTCCCACGACAGGAAAAGCCCCAAAGCGCAACGTGGACACATCCAACTTTTTGAAAGAAAACAGAGGTGTTTTTTGCGAAGTGCCTACCTGTAGATTTTGGCCTCTAGCTCAGCCAGCACCTAGGGAAACCTACCAAACCTGTGCATTTCTGAAAACTAGAGACCTAGGGGAATCCAAGATGGGGTGACTTGCGGGGCTCGGACCAGGTTCTGTTACCCAGAATCCTTTGCAAACCTCAAAATTTGGCTAAACAAAACACATTTTTCTCACATTTCTGTGGCAGAAAGTTCTGGAATCTGAGAGGAGCCACAAATTTCCTTCCACCCAGCGTTCCCCCAAGTCTCCCGATAAAAATTATACCTCACTTGTGTGGGTAGGCTTAGCGCCCGCGACAGGAAACGCCCCAAAGCGCAACGTGGACACATCCAACTTTTTGAAAGAAAACAGAGGTGTTTTTTGCGAAGTGCCTACCTGTAGATTTTGGCCTCTAGCTCAGCCGGCACCTAGGGAAACCTACCAAACCTGTGCATTTCTGAAAACTAGAGACCTAGGGGAATCCAAGGAGGGGTGACTTGCAGGGCTCGGACCAGGTTCTGTTACCCAGAATCTTTTGCAAACCTCAAAATTTGGCTAAAAAAACACATGTTCCTCACATTTCTGTGGCAGAAAGTTCTGCAATCTGAGAGGAGCCACAAATTTCCTTCCACCCAGCGTTCCCCCAAGTCTCCCGATAAAAATGATACCTCACTTCTGTGGGTAGGCTTAGCGCCCGCGACAGGAAACGCCCCAAAGCGCAACGTGGACACATCCAAATTTTTGAAAGAAAACAGGAGGTGTTTTTTGCGAAGTGCCTCCCTGTAGATTTTCGCCTCTAGCTCAGCCGGCACCTAGGGAAACCTACCAAACCTGTGCATTTCTGAAAACTAGAGACCTAGGGGAATCGAAGGAGGGGTGACTTGCGGGGCTCGGACCAGGTTCTGTTACCCAGAATCCTTTGCAAACCTCAAAGATAGGCTAAAAAAAACACATGTTCCTCACATTTCTGTGGCAGAAAGTTCTGGAATCTGAGAGGAGCCACAAATTTCCTTCCACCCAGCGTTCCCCCAAGTCTCCCAATAAAAATGATACCTCACTTGTGTGGGTAGGCCTAGCGCCCGCGACAGGAAACGCCCCAAAGCGCAACGTGGACACATCCAAATTTTTGAAAGAAAACAGAGGTGTTTTTTGCGAAGTGCCTACCTGTAGATTTTGGCCTCTAGCTCAGCCGGCACCTAAGGAAACCTACCAAACCTGTGCATTTCTGAAAACTAGAGAGCGAGGGGAATCCAAGGAGGGGTGACTTGCGGGGCTCAGACCAGGTTCTGTTACCCAGAATCCTTTGCAAACCTCAAAATTTGGCTAAAAAAACACATGTTCCTCACATTTCTGTGGCAGAAAGTTCTGCAATCTGAGAGGAGCCATAAATTTCCTTCCACCCAGGGTTCCCCCAAGTCTCCCGATAAAAATGATACCTCACTTGTGTGGGTAGGCCTAGCGCCCGCGACAGGAAACGCCCCAAAGCGAAACGTGGACACATCCACATTTTTGAAAGAAAACAGGAGGTGTTTTTTGCGAAGTGCCTACCTGTAGATTTTGGCCTCTAGCTCAGCCGGCACCTAGGGAAACCTACCATACCTGTGCATTTCTGAAAACTAGAGACCTAGGGGAATCCAAGGAGGGGTGACTTGCGGGGCTCGGACGAGGTTCCGTTACCCAGAATCCTTTGCAAACCTCAAAATTTGGCTAAAAAAACACATGTTCCTCACATTTCTGTGGCAGAAAGTTCTGGAATCTGAGAGGAGCCACAAATTTCCTTCCACCCAGCGTTCCCCCAAGTCTCCCGATAAAAATGATACCTCACTTGTGTGGGTAGGCCTAGCGCCCGCGACAGGAAACGCCCCAAAGCGCAACGTGGACACATCCAAATTTTTGAAAGAAAACAGGAGGTGTTTTTTACGAAGTGCCTACCTGTAGATTTTGGCCTCTAGCTCAGCCGGCACCTAGGGAAACCTACCAAACCTGTGCATTTCTGAAAACTAGAGACCTAGGGGAATCGAAGGAGGGGTGACTTGCGGGGCTCGGACCAGGTTCTTTTACCCAGAATCCTTTGCAAACTTTCAAAATGTGGCTAAAAAAACAAATTTTCCTCACATTTCTGTGGCAGAAAGTTCTGGAATCTGAGAGGAGCCACACATTTCCTTCCACCCAGCGTTCCCCCAAGTCTCCCGATAAAAATGATACCTCACTTGTGTGGGTAGGCCTAGAGCCCGCGACAGGAAACGCCCCAAAGCGCAACGTGGACACATCCAAATTTTTGAAAGAAAACAGGAGGTGTTTTTTGCGAAGTGCCTACCTGTAGAATTTGGCCTCTAGCTCAGCCGGCACCTAGGGAAACCTACCGAACCTGTGCATTTCGGAAAATTAGAGACCGAGGGGAATCGAAGGAGGGGTGACTTGCGGGGCTCGGACCAGGTTCTGTTACCCAGAATCCTTTGCAAACCTCAAAGATAGGCTAAAAAAAACACATGTTCCTCACATTTCTGTGGCAGGAAGTTCTGGAATCTGAGAGGAGCCACAAATTTCCTTCCACCTAGCGTTCCCCCAAGTCTCCCGATAAAAATGATACCTATGCATTTCTGAAAACTAGAGACCTAGGGGAATCCAAAGAGGGGTGACTTGCGGGGCTCGGACCAGGTTCTGTTACCCAGAATCCTTTGCAAACCTCAAAATTTGGCTACAAAAACACATGTTCCTCACATTTGTGTGGCAGAAAGTTCTGGAATCTGAGAGGAGCCACAAATTTCCTTCCACCCAGCGTTCCCCCAAGTCTCCCGATAAAAATGATACCTCACTTGTGTGGGTAGGCCTAGCTCCCACGACAGGAAAAGCCCCAAAGCGCAACGTGGACACATCCAACTTTTTGAAAGAAAACAGAGGTGTTTTTTGCGAAGTGCCTACCTGTAGATTTTGGCCTCTAGCTCAGCCGGCACCTAGGGAAACCTACCAAACCTGTGCATTTCTGAAAACTAGAGACCTAGGGGAATCGAAGGAGGGGTGACTTGCGGGGCTCGGACCAGGTTCTGTTACCCAGAATCCTTTGCAAACCTCAAAATGTGGCTAAAAAAAACATTTTCCTCACCTTTCTGTGGCAGAAAGTACTGGAATCTGAGAGGAGCCACAAATTTCCTTCCACCCAGCGTTCCCCCAAGTCTCCCGATAAAAATGATACCTCACTTGTGTGGGTAGGCCTAGCGCCCGCGACAGGAAACGCCCCAAAGCGCAACGTGGACACATCCAAATTTTTGAAAGAAAACAGGAGGTGTTTTTTGCGAAGTGCCTACCTGTAGATTTTGGCCTCTAGCTCAGCCGGCACCTAGGGAAACCTACCAAACCTGTGCATTTCTGAAAACTAGAGAGCTAGGTGAATCGAAGGAGGGGTGACTTGCGGGGCTCGGACCAGGTTCTGTTACCCAGAATCCTTTGCAAACCTCAAAGATAGGCTAAAAAAAACACATGTTCCTCACATTTCTGTGGCAGAAAGTTCTGGAATCTGAGAGGAGCCACAAATTTCCTTCCACCCAGCGTTCCCCCAAGTCTCCCGATAAAAATGATACCTCACTTGTGTGGGTAGGCTTAGCGCCCGCGACAGGAAACGCCCCAAAGCGCAACGTGGACACATCCAAATTTTTGTAAGAAAACAGGAGGTGTTTTTTGCGAAGTGCCTCCCTGTAGATTTTGGCCTCTAGCTCAGCCGGCACCTAGGGAAACCTACCAAACCTGTGCATTTCTGAATACTAAAGACCTAGGGGAATCGAAGGAGGGGTGACTGGCGGGGCTCGGATCAGGTTCTGTTACCCAGAATCCTTTGCAAACCTCAAAATTTGGCTAAAAAAAACACATGTTCCTCACATTTCTGTGGCAGAAAGTTCTGGAATCTGAGTGGAGCCACAAATTTCCTTCCACCCAGCGTTCCCCCAAGTCTCCCGATAAAAAAGATACCTCACTTGTGTGGGTAGGCCTAGCGCCCGCGACAGGAAACGCCCCAAAGCGAAACGTGGACACATCCAAATTTTTGAAAGAAAACAGGAGGTGCTTTTTGCGAAGTGCCTACCTGTAGATTTTGGCCTCTAGCTCAGCCGGCACCTAGGGAAACCTACCAAACCTGTGCATTTCTGAAAACTAGAGACCTAGGGGAATCGAAGGAGGGGTGACTTGCGGGGCTCGGACCAGGTTCTGTTACCCAGAATCCTTTGCAAACCTCAAAATTTGGATAAAAAAACACATTTTCCTCACATTTCTGTGGCAGAAAGTTCTGGAATCTGAGAGGAGCCACAAATTTCCTTCCACCCAGCATTCCCCCAAGTCTCCCGATAAAAATGATACCTCACTTGTGTGGGCAGGCCTAGCGCCCGCGACAGGAAACGCCCCAAAGCTCAACGTGGACACATCCAAATTTTTGAAAGAAAACAGAGGTGTTTTTTGCGAAGTGCCTACCTGTAGATTTTGGCCTCTAGCTCAGCCGGCACCTAGGGAAACCTACCAAACCTGTGCATTTCTGAAAACTAGAGACCTAGGGGAATCGAAGGAGGGGTGACTTGCGGGGCTCGGACCAGGTTCTGTTACCCAGAATCCTTTGCAAACCTCAAAATTTGGATAAAAAAACACATTTTCCTCACATTTCTGTGGCAGAAAGTTCTGGAATCTGAGAGGAGCCACAAATTTCCTTCCACCCAGCGTTCCCCCAAGTCTCCCGATAAAAATGATACCTCACTTGTGTGGGTAGGCCTAGCGCCCGCGACAGGAAACGCCCCAAAGCGCAACGTGGACACATCCAAATTTTTGAAAGAAAACAGGAGGTGTTTTTTGCGAAGTGCCTACCTGTAGATTTTGGCCTCTAGCTCAGCCGGCACCTAGGGAAACCTACCAAACCTGTGCATTTCTGAAAACTAGAGACCTAGGGGAATCGAAGGAGGGGTGACTTGCGGGGCTCGGACCAGGTTCTGTTACCCAGAATCCTTTGCAAACCTCAAAGATAGGCTAAAAAAAACACATGTTCCTCACATTTCTGTGGCAGAAAGTTCTGGAATCTGAGAGGAGCCACAAATTTCCTTCCACCCAGCGTTCCCCCAAGTCTCCCGATAAAAATGATACCTCACTTGTGTGGGTAGGCTTAGCGCCCGCGACAGGAAACGCCCCAAAGCGCAACGTGGACACATCCAAATTTTTGTAAGAAAACAGGAGGTGTTTTTTCCGAAGTGCCTCCCTGTAGATTTTGGCCTCTAGCTCAGCCGGCACCTAGGGAAACCTACCAAACCTGTGCATTTCTGAATACTAAAGACCTAGGGGAATCGAAGGAGGGGTGACTGGCGGGGCTCGGATCAGGTTCTGTTACCCAGAATCCTTTGCAAACCTCAAAAATTGGCTTAAAAAAACACATGTTCCTCACATTTCTGTGGCAGAAAGTTCTGGAATCTGAGTGGAGCCACAAATTTCCTTCCACCCAGCGTTCCCCCAAGTCTCCCGATAAAAAAGATACCTCACTTGTGTGGGTAGGCCTAGCGCCCGCGACAGGAAACGCCCCAAAGCGAAACGTGGACACATCCACATTTTTGAAAGAAAACAGGAGGTGCTTTTTGCGAAGTGCCTACCTGTAGATTTTGGCCTCTAGCTCAGCCGGCACCTAGGGAAACCTACCAAACCTGTGCATTTCTGAAAACTAGAGACCTAGGGGAATCGAAGGAGGGGTGACTTGCGGGGCTCGGACCAGGTTCTGTTACCCAGAATCCTTTGCAAACCTCAAAATTTGGATTAAAAAACACATTTTCCTCACATTTCTGTGGCAGAAAGTTCTGGAATCTGAGAGGAGCCACAAATTTCCTTCCACCCAGCATTCCCCCAAGTCTCCCGATAAAAATGATACCTCACTTGTGTGGGCAGGCCTAGCGCCCGCGACAGGAAACGCCCCAAAGCTCAACGTGGACACATCCAAATTTTTGAAAGAAAACAGAGGTGTTTTTTGCGAAGTGCCTACCTGTAGATTTTGGCCTCTAGCTCAGCCGGCACCTAGGGAAACCTACCAAACCTGTGCATTTCTGAAAACTAGAGACCTAGGGGAATCGAAGGAGGGGTGACTTGCGGGGCTCGGACCAGGTTCTGTTACCCAGAATCCTTTGCAAACCTCAAAATTTGGATAAAAAAACACATTTTCCTCACATTTCTGTGGCAGAAAGTTCTGGAATCTGAGAGGAGCCACAAATTTCCTTCCACCCAGCATTCCCCCAAGTCTCCCGATAAAAATGATACCTCACTTGTGTGGGCAGGCCTAGCGCCCGCGACAGGAAACGCCCCAAAGCTCAACGTGGACACATCCAAATTTTTGAAAGAAAACAGAGGTGTTTTTTGCGAAGTGCGTACCTGTAGATTTTGGCCTCTAGCTCAGCCGGCACCTAGGGAAACCTACCAAACCTGTGCATTTCTGAAAACTAGAGACCTAGGGGAATCGAAGGAGGGGTGACTTGCGGGACTCGGACCAGGTTCTGTTACCCAGAATCCTTTGCAAACCTCAAAGATAGGCTAAAAATAACACATGTTCCTCACATTTCTGTGGCAGGAAGTTCTGGAATCTGAGAGGAGCCACAAATTTCCTTCCACCCAGCGTTCCCCCAAGTCTCCCGATAAAAATGATACCTCACTTGTGTGGGTAGGCCTAGCGCCCGCGACAGGAAACGCCCCAAAGCGCAATGTGGACACATCCAAATTTTTGAAAGAAAACAGGAGGTGCTTTTTGCGAAGTGCCTACCTGTAGATTTTGGCCTCTAGCTCAGCCGGCACCTAGGGAAACCTACCAAACCTGTGCATTTCTGAAAACTAGAGACCTAGGGGAATCGAAGGAGGGGTGACTTGCGGGGCTCGGACCAGGTTCTGTTACCCAGAATCCTTTGCAAACCTCAAAGATGGGCTAAAAAAAACACATGTTCCTCACATTTCTGTGGCAGGAAGTTCTGGAATCTGAGAGGAGCCACAAATTTCCTTCCACCCAGCGTTCCCCCAAGTCTCCCGATAAAAATGATACCTCACTTGTGTGGGTAGGCCTAGCGCCCGCGACAGGAAACGCCCCAAAGCGCAATGTGGACACATCCAAATTTTTGAAAGAAAACAGGAGGTGCTTTTTGCGAAGTGCCTACCTGTAGATTTTGGCCTCTAGCTCAGCCGGCACCTAGGGAAACCTACCAAACCTGTGCATTTCTGAAAACTAGAGACCTAGGGGAATCGAAGGAGGGGTGACTTGCGGGGCTCGGACCAGGTTCTGTTACCCAGAATCCTTTGCAAACCTCAAAATTTGGATAAAAAAACACATTTTCCTCACATTTCTGTGGCAGAAAGTTCTGGAATCTGAGAGGAGCCACAAATTTCCTTCCACCCAGCATTCCCCCAAGTCTCCCGATAAAAATGATACCTCACTTGTGTGGGCAGGCCTAGCGCCCGCGACAGGAAACGCCCCAAAGCTCAACGTGGACACATCCAAATTTTTGAAAGAAAACAGAGGTGTTTTTTGCGAAGTGCCTACCTGTAGATTTTGGCCTCTAGCTCAGCCGGCACCTAGGGAAACCTACCAAACCTGTGCATTTCTGAAAACTAGAGACCTAGGGGAATCGAAGGAGGGGTGACTTGCGGGGCTCGGACCAGGTTCTGTTACCCAGAATCCTTTGCAAACCTCAAAGATAGGCTAAAAATAACACATGTTCCTCACATTTCTGTGGCAGGAAGTTCTGGAATCTGAGAGGAGCCACAAATTTCCTTCCACCCAGCGTTCCCCCAAGTCTCCCGATAAAAATGATACCTCACTTGTGTGGGTAGGCCTAGCGCCCGCGACAGGAAACGCCCCAAAGCGCAATGTGGACACATCCAAATTTTTGAAAGAAAACAGGAGGTGCTTTTTGCGAAGTGCCTACCTGTAGATTTTGGCCTCTAGCTCAGCCGGCACCTAGGGAAACCTACCAAACCTGTGCATTTCTGAAAACTAGAGACCTAGGGGAATCGAAGGAGGGGTGACTTGCGGGGCTCGGACCAGGTTCTGTTACCCAGAATCCTTTGCAAACCTCAAAATGTGGCTAAAAAAACACATTTTCCTCACATTTCTGTGGCAGAAAGTTCTGGAATCTGAGAGGAGCCACAAATTCCCTTCCACCCAGCGTTCCCCCAAGTCTCCCGATAAAAATGATACCTCACTTGTGTGGGTAGGCCTAGCGCCCGCGACAGGAAACGCCCCAAAGCACAACGTGGACACATCCAAATTTTGAAAGAAAACAGAGGTGTTTTTTGCGAAGTGCCTACCTGTAGATTTTGGCCTCTAGCTCAGCCGGCACCTAGGGAAACCTACCAAACCTGTGCATTTCTGAAAACTAGAGCCCTAGGGGAATCCAAGGAGGGGTGACTTGCTGGGCTCGGACCAGGTTCTGTTACCCAGAATCCTTTGCAAACCTCAAAATTTGGATAAAAAAACACATGTTCCTCACATTTCTGTGGCAGAAAGTTCTGCAATCTGAGAGGAGCCACAAATTTCTTTCCACCCAGCGTTCCCCCACGTCTCCCGATAAAAATGATACCTCACTTGTGAGGGTAGGCCTAGCGCCCGCGACAGGAAACGCCCCAAAGCGCAACGTGGACACATCCACATTTTTGAAAGAAAACAGAGGTGTTTTTTGCGAAGTGCCTACCTGTAGATTTTGGCCTCTAGCTCAGCCGGCACCTAGGGAAACCTACCGAACCTGTGCATTTCTGAAAACTAGAGACCAAGGGGAATCCAAGGAGGGGTGACTTGCGGGGCTCAGACCAGGTTCTGTTACCCAGAATCCTTTGCAAACCTCAAAATTTGGCTAAAAAAACACATGTTCCTCACATTTCTGTGGCAGAAAGTTCTGCAATCTGAGAGGAGCCACAAATTTCCTTCCACCCAGCGTTCCCCCAAGTCTCCCGATAAAAATGATACCTCACTTGTGGGGTAGGCCTAGCGCCCGCGACAGGAAACGCCCCAAAGCGCAACGTGGACACATCCAACTTTTTGAAAGAAAACAGAGGTGTTTTTTGCGAAGTGCCTACCTGTAGATTTTGGCCTCTAGCTCAGCCAGCACCTAGGGAAACCTACCAAACCTGTGCATTTCTGAAAACTAGAGACCTAGGGGAATCCAAGATGGGGTGACTTGCGGGGCTCGGACCAGGTTCTGTTACCCAGAATCCTTTGCAAACCTCAAAATTTGGCTAAACAAAACACATTTTTCTCACATTTCTGTGGCAGAAAGTTCTGGAATCTGAGAGGAGCCACAAATTTCCTTCCACCCAGCGTTCCCCCAAGTCTCCCGATAAAAATTATACCTCACTTGTGTGGGTAGGCTTAGCGCCCGCGACAGGAAACGCCCCAAAGCGCAACGTGGACACATCCAACTTTTTGAAAGAAAACAGAGGTGTTTTTTGCGAAGTGCCTACCTGTAGATTTTGGCCTCTAGCTCAGCCGGCACCTAGGGAAACCTACCAAACCTGTGCATTTCTGAAAACTAGAGACCTAGGGGAATCCAAGGAGGGGTGACTTGCAGGGCTCGGACCAGGTTCTGTTACCCAGAATCTTTTGCAAACCTCAAAATTTGGCTAAAAAAACACATGTTCCTCACATTTCTGTGGCAGAAAGTTCTGCAATCTGAGAGGAGCCACAAATTTCCTTCCACCCAGCGTTCCCCCAAGTCTCCCGATAAAAATGATACCTCACTTCTGTGGGTAGGCTTAGCGCCCGCGACAGGAAACGCCCCAAAGCGCAACGTGGACACATCCAAATTTTTGAAAGAAAACAGGAGGTGTTTTTTGCGAAGTGCCTCCCTGTAGATTTTCGCCTCTAGCTCAGCCGGCACCTAGGGAAACCTACCAAACCTGTGCATTTCTGAATACTAGAGACCTAGGGGAATCGAAGGAGGGGTGACTTGCGGGGCTCGGACCAGGTTCTGTTACCCAGAATCCTTTGCAAACCTCAAAATTTGGATAAAAAAACACATTTTCCTCACATTTCTGTGGCAGAAAGTTCTGGAATCTGAGAGGAGCCACAAATTTCCTTCCACCCAGCATTCCCCCAAGTCTCCCGATAAAAATGATACCTCACTTGTGTGGGCAGGCCTAGCGCCCGCGACAGGAAACGCCCCAAAGCTCAACGTGGACACATCCAAATTTTTGAAAGAAAACAGAGGTGTTTTTTGCGAAGTGCCTACCTGTAGATTTTGGCCTCTAGCTCAGCCGGCACCTAGGGAAACCTACCAAACCTGTGCATTTCTGAAAACTAGAGACCTAGGGGAATCGAAGGAGGGGTGACTTGCGGGACTCGGACCAGGTTCTGTTACCCAGAATCCTTTGCAAACCTCAAAGATAGGCTAAAAATAACACATGTTCCTCACATTTCTGTGGCAGGAAGTTCTGGAATCTGAGAGGAGCCACAAATTTCCTTCCACCCAGCGTTCCCCCAAGTCTCCCGATAAAAATGATACCTCACTTGTGTGGGTAGGCCTAGCGCCCGCGACAGGAAACGCCCCAAAGCGCAATGTGGACACATCCAAATTTTTGAAAGAAAACAGGAGGTGCTTTTTGCGAAGTGCCTACCTGTAGATTTTGGCCTCTAGCTCAGCCGGCACCTAGGGAAACCTACCAAACCTGTGCATTTCTGAAAACTAGAGACCTAGGGGAATCGAAGGAGGGGTGACTTGCGGGGCTCGGACCAGGTTCTGTTACCCAGAATCCTTTGCAAACCTCAAAGATGGGCTAAAAAAAACACATGTTCCTCACATTTCTGTGGCAGGAAGTTCTGGAATCTGAGAGGAGCCACAAATTTCCTTCCACCCAGCGTTCCCCCAAGTCTCCCGATAAAAATGATACCTCACTTGTGTGGGTAGGCCTAGCGCCGGCGACAGGAAACGCCCCAAAGCGCAATGTGGACACATCCAAATTTTTGAAAGAAAACAGGAGGTGCTTTTTGCGAAGTGCCTACCTGTAGATTTTGGCCTCTAGCTCAGCCGGCACCTAGGGAAACCTACCAAACCTGTGCATTTCTGAAAACTAGAGACCTAGGGGAATCGAAGGAGGGGTGACTTGCGGGGCTCGGACCAGGTTCTGTTACCCAGAATCCTTTGCAAACCTCAAAGATGGGCTAAAAAAAACACATGTTCCTCACATTTCTGTGGCAGGAAGTTCTGGAATCTGAGAGGAGCCACAAATTTCCTTCCACCCAGCGTTCCCCCAAGTCTCCCGATAAAAATGATACCTCACTTGTGTGGGTAGGCCTAGCGCCCGCGACAGGAAACGCCCCAAAGCGCAATGTGGACACATCCAAATTTTTGAAAGAAAACAGGAGGTGCTTTTTGCGAAGTGCCTACCTGTAGATTTTGGCCTCTAGCTCACCCGGCACCTAGGGAAACCTACCAAACCTGTGCATTTCTGAAAACTAGAGACCTAGGGGAATCGAAGGAGGGGTGACTTGCGGGGCTCGGACCAGGTTCTGTTACCCAGAATCCTTTGCAAACCTCAAAATTTGGATAAAAAAACACATTTTCCTCACATTTCTGTGGCAGAAAGTTCTGGAATCTGAGAGGAGCCACAAATTTCCTTCCACCCAGCATTCCCCCAAGTCTCCCGATAAAAATGATACCTCACTTGTGTGGGCAGGCCTAGCGCCCGCGACAGGAAACGCCCCAAAGCTCAACGTGGACACATCCAAATTTTTGAAAGAAAACAGAGGTGTTTTTTGCGAAGTGCCTACCTGTAGATTTTGGCCTCTAGCTCAGCCGGCACCTAGGGAAACCTACCAAACCTGTGCATTTCTGAAAACTAGAGACCTAGGGGAATCGAAGGAGGGGTGACTTGCGGGGCTCGGACCAGGTTCTGTTACCCAGAATCCTTTGCAAACCTCAAAGATAGGCTAAAAATAACACATGTTCCTCACATTTCTGTGGCAGAAAGTTCTGGAATCTGAGAGGAGCCACAAATTCCCTTCCACCCAGCGTTCCCCCAAGTCTCCCGATAAAAATGATACCTCACTTGTGTGGGTAGGCCTAGCGCCCGCGACAGGAAACGCCCCAAAGCACAACGTGGACACATCCAAATTTTGAAAGAAAACAGAGGTGTTTTTTGCGAAGTGCCTACCTGTAGATTTTGGCCTCTAGCTCAGCCGGCACCTAGGGAAACCTACCAAACCTGTGCATTTCTGAAAACTAGAGCCCTAGGGGAATCCAAGGAGGGGTGACTTGCTGGGCTCGGACCAGGTTCTGTTACCCAGAATCCTTTGCAAACCTCAAAATTTGGATAAAAAAACACATGTTCCTCACATTTCTGTGGCAGAAAGTTCTGCAATCTGAGAGGAGCCACAAATTTCTTTCCACCCAGCGTTCCCCCACGTCTCCCGATAAAAATGATACCTCACTTGTGAGGGTAGGCCTAGCGCCCGCGACAGGAAACGCCCCAAAGCGCAACGTGGACACATCCACATTTTTGAAAGAAAACAGAGGTGTTTTTTGCGAAGTGCCTACCTGTAGATTTTGGCCTCTAGCTCAGCCGGCACCTAGGGAAACCTACCGAACCTGTGCATTTCTGAAAACTAGAGACCAAGGGGAATCCAAGGAGGGGTGACTTGCGGGGCTCAGACCAGGTTCTGTTACCCAGAATCCTTTGCAAACCTCAAAATTTGGCTAAAAAAACACATGTTCCTCACATTTCTGTGGCAGAAAGTTCTGCAATCTGAGAGGAGCCACAAATTTCCTTCCACCCAGCGTTCCCCCAAGTCTCCCGATAAAAATGATACCTCACTTGTGGGGTAGGCCTAGCGCCCGCGACAGGAAACGCCCCAAAGCGCAACGTGGACACATCCAACTTTTTGAAAGAAAACAGAGGTGTTTTTTGCGAAGTGCCTACCTGTAGATTTTGGCCTCTAGCTCAGCCAGCACCTAGGGAAACCTACCAAACCTGTGCATTTCTGAAAACTAGAGACCTAGGGGAATCCAAGATGGGGTGACTTGCGGGGCTCGGACCAGGTTCTGTTACCCAGAATCCTTTGCAAACCTCAAAATTTGGCTAAACAAAACACATTTTTCTCACATTTCTGTGGCAGAAAGTTCTGGAATCTGAGAGGAGCCACAAATTTCCTTCCACCCAGCGTTCCCCCAAGTCTCCCGATAAAAATTATACCTCACTTGTGTGGGTAGGCTTAGCGCCCGCGACAGGAAACGCCCCAAAGCGCAACGTGGACACATCCAACTTTTTGAAAGAAAACAGAGGTGTTTTTTGCGAAGTGCCTACCTGTAGATTTTGGCCTCTAGCTCAGCCGGCACCTAGGGAAACCTACCAAACCTGTGCATTTCTGAAAACTAGAGACCTAGGGGAATCCAAGGAGGGGTGACTTGCAGGGCTCGGACCAGGTTCTGTTACCCAGAATCTTTTGCAAACCTCAAAATTTGGCTAAAAAAACACATGTTCCTCACATTTCTGTGGCAGAAAGTTCTGCAATCTGAGAGGAGCCACAAATTTCCTTCCACCCAGCGTTCCCCCAAGTCTCCCGATAAAAATGATACCTCACTTCTGTGGGTAGGCTTAGCGCCCGCGACAGGAAACGCCCCAAAGCGCAACGTGGACACATCCAAATTTTTGAAAGAAAACAGGAGGTGTTTTTTGCGAAGTGCCTCCCTGTAGATTTTCGCCTCTAGCTCAGCCGGCACCTAGGGAAACCTACCAAACCTGTGCATTTCTGAATACTAGAGACCTAGGGGAATCGAAGGAGGGGTGACTTGCGGGGCTCGGACCAGGTTCTGTTACCCAGAATCCTTTGCAAACCTCAAAGATAGGCTAAAAAAAACACATGTTCCTCACATTTCTGTGGCAGAAAGTTCTGGAATCTGAGAGGAGCCACAAATTTCCTTCCACCCAGCGTTCCCCCAAGTCTCCCAATAAAAATGATACCTCACTTGTGTGGGTAGGCCTAGCGCCCGCGACAGGAAACGCCCCAAAGCGCAACGTGGACACATCCAAATTTTTGAAAGAAAACAGAGGTGTTTTTTGCGAAGTGCCTACCTGTAGATTTTGGCCTCTAGCTCAGCCGGCACCTAAGGAAACCTACCAAACCTGTGCATTTCTGAAAACTAGAGAGCGAGGGGAATCCAAGGAGGGGTGACTTGCGGGGCTCAGACCAGGTTCTGTTACCCAGAATCCTTTGCAAACCTCAAAATTTGGCTAAAAAAACACATGTTCCTCACATTTCTGTGGCAGAAAGTTCTGCAATCTGAGAGGAGCCATAAATTTCCTTCCACCCAGGGTTCCCCCAAGTCTCCCGATAAAAATGATACCTCACTTGTGTGGGTAGGCCTAGCGCCCGCGACAGGAAACGCCCCAAAGCGAAACGTGGACACATCCACATTTTTGAAAGAAAACAGGAGGTGTTTTTTGCGAAGTGCCTACCTGTAGATTTTGGCCTCTAGCTCAGCCGGCACCTAGGGAAACCTACCATACCTGTGCATTTCTGAAAACTAGAGACCTAGGGGAATCCAAGGAGGGGTGACTTGCGGGGCTCGGACGAGGTTCTGTTACCCAGAATCCTTTGCAAACCTCAAAATTTGGCTAAAAAAACACATGTTCCTCACATTTCTGTGGCAGAAAGTTCTGGAATCTGAGAGGAGCCACAAATTTCCTTCCACCCAGCGTTCCCCCAAGTCTCCCGATAAAAATGATACCTCACTTGTGTGGGTAGGCCTAGCGCCCGCGACAGGAAACGCCCCAAAGCGCAACGTGGACACATCCAAATTTTTGAAAGAAAACAGGAGGTGTTTTTTACGAAGTGCCTACCTGTAGATTTTGGCCTCTAGCTCAGCCGGCACCTAGGGAAACCTACCAAACCTGTGCATTTCTGAAAACTAGAGACCTAGGGGAATCGAAGGAGGGGTGACTTGCGGGGCTCGGACCAGGTTCTTTTACCCAGAATCCTTTGCAAACTTTCAAAATGTGGCTAAAAAAACAAATTTTCCTCACATTTCTGTGGCAGAAAGTTCTGGAATCTGAGAGGAGCCACACATTTCCTTCCACCCAGCGTTCCCCCAAGTCTCCCGATAAAAATGATACCTCACTTGTGTGGGTAGGCCTAGAGCCCGCGACAGGAAACGCCCCAAAGCGCAACGTGGACACATCCAAATTTTTGAAAGAAAACAGGAGGTGTTTTTTGCGAAGTGCCTACCTGTAGAATTTGGCCTCTAGCTCAGCCGGCACCTAGGGAAACCTACCGAACCTGTGCATTTCGGAAAATTAGAGACCGAGGGGAATCGAAGGAGGGGTGACTTGCGGGGCTCGGACCAGGTTCTGTTACCCAGAATCCTTTGCAAACCTCAAAGATAGGCTAAAAAAAACACATGTTCCTCACATTTCTGTGGCAGGAAGTTCTGGAATCTGAGAGGAGCCACAAATTTCCTTCCACCTAGCGTTCCCCCAAGTCTCCCGATAAAAATGATACCTATGCATTTCTGAAAACTAGAGACCTAGGGGAATCCAAAGAGGGGTGACTTGCGGGGCTCGGACCAGGTTCTGTTACCCAGAATCCTTTGCAAACCTCAAAATTTGGCTACAAAAACACATGTTCCTCACATTTGTGTGGCAGAAAGTTCTGGAATCTGAGAGGAGCCACAAATTTCCTTCCACCCAGCGTTCCCCCAAGTCTCCCGATAAAAATGATACCTCACTTGTGTGGGTAGGCCTAGCTCCCACGACAGGAAAAGCCCCAAAGCGCAACGTGGACACATCCAACTTTTTGAAAGAAAACAGAGGTGTTTTTTGCGAAGTGCCTACCTGTAGATTTTGGCCTCTAGCTCAGCCAGCACCTAGGGAAACCTACCAAACCTGTGCATTTCTGAAAACTAGAGACCTAGGGGAATCCAAGATGGGGTGACTTGCGGGGCTCGGACCAGGTTCTGTTACCCAGAATCCTTTGCAAACCTCAAAATTTGGCTAAACAAAACACATTTTTCTCACATTTCTGTGGCAGAAAGTTCTGGAATCTGAGAGGAGCCACAAATTTCCTTCCACCCAGCGTTCCCCCAAGTCTCCCGATAAAAATTATACCTCACTTGTGTGGGTAGGCTTAGCGCCCGCGACAGGAAACGCCCCAAAGCGCAACGTGGACACATCCAACTTTTTGAAAGAAAACAGAGGTGTTTTTTGCGAAGTGCCTACCTGTAGATTTTGGCCTCTAGCTCAGCCGGCACCTAGGGAAACCTACCAAACCTGTGCATTTCTGAAAACTAGAGACCTAGGGGAATCCAAGGAGGGGTGACTTGCAGGGCTCGGACCAGGTTCTGTTACCCAGAATCTTTTGCAAACCTCAAAATTTGGCTAAAAAAACACATGTTCCTCACATTTCTGTGGCAGAAAGTTCTGCAATCTGAGAGGAGCCACAAATTTCCTTCCACCCAGCGTTCCCCCAAGTCTCCCGATAAAAATGATACCTCACTTCTGTGGGTAGGCTTAGCGCCCGCGACAGGAAACGCCCCAAAGCGCAACGTGGACACATCCAAATTTTTGAAAGAAAACAGGAGGTGTTTTTTGCGAAGTGCCTCCCTGTAGATTTTCGCCTCTAGCTCAGCCGGCACCTAGGGAAACCTACCAAACCTGTGCATTTCTGAAAACTAGAGACCTAGGGGAATCGAAGGAGGGGTGACTTGCGGGGCTCGGACCAGGTTCTGTTACCCAGAATCCTTTGCAAACCTCAAAGATAGGCTAAAAAAAACACATGTTCCTCACATTTCTGTGGCAGAAAGTTCTGGAATCTGAGAGGAGCCACAAATTTCCTTCCACCCAGCGTTCCCCCAAGTCTCCCAATAAAAATGATACCTCACTTGTGTGGGTAGGCCTAGCGCCCGCGACAGGAAACGCCCCAAAGCGCAACGTGGACACATCCAAATTTTTGAAAGAAAACAGAGGTGTTTTTTGCGAAGTGCCTACCTGTAGATTTTGGCCTCTAGCTCAGCCGGCACCTAAGGAAACCTACCAAACCTGTGCATTTCTGAAAACTAGAGAGCGAGGGGAATCCAAGGAGGGGTGACTTGCGGGGCTCAGACCAGGTTCTGTTACCCAGAATCCTTTGCAAACCTCAAAATTTGGCTAAAAAAACACATGTTCCTCACATTTCTGTGGCAGAAAGTTCTGCAATCTGAGAGGAGCCATAAATTTCCTTCCACCCAGGGTTCCCCCAAGTCTCCCGATAAAAATGATACCTCACTTGTGTGGGTAGGCCTAGCGCCCGCGACAGGAAACGCCCCAAAGCGAAACGTGGACACATCCACATTTTTGAAAGAAAACAGGAGGTGTTTTTTGCGAAGTGCCTACCTGTAGATTTTGGCCTCTAGCTCAGCCGGCACCTAGGGAAACCTACCATACCTGTGCATTTCTGAAAACTAGAGACCTAGGGGAATCCAAGGAGGGGTGACTTGCGGGGCTCGGACGAGGTTCCGTTACCCAGAATCCTTTGCAAACCTCAAAATTTGGCTAAAAAAACACATGTTCCTCACATTTCTGTGGCAGAAAGTTCTGGAATCTGAGAGGAGCCACAAATTTCCTTCCACCCAGCGTTCCCCCAAGTCTCCCGATAAAAATGATACCTCACTTGTGTGGGTAGGCCTAGCGCCCGCGACAGGAAACGCCCCAAAGCGCAACGTGGACACATCCAAATTTTTGAAAGAAAACAGGAGGTGTTTTTTACGAAGTGCCTACCTGTAGATTTTGGCCTCTAGCTCAGCCGGCACCTAGGGAAACCTACCAAACCTGTGCATTTCTGAAAACTAGAGACCTAGGGGAATCGAAGGAGGGGTGACTTGCGGGGCTCGGACCAGGTTCTTTTACCCAGAATCCTTTGCAAACTTTCAAAATGTGGCTAAAAAAACAAATTTTCCTCACATTTCTGTGGCAGAAAGTTCTGGAATCTGAGAGGAGCCACACATTTCCTTCCACCCAGCGTTCCCCCAAGTCTCCCGATAAAAATGATACCTCACTTGTGTGGGTAGGCCTAGAGCCCGCGACAGGAAACGCCCCAAAGCGCAACGTGGACACATCCAAATTTTTGAAAGAAAACAGGAGGTGTTTTTTGCGAAGTGCCTACCTGTAGAATTTGGCCTCTAGCTCAGCCGGCACCTAGGGAAACCTACCGAACCTGTGCATTTCGGAAAATTAGAGACCGAGGGGAATCGAAGGAGGGGTGACTTGCGGGGCTCGGACCAGGTTCTGTTACCCAGAATCCTTTGCAAACCTCAAAGATAGGCTAAAAAAAACACATGTTCCTCACATTTCTGTGGCAGGAAGTTCTGGAATCTGAGAGGAGCCACAAATTTCCTTCCACCTAGCGTTCCCCCAAGTCTCCCGATAAAAATGATACCTATGCATTTCTGAAAACTAGAGACCTAGGGGAATCCAAAGAGGGGTGACTTGCGGGGCTCGGACCAGGTTCTGTTACCCAGAATCCTTTGCAAACCTCAAAATTTGGCTACAAAAACACATGTTCCTCACATTTGTGTGGCAGAAAGTTCTGGAATCTGAGAGGAGCCACAAATTTCCTTCCACCCAGCGTTCCCCCAAGTCTCCCGATAAAAATGATACCTCACTTGTGTGGGTAGGCCTAGCTCCCACGACAGGAAAAGCCCCAAAGCGCAACGTGGACACATCCAACTTTTTGAAAGAAAACAGAGGTGTTTTTTGCGAAGTGCCTACCTGTAGATTTTGGCCTCTAGCTCAGCCGGCACCTAGGGAAACCTACCAAACCTGTGCATTTCTGAAAACTAGAGACCTAGGGGAATCGAAGGAGGGGTGACTTGCGGGGCTCGGACCAGGTTCTGTTACCCAGAATCCTTTGCAAACCTCAAAATGTGGCTAAAAAAAACATTTTCCTCACCTTTCTGTGGCAGAAAGTACTGGAATCTGAGAGGAGCCACAAATTTCCTTCCACCCAGCGTTCCCCCAAGTCTCCCGATAAAAATGATACCTCACTTGTGTGGGTAGGCCTAGCGCCCGCGACAGGAAACGCCCCAAAGCGCAACGTGGACACATCCAAATTTTTGAAAGAAAACAGGAGGTGTTTTTTGCGAAGTGCCTACCTGTAGATTTTGGCCTCTAGCTCAGCCGGCACCTAGGGAAACCTACCAAACCTGTGCATTTCTGAAAACTAGAGAGCTAGGTGAATCGAAGGAGGGGTGACTTGCGGGGCTCGGACCAGGTTCTGTTACCCAGAATCCTTTGCAAACCTCAAAGATAGGCTAAAAAAAACACATGTTCCTCACATTTCTGTGGCAGAAAGTTCTGGAATCTGAGAGGAGCCACAAATTTCCTTCCACCCAGCGTTCCCCCAAGTCTCCCGATAAAAATGATACCTCACTTGTGTGGGTAGGCTTAGCGCCCGCGACAGGAAACGCCCCAAAGCGCAACGTGGACACATCCAAATTTTTGTAAGAAAACAGGAGGTGTTTTTTGCGAAGTGCCTCCCTGTAGATTTTGGCCTCTAGCTCAGCCGGCACCTAGGGAAACCTACCAAACCTGTGCATTTCTGAATACTAAAGACCTAGGGGAATCGAAGGAGGGGTGACTGGCGGGGCTCGGATCAGGTTCTGTTACCCAGAATCCTTTGCAAACCTCAAAATTTGGCTAAAAAAAACACATGTTCCTCACATTTCTGTGGCAGAAAGTTCTGGAATCTGAGTGGAGCCACAAATTTCCTTCCACCCAGCGTTCCCCCAAGTCTCCCGATAAAAAAGATACCTCACTTGTGTGGGTAGGCCTAGCGCCCGCGACAGGAAACGCCCCAAAGCGAAACGTGGACACATCCAAATTTTTGAAAGAAAACAGGAGGTGCTTTTTGCGAAGTGCCTACCTGTAGATTTTGGCCTCTAGCTCAGCCGGCACCTAGGGAAACCTACCAAACCTGTGCATTTCTGAAAACTAGAGACCTAGGGGAATCGAAGGAGGGGTGACTTGCGGGGCTCGGACCAGGTTCTGTTACCCAGAATCCTTTGCAAACCTCAAAATTTGGATAAAAAAACACATTTTCCTCACATTTCTGTGGCAGAAAGTTCTGGAATCTGAGAGGAGCCACAAATTTCCTTCCACCCAGCATTCCCCCAAGTCTCCCGATAAAAATGATACCTCACTTGTGTGGGCAGGCCTAGCGCCCGCGACAGGAAACGCCCCAAAGCTCAACGTGGACACATCCAAATTTTTGAAAGAAAACAGAGGTGTTTTTTGCGAAGTGCCTACCTGTAGATTTTGGCCTCTAGCTCAGCCGGCACCTAGGGAAACCTACCAAACCTGTGCATTTCTGAAAACTAGAGACTGAGGGGAATCGAAGGAGGGGTGACTTGCGGGGCTCGGACCAGGTTCTGTTACCCAGAATCCTTTGCAAACCTCAAAGATAGGCTAAAAAAAACACATGTTCCTCACATTTCTGTGGCAGGAAGTTCTGGAATCTGAGAGGAGCCACAAATTTCCTTCCACCCAGCGTTCCCCCAAGTCTCCCGATAAAAATGATACCTCACTTGTGTGGGTAGGCCTAGCGCCCGCGACAGGAAACGCCCCAAAGCGCAATGTGGACACATCCAAATTTTTGAAAGAAAACAGGAGGTGCTTTTTGCGAAGTGCCTACCTGTAGATTTTGGCCTCTAGCTCAGCCGGCACCTAGGGAACCCTACCGAACCTGTGCATTTCTGAACACTAGAGACCTAGGGGAATCGAAGGAGGGGTGACTTGCGGGGCTCGGACCAGGTTCTGTTACCCAGAATCCTTTGCAAACCTCAAAATGTGGCTAAAAAAAAACATTTTCCTCACATTTCTGTGGCAGAAAGTTCTGGAGTCTGAGAGGAGCCACAAATTTCCTTCCACCCAGCATTCCCCCAAGTCTCCCGATAAAAATGATACCTCACTTGTGTGGGCAGGCCTAGCGCCCGCGACAGGAAACGCCCCAAAGCTCAACGTGGACACATCCAAATTTTTGAAAGAAAACAGAGGTGTTTTTTGCGAAGTGCCTACCTGTAGATTTTGGCCTCTAGCTCAGCCAGCACCTAGGGAAACCTACCAAACCTGTGCATTTCTGAAAACTAGAGACGTAGGGGAATCCAAGGAGGGGTGACTTGCGGGGCTCGGACCAGGTTCTGTTACCCAGAATCCTTTGCAAACCTCAAAATTTGGCTAAAAAAACACATGTTCCTCACATTTGTGTGGCAGAAAGTTCTGGAATCTGAGAGGAGCCACAAATTTCCTTCCACCCAGCGTTCCCCCAAGTCTCCCGATAAAAATGATACCTCACTTGTGTGGGTAGGCCTAGCGCCCGCGACAGGAAATGCCTCAAAGCGCAACGTGGACACATCCCATTTTTTGAAAGAAAACAGTGCCTACCTGTGGATTTTGGCCTGTAGCTCAGCCGTCACCTAGGGAAACCTACCAACCCTGTGCATTTTTTAAAACTAAAGACCTAGGGGAATCCAAGATGGGGTGACTTGTTGGGCTCGGACCAGGTTCTGTTACCCAGAATCCTTTGCAAACCTCAAAATTTGGCTAAAAAAACACATGTTCCTCACATTTCTGTGGCAGAAAGTTCTGCAATCTGAGAGGAGCCACAAATTTCCTTCCACCCAGCGTTCCCCCAAGTCTCCCAATAAAAATGATACCTCACTTGTGTGGGTAGGCCTAGCGCCCACGACAGGAAACTCCCCAAAGCACAACGTGGACACATCCAAATTTTTGAAAGAAAACAAGAGGTGCTTTTTGCGAAGTGCCTACCTGTAGATTTTGGCCTCTAGCTCAGCCGGCACCTAGGAAAACCTACCAAACCTGTGCATTTCTGAAAACTAGAGACCTAGGGGAATCGAAGGAGGGGTGACTTGCGGGGCTCGGACCAGGTTCTGTTACCCAGAATCCTTTGCAAACCTCAAAATGTGGCTAAAAAAACACATTTTCCTCACATTTCTGTGGCAGAAAGTTCTGGAATCTGAGAGGAGCCACAAATTTCCTTCCACCCAGCGTTCCCCCAAGTCTCCCGATAAAAATGATACCTCACTTGTGTGGGTAGGCCTAGCGCCCGCGACAGGAAACGCCCCAAAGCACAACGTGGACACATCCAAATTTTTGAAAGAAAACAGAGGTGTTTTTTGCGAAGTGCCTACCTGTAGATTTTGGCCTCTAGCTCAGCCGGCACCTAGGGAAACCTACCAAACCTGTGCATTTCTGAAAACTAGAGACCTAGGGGAATCCAAGGAGGGGTGACTTGCTGGGCTCGGACCAGGTTCTGTTACCCAGAATCCTTTGCAAACCTCAAAATTTGGATAAAAAAACACATGTTCCTCACATTTCTGTGGCAGAAAGTTCTGCAATCTGAGAGGAGCCACAAATTTCCTTCCACCCAGCGTTCCCCCACGTCTCCCGATAAAAATGATACCTCACTTGTGTGGGTAGGCCTAGCGCCCGCGACAGGAAACGCCCCAAAGCGCAACGTGGACACATCCAAATTTTTGAAAGAAAACAGAGGTGTTTTTTGCGAAGTGCCTACCTGTAGATTTTGGCCTCTAGCTCAGCCGGCACCTAGGGAAACCTACCGAACCTGTGCATTTCTGAAAACTAGAGACCGAGGGGAATCGAAGGAGGGGTGACTTGCGGGGCTCGGACCAGGTTCTGTTACCCAGAATCCTTTGCAAACCTCAAAATTTGGCTAAAAAAACACATGTTCCTCACATTTCTGTGGCAGAAAGTTCTGGAATCTGAGAGGAGCCACAAATTTCCTTCCACCCAGAGTTCCCCCAAGTCTCCCGATATAAATGAGACCTCACTTGTGTGGGTAGGCCTAGCGCCCGCGACAGGAAAAGCCCCAAAGCGCAACGTGGACACATCCAACTTTTTGAAAGAAAACAGAGGTGTTTTTTGCGAAGTGCCTACCTGTAGATTTTGGCCTCTAGCTCAGCCGGCACATAGGGAAACCTACCAAACCTGTGCATTTCTGAAAACTAGAGACCTAGGGGAATCGAAGGAGGGGTGACTTGCGGGGCTCGGACCAGGTTCTGTTACCCAGAATCCTTTGCAAACCTCAAAATGTGGCTAAAAAAACCATTTTCCTCACATTTCTGTGGCAGAAAGTACTGGAATCTGAGAGGAGCCACAAATTTCCTTCCACCCAGCGTTCCCCCAAGTCTCCCGATAAAAATGATACCTCACTTGTGTGGGTAGGCCTAGCGCCCGCGACAGGAAACGCCCCAAAGCGCAACGTGGACACATCCAAATTTTTGAAAGAAAACAGGAGGTGTTTTTTGCGAAGTGCCTACCTGTAGATTTTGGCCTCTAGCTCAGCCGGCACCTAGGGAAACCTACCAAACCTGTGCATTTCTGAAAACTAGAGACGTAGGGGAATCCAAGGAGGGGTGACTTGCGGGGCTCGGACCAGGTTCTGTTACCCAGAATCCTTTGCAAACCTCAAAATTTGGCTAAAAAAACACATGTTCCTCACATTTGTGTGGCAGAAAGTTCTGGAATCTGAGAGGAGCCACAAATTTCCTTCCACCCAGCGTTCCCCCAAGTCTCCCGATAAAAATGATACCTCACTTGTGTGGGTAGGCCTAGCGCCCGCGACAGGAAATGCCCCAAAGCGCAACGTGGACACATCCCATTTTTTGAAAGAAAACAGTGCCTACCTGTGGATTTTGGCCTGTAGCTCAGCCGTCACCTAGGGAAACCTACCAACCCTGTGCATTTTTTAAAACTAAAGACCTAGGGGAATCCAAGATGGGGTGACTTGTTGGGCTCGGACCAGGTTCTGTTACCCAGAATCCTTTGCAAACCTCAAAATTTGGCTAAAAAAACACATGTTCCTCACATTTCTGTGGCAGAAAGTTCTGCAATCTGAGAGGAGCCACAAATTTCCTTCCACCCAGCGTTCCCCCAAGTCTCCCAATAAAAATGATACCTCACTTGTGTGGGTAGGCCTAGCACCCACGACAGGAAAATCCCCAAAGCACAACGTGGACACATCCAAATTTTTGAAAGACAACAAGAGGTGCTTTTTGCGAAGTGCCTACCTGTAGATTTTGGCCTCTAGCTCAGCCGGCACCTAGGAAAACCTACCAAACCTGTGCATTTCTGAAAACTAGAGACCTAGGGGAATCGAAGGAGGGGTGACTTGCGGGGCTCGGACCAGGTTCTGTTACCCAGAATCCTTTGCAAACCTCAAAATGTGGCTAAAAAAACACATTTTCCTCACATTTCTGTGGCAGAAAGTTCTGGAATCTGAGAGGAGCCACAAATTTCCTTCCACCCAGCGTTCCCCCAAGTCTCCCGATAAAAATGATACCTCACTTGTGTGGGTAGGCCTAGCGCCCGCGACAGGAAACGCCCCAAAGCACAACGTGGACACATCCAAATTTTTGAAAGAAAACAGAGGTGTTTTTTGCGAAGTGCCTACCTGTAGATTTTGGCCTCTAGCTCAGCCGGCACCTAGGGAAACCTACCAAACCTGTGCATTTCTGAAAACTAGAGACCTAGGGGAATCCAAGGAGGGGTGACTTGCTGGGCTTGGACCAGGTTCTGTTACCCAGAATCCTTTGCAAACCTCAAAATTTGGATAAAAAAACACATGTTCCTCACATTTCTGTGGCAGAAAGTTCTGCAATCTGAGAGGAGCCACAAATTTCCTTCCACCCAGCGTTCCCCCACGTCTCCCGATAAAAATGATACCTCACTTGTGTGGGTAGGCCTAGCGCCCGCGACAGGAAACGCCCCAAAGCGCAACGTGGACACATCCAAATTTTTGAAAGAAAACAGAGGTGTTTTTTGCGAAGTGCCTACCTGTAGATTTTGGCCTCTAGCTCAGCCGGCACCTAGGGAAACCTACCGAACCTGTGCATTTCTGAAAACTAGAGACCGAGGGGAATCGAAGGAGGGGTGACTTGCGGGGCTCGGACCAGGTTCTGTTACCCAGAATCCTTTGCAAACCTCAAAATTTGGCTAAAAAAACACATGTTCCTCACATTTCTGTGGCAGAAAGTTCTGGAATCTGAGAGGAGCCACAAATTTCCTTCCACCCAGCGTTCCCCCAAGTCTCCCGATAAAAATGATACCTCACTTGTGTGGGTAGGCCTAGCGCCCGCGACAGGAAACGCCCCAAAGCGCAACGTGGACACATCCAAATTTTTGAAAGAAAACAGGAGGTGTTTTTTGCGAAGTGCCTACCTGTAGATTTTGGCCTCTAGCTCAGCCGGCACCTAGGGAAACCTACCAAACCTGTGCATTTCTGAAAACTAGAGACGTAGGGGAATCCAAGGAGGGGTGACTTGCGGGGCTCGGACCAGGTTCTGTTACCCAGAATCCTTTGCAAACCTCAAAATTTGGCTAAAAAAACACATGTTCCTCACATTTGTGTCGCAGAAAGTTCTGGAATCTGAGAGGAGCCACAAATTTCCTTCCACCCAGCGTTCCCCCAAGTCTCCCGATAAAAATGATACCTCACTTGTGTGGGTAGGCCTAGCGCCCGCGACAGGAAATGCCCCAAAGCGCAACGTGGACACATCCCATTTTTTGAAAGAAAACAGTGCCTACCTGTGGATTTTGGCCTGTAGCTCAGCCGTCACCTAGGGAAACCTACCAACCCTGTGCATTTTTTAAAACTAAAGACCTAGGGGAATCCAAGATGGGGTGACTTGTTGGGCTCGGACCAGGTTCTGTTACCCAGAATCCTTTGCAAACCTCAAAATTTGGCTAAAAAAACACATGTTCCTCACATTTCTGTGGCAGAAAGTTCTGCAATCTGAGAGGAGCCACAAATTTCCTTCCACCCAGCGTTCCCCCAAGTCTCCCAATAAAAATGATACCTCACTTGTGTGGGTAGGCCTAGCGCCCACGACAGGAAACTCCCCAAAGCACAACGTGGACACATCCAAATTTTTGAAAGAAAACAAGAGGTGCTTTTTGCGAAGTGGCTACCTGTAGATTTTGGCCTCTAGCTCAGCCGGCACCTAGGAAAACCTACCAAACCTGTGCATTTCTGAAAACTAGAGACCTAGGGGAATCGAAGGAGGGGTGACTTGCGGGGCTCGGACCAGGTTCTGTTACCCAGAATCCTTTGCAAACCTCAAAATGTGGCTAAAAAAACACATTTTCCTCACATTTCTGTGGCAGAAAGTTCTGGAATCTGAGAGGAGCCACAAATTTCCTTCCACCCAGCGTTCCCCCAAGTCTCCCGATAAAAATGATACCTCACTTGTGTGGGTAGGCCTAGCGCCCGCGACAGGAAACGCCCCAAAGCACAAGGTGGACACATCCAAATTTTTGAAAGAAAACAGAGGTGTTTTTTGCGAAGTGCCTACCTGTAGATTTTGGCCTCTAGCTCAGCCGGCACCTAGGGAAACCTACCAAACCTGTGCATTTCTGAAAACTAGAGACCTACGGGAATCCAAGGAGGGGTGACTTGCTGGGCTCGGACCAGGTTCTGTTACCCAGAATCCTTTGCAAACCTCAAAATTTGGATAAAAAAACACATGTTCCTCACATTTCTGTGGCAGAAAGTTCTGCAATCTGAGAGGAGCCACAAATTTCCTTCCACCCAGCGTTCCCCCACGTCTCCCGATAAAAATGATACCTCACTTGTGTGGGTAGGCCTAGCGCCCGCGACAGGAAACGCCCCAAAGCGCAACGTGGACACATCCAAATTTTTGAAAGAAAACAGAGGTGTTTTTTGCGAAGTGCCTACCTGTAGATTTTGGCCTCTAGCTCAGCCGGCACCAAGGGAAACCTACCGAACCTGTGCATTTCTGAAAACTAGAGACCGAGGGGAATCGAAGGAGGGGTGACTTGCGGGGCTCGGACCAGGTTCTGTTACCCAGAATCCTTTGCAAACCTCAAAATTTGGCTAAAAAAACACATGTTCCTCACATTTCTGTGGCAGAAAGTTCTGGAATCTGAGAGGAGCCACAAATTTCCTTCCACCCAGAGTTCCCCCAAGTCTCCCGATATAAATGATACCTCACTTGTGTGGGTAGGCCTAGCGCCCGCGACAGGAAAAGCCCCAAAGCGCAACGTGGACACATCCAACTTTTTGAAAGAAAACAGAGGTGTTTTTTGCGAAGTGCCTACCTGTAGATTTTGGCCTCTAGCTCAGCCGGCACCTAGGGAAACCTACCAAACCTGTGCATTTCTGAAAACTAGAGACCTAGGGGAATCGAAGGAGGGGTGACTTGCGGGGCTCGGACCAGGTTCTGTTACCGAGAATCCTTTGCAAACCTCAAAATGTGGCTAAAAAAAACATTTTCCTCACATTTCTGTGGCAGAAAGTACTGGAATCTGAGAGGAGCCACAAATTTCCTTCCACCCAGCGTTCCCCCAAGTCTCCCGATAAAAATGATACCTCACTTGTGTGGGTAGGCCTAGCGCCCGCGACAGGAAACGCCCCAAAGCGCAACGTGGACACATCCAAATTTTTGAAAGAAAACAGGAGGTGTTTTTTGCGAAGTGCCTACCTGTAGATTTTGGCCTCTAGCTCAGCCGGCACCTAGGGAAACCTACCAAACCTGTGCATTTCTGAAAACTAGAGACGTAGGGGAATCCAAGGAGGGGTGACTTGCGGGGCTCGGACCAGGTTCTGTTACCCAGAATCCTTTGCAAACCTCAAAATTTGGCTAAAAAAACACATGTTCCTCACATTTGTGTGGCAGAAAGTTCTGGAATCTGAGAGGAGCCACAAATTTCCTTCCACCCAGCGTTCCCCCAAGTCTCCCGATAAAAATGATACCTCACTTGTGTGGGTAGGCCTAGCGCCCGCGACAGGAAATGCCCCAAAGCGCAACGTGGACACATCCCATTTTTTGAAAGAAAACAGTGCCTACCTGTGGATTTTGGCCTGTAGCTCAGCCGTCACCTAGGGAAACCTACCAACCCTGTGCATTTTTTAAAACTAAAGACCTAGGGGAATCCAAGATGGGGTGACTTGTTGGGCTCGGACCAGGTTCTGTTACCCAGAATCCTTTGCAAACCTCAAAATTTGGCTAAAAAAACACATGTTCCTCACATTTCTGTGGCAGAAAGTTCTGCAATCTGAGAGGAGCCACAAATTTCCTTCCACCCAGCGTTCCCCCAAGTCTCCCAATAAAAATGATACCTCAATTGTGTGGGTAGGCCTAGCGCCCATGACAGGAAACTCCCCAAAGCACAACGTGGACACATCCAAATTTTTGAAAGAAAACAAGAGGTGCTTTTTGCGAAGTGCCTACCTGTAGATTTTGGCCTTTAGCTCAGCCGGCACCTAGGAAAACCTACCAAACCTGTGCATTTCTGAAAACTAGAGACCTAGGGGAATCGAAGGAGGGGTGACTTGCGGGGCTCGGACCAGGTTCTGTTACCCAGAATCCTTTGCAAACCTCAAAATGTGGCTAAAAAAACACATTTTCCTCACATTTCTGTGGCAGAAAGTTCTGGAATCTGAGAGGAGCCACAAATTTCCTTCCACCCAGCGTTCCCCCAAGTCTCCCGATAAAAATGATACCTCACTTGTGTGGGTAGGCCTAGCGCCCGCGACAGGAAACGCCCCAAAGCACAACGTGGACACATCCAAATTTTTGAAAGAAAACAGAGGTGTTTTTGCGAAGTGCCTACCTGTAGATTTTGGCCTCTAGCTCAGCCGGCACCTAGGGAAACCTACCAAACCTGTGCATTTCTGAAAACTAGAGACCTAGGGGAATCCAAGGAGGGGTGAATTGCTGGGCTCGGACCAGGTTCTGTTACCCAGAATCCTTTGCAAACCTCAAAATTTGGATAAAAAAACACATGTTCCTCACATTTCTGTGGCAGAAAGTTCTGCAATCTGAGAGGAGCCACAAATTTCCTTCCACCCAGCGTTCCCCCACGTCTCCCGATAAAAATGATACCTCACTTGTGTGGGTAGGCCTAGCGCCCGCGACAGGAAACGCCCCAAAGCGCAACGTGGACACATTCAAATTTTTGAAAGAAAACAGAGGTGTTTTTTGCGAAGTGCCTACCTGTAGATTTTGGCCTCTAGCTCAGCCGGCACCTAGGGAAACCTACCAAACCTGTGCATTTCTGAAAACTAGAGAGCTAGGTGAATCGAAGGAGGGGTGACTTGCGGGGCTCGGACCAGGTTCTGTTACCCAGAATCCTTTGCAAACCTCAAAGATAGGCTAAAAAAAACACATGTTCCTCACATTTCTGTGGCAGAAAGTTCTGGAATCTGAGAGGAGCCACAAATTTCCTTCCACCCAGCGTTCCCCCAAGTCTCCCGATAAAAATGATACCTCACTTGTGTGAGTAGGCTTAGCGCCCGCGACAGGAAACGCCCCAAAGCGCAACGTGGACACATCCAAATTTTTGTAAGAAAACAGGAGGTGTTTTTTGCGAAGTGCCTCCCTGTAGATTTTGGCCTCTAGCTCAGCCGGCACCTAGGGAAACCTACCAAACCTGTGCATTTCTGAATACTAAAGACCTAGGGGAATCGAAGGAGGGGTGACTGGCGGGGCTCGGATCAGGTTCTGTTACCCAGAATCCTTTGCAAACCTCAAAATTTGGCTAAAAAAAACACATGTTCCTCACATTTCTGTGGCAGAAAGGTCTGGAATCTGAGTGGAGCCACAAATTTCCTTCCACCCAGCGTTCCCCCAAGTCTCCCGATAAAAAAGATACCTCACTTGTGTGGGTAGGCCTAGCGCCCGCGACAGGAAACGCCCCAAAGCGAAACGTGGACACATCCAAATTTTTGAAAGAAAACAGGAGGTGCTTTTTGCGAAGTGCCTACCTGTAGATTTTGGCCTCTAGCTCAGCCGGCACCTAGGGAAACCTACCAAACCTGTGCATTTCTGAAAACTAGAGACCTAGGGGAATCGAAGGAGGGGTGACTTGCGGGGCTCGGACCAGGTTCTGTTACCCAGAATCCTTTGCAAACCTCAAAATTTGGATAAAAAAACACATTTTCCTCACATTTCTGTGGCAGAAAGTTCTGGAATCTGAGAGGAGCCACAAATTTCCTTCCACCCAGCATTCCCCCAAGTCTCCCGATAAAAATGATACCTCACTTGTGTGGGCAGGCCTAGCGCCCGCGACAGGAAACGCCCCAAAGCTCAACGTGGACACATCCAAATTTTTGAAAGAAAACAGAGGTGTTTTTTGCGAAGTGCCTACCTGTAGATTTTGGCCTCTAGCTCAGCCGGCACCTAGGGAAACCTACCAAACCTGTGCATTTCTGAAAACTAGAGACCTAGGGGAATCCAAGGAGGGGTGACTTGCGGGGCTCGGACCAGGTTCTGTTACCCAGAATCCTTTGCAAACCTCAAAGATAGGCTAAAAAAAACACATGTTCCTCACATTTCTGTGGCAGGAAGTTCTGGAATCTGAGAGGAGCCACAAATTTCCTTCCACCCAGCGTTCCCCCAAGTCTCCCGATAAAAATGATACCTCACTTGTGTGGGTAGGCCTAGCGCCCGCGACAGGAAACGCCCCAAAGCGCAATGTGGACACATCCAAATTTTTGAAAGAAAACAGGAGGTGCTTTTTGCGAAGTGCCTACCTGTAGATTTTGGCCTCTAGCTCAGCCGGCACCTAGGGAAGCCTACCGAACCTGTGCATTTCTGAACACTAGAGACCTAGGGGAATCGAAGGAGGGGTGACTTGCGGGGCTCGGACCAGGTTCTGTTACCCAGAATCCTTTGCAAACCTCAAAATGTGGTAAAAAAAAAACATTTTCCTCACATTTCTGTGGCAGAAAGTTCTGGAGTCTGAGAGGAGCCACAAATTTCCTTCCACCCAGCATTCCCCCAAGTCTCCCGATAAAAATGATACCTCACTTGTGTGGGCAGGCCTAGCGCCCGCGACAGGAAACGCCCCAAAGCTCAACGTGGACACATCCAAATTTTTGAAAGAAAACAGAGGTGTTTTTTGCGAAGTGCCTACCTGTAGATTTTGGCCTCTAGCTCAGCCGGCACCTAGGGAAACCTACCAAACCTGTGCATTTCTGAAAACTAGAGACGTAGGGGAATCCAAGGAGGGGTGACTTGCGGGGCTCGGACCAGGTTCTGTTACCCAGAATCCTTTGCAAACCTCAAAATTTGGCTAAAAAAACACATGTTCCTCACATTTGTGTGGCAGAAAGTTCTGGAATCTGAGAGGAGCCACAAATTTCCTTCCACCCAGCGTTCCCCCAAGTCTCCCGATAAAAATGATACCTCACTTGTGTGGGTAGGCCTAGCGCCCGCGACAGGAAATGCCTCAAAGCGCAACGTGGACACATCCCATTTTTTGAAAGAAAACAGTGCCTACCTGTGGATTTTGGCCTGTAGCTCAGCCGTCACCTAGGGAAACCTACCAACCCTGTGCATTTTTTAAAACTAAAGACCTAGGGGAATCCAAGATGGGGTGACTTGTTGGGCTCGGACCAGGTTCTGTTACCCAGAATCCTTTGCAAACCTCAAAATTTGGCTAAAAAAACACATGTTCCTCACATTTCTGTGGCAGAAAGTTCTGCAATCTGAGAGGAGCCACAAATTTCCTTCCACCCAGCGTTCCCCCAAGTCTCCCAATAAAAATGATACCTCACTTGTGTGGGTAGGCCTAGCGCCCACGACAGGAAACTCCCCAAAGCACAACGTGGACACATCCAAATTTTTGAAAGAAAACAAGAGGTGCTTTTTGCGAAGTGCCTACCTGTAGATTTTGGCCTCTAGCTCAGCCGGCACCTAGGAAAACCTACCAAACCTGTGCATTTCTGAAAACTAGAGACCTAGGGGAATCGAAGGAGGGGTGACTTGCGGGGCTCGGACCAGGTTCTGTTACCCAGAATCCTTTGCAAACCTCAAAATGTGGCTAAAAAAACACATTTTCCTCACATTTCTGTGGCAGAAAGTTCTGGAATCTGAGAGGAGCCACAAATTTCCTTCCACCCAGCGTTCCCCCAAGTCTCCCGATAAAAATGATACCTCACTTGTGTGGGTAGGCCTAGCGCCCGCGACAGGAAACGCCCCAAAGCACAACGTGGACACATCCAAATTTTTGAAAGAAAACAGAGGTGTTTTTTGCGAAGTGCCTACCTGTAGATTTTGGCCTCTAGCTCAGCCGGCACCTAGGGAAACCTACCAAACCTGTGCATTTCTGAAAACTAGAGACCTAGGGGAATCCAAGGAGGGGTGACTTGCTGGGCTCGGACCAGGTTCTGTTACCCAGAATCCTTTGCAAACCTCAAAATTTGGATAAAAAAACACATGTTCCTCACATTTCTGTGGCAGAAAGTTCTGCAATCTGAGAGGAGCCACAAATTTCCTTCCACCCAGCGTTCCCCCACGTCTCCCGATAAAAATGATACCTCACTTGTGTGGGTAGGCCTAGCGCCCGCGACAGGAAACGCCCCAAAGCGCAACGTGGACACATCCAAATTTTTGAAAGAAAACAGAGGTGTTTTTTGCGAAGTGCCTACCTGTAGATTTTGGCCTCTAGCTCAGCCGGCACCTAGGGAAACCTACCGAACCTGTGCATTTCTGAAAACTAGAGACCGAGGGGAATCGAAGGAGGGGTGACTTGCGGGGCTCGGACCAGGTTCTGTTACCCAGAATCCTTTGCAAACCTCAAAATTTGGCTAAAAAAACACATGTTCCTCACATTTCTGTGGCAGAAAGTTCTGGAATCTGAGAGGAGCCACAAATTTCCTTCCACCCAGAGTTCCCCCAAGTCTCCCGATATAAATGAGACCTCACTTGTGTGGGTAGGCCTAGCGCCCGCGACAGGAAAAGCCCCAAAGCGCAACGTGGACACATCCAACTTTTTGAAAGAAAACAGAGGTGTTTTTTGCGAAGTGCCTACCTGTAGATTTTGGCCTCTAGCTCAGCCGGCACATAGGGAAACCTACCAAACCTGTGCATTTCTGAAAACTAGAGACCTAGGGGAATCGAAGGAGGGGTGACTTGCGGGGCTCGGACCAGGTTCTGTTACCCAGAATCCTTTGCAAACCTCAAAATGTGGCTAAAAAAAACATTTTCCTCACATTTCTGTGGCAAAAAGTACTGGAATCTGAGAGGAGCCACAAATTTCCTTCCACCCAGCGTTCCCCCAAGTCTCCCGATAAAAATGATACCTCACTTGTGTGGGTAGGCCTAGCGCCCGCGACAGGAAACGCCCCAAAGCGCAACGTGGACACATCCAAATTTTTGAAAGAAAACAGGAGGTGTTTTTTGCGAAGTGCCTACCTGTAGATTTTGGCCTCTAGCTCAGCCGGCACCTAGGGAAACCTACCAAACCTGTGCATTTCTGAAAACTAGAGACGTAGGGGAATCCAAGGAGGGGTGACTTGCGGGGCTCGGACCAGGTTCTGTTACCCAGAATCCTTTGCAAACCTCAAAATTTGGCTAAAAAAACACATGTTCCTCACATTTGTGTGGCAGAAAGTTCTGGAATCTGAGAGGAGCCACAAATTTCCTTCCACCCAGCGTTCCCCCAAGTCTCCCGATAAAAATGATACCTCACTTGTGTGGGTAGGCCTAGCGCCCGCGACAGGAAATGCCCCAAAGCGCAACGTGGACACATCCCATTTTTTGAAAGAAAACAGTGCCTACCTGTGGATTTTGGCCTGTAGCTCAGCCGTCACCTAGGGAAACCTACCAACCCTGTGCATTTTTTAAAACTAAAGACCTAGGGGAATCCAAGATGGGGTGACTTGTTGGGCTCGGACCAGGTTCTGTTACCCAGAATCCTTTGCAAACCTCAAAATTTGGCTAAAAAAACACATGTTCCTCACATTTCTGTGGCAGAAAGTTCTGCAATCTGAGAGGAGCCACAAATTTCCTTCCACCCAGCGTTCCCCCAAGTCTCCCAATAAAAATGATACCTCACTTGTGTGGGTAGGCCTAGCGCCCACGACAGGAAACTCCCCAAAGCACAACGTGGACACATCCAAATTTTTGAAAGAAAACAAGAGGTGCTTTTTGCGAAGTGCCTACCTGTAGATTTTGGCCTCTAGCTCAGCCGGCACCTAGGAAAACCTACCAAACCTGTGCATTTCTGAAAACTAGAGACCTAGGGGAATCGAAGGAGGGGTGACTTGCGGGGCTCGGACCAGGTTCTGTTACCCAGAATCCTTTGCAAACCTCAAAATGTGGCTAAAAAAACACATTTTCCTCACATTTCTGTGGCAGAAAGTTCTGGAATCTGAGAGGAGCCACAAATTTCCTTCCACCCAGCGTTCCCCCAAGTCTCCCGATAAAAATGATACCTCACTTGTGTGGGTAGGCCTAGCGCCCGCGACAGGAAACGCCCCAAAGCACAACGTGGACACATCCAAATTTTTGAAAGAAAACAGAGGTGTTTTTTGCGAAGTGCCTACCTGTAGATTTTGGCCTCTAGCTCAGCCGGCACCTAGGGAAACCTACCAAACCTGTGCATTTCTGAAAACTAGAGACCTAGGGGAATCCAAGGAGGGGTGACTTGCTGGGCTTGGACCAGGTTCTGTTACCCAGAATCCTTTGCAAACCTCAAAATTTGGATAAAAAAACACATGTTCCTCACATTTCTGTGGCAGAAAGTTCTGCAATCTGAGAGGAGCCACAAATTTCCTTCCACCCAGCGTTCCCCCACGTCTCCCGATAAAAATGATACCTCACTTGTGTGGGTAGGCCTAGCGCCCGCGACAGGAAACGCCCCAAAGCGCAACGTGGACACATCCAAATTTTTGAAAGAAAACAGAGGTGTTTTTTGCGAAGTGCCTACCTGTAGATTTTGGCCTCTAGCTCAGCAGGCACCTAGGGAAACCTACCGAACCTGTGCATTTCTGAAAACTAGAGACCGAGGGGAATCGAAGGAGGGGTGACTTGCGGGGCTCGGACCAGGTTCTGTTACCCAGAATCCTTTGCAAACCTCAAAATTTGGCTAAAAAAACACATGTTCCTCACATTTCTGTGGCAGAAAGTTCTGGAATCTGAGAGGAGCCACAAATTTCCTTCCACCCAGCGTTCCCCCAAGTCTCCCGATAAAAATGATACCTCACTTGTGTGGGTAGGCCTAGCGCCCGCGACAGGAAACGCCCCAAAGCGCAACGTGGACACATCCAAATTTTTGAAAGAAAACAGGAGGTGTTTTTTGCGAAGTGCCTACCTGTAGATTTTGGCCTCTAGCTCAGCCGGCACCTAGGGAAACCTACCAAACCTGTGCATTTCTGAAAACTAGAGACGTAGGGGAATCCAAGGAGGGGTGACTTGCGGGGCTCGGACCAGGTTCTGTTACCCAGAATCCTTTGCAAACCTCAAAATTTGGCTAAAAAAACACATGTTCCTCACATTTGTGTGGCAGAAAGTTCTGGAATCTGAGAGGAGCCACAAATTTCCTTCCACCCAGCGTTCCCCCAAGTCTCCCGATAAAAATGATACCTCACTTGTGTGGGTAGGCCTAGCGCCCGCGACAGGAAATGCCCCAAAGCGCAACGTGGACACATCCCATTTTTTGAAAGAAAACAGTGCCTACCTGTGGATTTTGGCCTGTAGCTCAGCCGTCACCTAGGGAAACCTACCAACCCTGTGCATTTTTTAAAACTAAAGACCTAGGGGAATCCAAGATGGGGTGACTTGTTGGGCTCGGACCAGGTTCTGTTACCCAGAATCCTTTGCAAACCTCAAAATTTGGCTAAAAAAACACATGTTCCTCACATTTCTGTGGCAGAAAGTTCTGCAATCTGAGAGGAGCCACAAATTTCCTTCCACCCAGCGTTCCCCCAAGTCTCCCAATAAAAATGATACCTCACTTGTGTGGGTAGGCCTAGCGCCCACGACAGGAAACTCCCCAAAGCACAACGTGGACACATCCAAATTTTTGAAAGAAAACAAGAGGTGCTTTTTGCGAAGTGCCTACCTGTAGATTTTGGCCTCTAGCTCAGCCGGCACCTAGGAAAACCTACCAAACCTGTGCATTTCTGAAAACTAGAGACCTAGGGGAATCGAAGGAGGGGTGACTTGCGGGGCTCGGACCAGGTTCTGTTACCCAGAATCCTTTGCAAACCTCAAAATGTGGCTAAAAAAAAACACATTTTCCTCACATTTCTGTGGCAGAAAGTTCTGGAATCTGAGAGGAGCCACAAATTTCCTTCCACCCAGCGTTCCCCCAAGTCTCCCGATAAAAATGATACCTCACTTGTGTGGGTAGGCCTAGCGCCCGCGACAGGAAACGCCCCAAAGCACAACGTGGACACATCCAAATTTTTGAAAGAAAACAGAGGTGTTTTTTGCGAAGTGCCTACCTGTAGATTTTGGCCTCTAGCTCAGCCGGCACCTAGGGAAACCTACCAAACCTGTGCATTTCTGAAAACTAGAGACCTAGGGGAATCCAAGGAGGGGTGACTTGCTGGGCTCGGACCAGGTTCTGTTACCCAGAATCCTTTGCAAACCTCAAAATTTGGATAAAAAAACACATGTTCCTCACATTTCTGTGGCAGAAAGTTCTGCAATCTGAGAGGAGCCACAAATTTCCTTCCACCCAGCGTTCCCCCACGTCTCCCGATAAAAATGATACCTCACTTGTGTGGGTAGGCCTAGCGCCCGCGACAGGAAACGCCCCAAAGCGCAACGTGGACACATCCAAATTTTTGAAAGAAAACAGAGGTGTTTTTTGCGAAGTGCCTACCTGTAGATTTTGGCCTCTAGCTCAGCCGGCACCAAGGGAAACCTACCGAACCTGTGCATTTCTGAAAACTAGAGACCGAGGGGAATCGAAGGAGGGGTGACTTGCGGGGCTCGGACCAGGTTCTGTTACCCAGAATCCTTTGCAAACCTCAAAATTTGGCTAAAAAAACACATGTTCCTCACATTTCTGTGGCAGAAAGTTCTGGAATCTGAGAGGAGCCACAAATTTCCTTCCACCCAGAGTTCCCCCAAGTCTCCCGATATAAATGATACCTCACTTGTGTGGGTAGGCCTAGCGCCCGCGACAGGAAAAGCCCCAAAGCGCAACGTGGACACATCCAACTTTTTGAAAGAAAACAGAGGTGTTTTTTGCGAAGTGCCTACCTGTAGATTTTGGCCTCTAGCTCAGCCGGCACCTAGGGAAACCTACCAAACCTGTGCATTTCTGAAAACTAGAGACCTAGGGGAATCGAAGGAGGGGTGACTTGCGGGGCTCGGACCAGGTTCTGTTACCCAGAATCCTTTGCAAACCTCAAAATGTGGCTAAAAAAAACATTTTCCTCACATTTCTGTGGCAGAAAGTACTGGAATCTGAGAGGAGCCACAAATTTCCTTCCACCCAGCGTTCCCCCAAGTCTCCCGATAAAAATGATACCTCACTTGTGTGGGTAGGCCTAGCGCCCGCGACAGGAAACGCCCCAAAGCGCAACGTGGACACATCCAAATTTTTGAAAGAAAACAGGAGGTGTTTTTTGCGAAGTGCCTACCTGTAGATTTTGGCCTCTAGCTCAGCCGGCACCTAGGGAAACCTACCAAACCTGTGCATTTCTGAAAACTAGAGACGTAGGGGAATCCAAGGAGGGGTGACTTGCGGGGCTCGGACCAGGTTCTGTTACCCAGAATCCTTTGCAAACCTCAAAATTTGGCTAAAAAAACACATGTTCCTCACATTTGTGTGGCAGAAAGTTCTGGAATCTGAGAGGAGCCACAAATTTCCTTCCACCCAGCGTTCCCCCAAGTCTCCCGATAAAAATGATACCTCACTTGTGTGGGTAGGCCTAGCGCCCGCGACAGGAAATGCCCCAAAGCGCAACGTGGACACATCCCATTTTTTGAAAGAAAACAGTGCCTACCTGTGGATTTTGGCCTGTAGCTCAGCCGTCACCTAGGGAAACCTACCAACCCTGTGCATTTTTTAAAACTAAAGACCTAGGGGAATCCAAGATGGGGTGACTTGTTGGGCTCGGACCAGGTTCTGTTACCCAGAATCCTTTGCAAACCTCAAAATTTGGCTAAAAAAACACATGTTCCTCACATTTCTGTGGCAGAAAGTTCTGCAATCTGAGAGGAGCCACAAATTTCCTTCCACCCAGCGTTCCCCCAAGTCTCCCAATAAAAATGATACCTCACTTGTGTGGGTAGGCCTAGCGCCCATGACAGGAAACTCCCCAAAGCACAACGTGGACACATCCAAATTTTTGAAAGAAAACAAGAGGTGCTTTTTGCGAAGTGCCTACCTGTAGATTTTGGCCTCTAGCTCAGCCGGCACCTAGGAAAACCTACCAAACCTGTGCATTTCTGAAAACTAGAGACCTAGGGGAATCGAAGGAGGGGTGACTTGCGGGGCTCGGACCAGGTTCTGTTACCCAGAATCCTTTGCAAACCTCAAAATGTGGCTAAAAAAACACATTTTCCTCACATTTCTGTGGCAGAAAGTTCTGGAATCTGAGAGGAGCCACAAATTTCCTTCCACCCAGCGTTCCCCCAAGTCTCCCGATAAAAATGATACCTCACTTGTGTGGGTAGGCCTAGCGCCCGCGACAGGAAACGCCCCAAAGCACAACGTGGACACATCCAAATTTTTGAAAGAAAACAGAGGTGTTTTTGCGAAGTGCCTACCTGTAGATTTTGGCCTCTAGCTCAGCCGGCACCTAGGGAAACCTACCAAACCTGTGCATTTCTGAAAACTAGAGACCTAGGGGAATCGAAGGAGGGGTGACTTGCTGGGCTCGGACCAGGTTCTGTTACCCAGAATCCTTTGCAAACCTCAAAATTTGGATAAAAAAACACATGTTCCTCACATTTCTGTGGCAGAAAGTTCTGCAATCTGAGAGGAGCCACAAATTTCCTTCCACCCAGCGTTCCCCCACGTCTCCCGATAAAAATGATACCTCACTTGTGTGGGTAGGCCTAGCGCCCGCGACAGGAAACGCCCCAAAGCGCAACGTGGACACATTCAAATTTTTGAAAGAAAACAGAGGTGTTTTTTGCGAAGTGCCTACCTGTAGATTTTGGCCTCTAGCTCAGCCGGCACCAAGGGAAACCTACCGAACCTGTGCATTTCTGAAAACTAGAGACCGAGGGGAATCGAAGGAGGGGTGACTTGCGGGGCTCGGACCAGGTTCTGTTACCCAGAATCCTTTGCAAACCTCAAAATTTGGCTAAAAAAACACATGTTCCTCACATTTCTGTGGCAGAAAGTTCTGGAATCTGAGAGGAGCCACAAATTTCCTTCCACCCAGAGTTCCCCCAAGTCTCCCGATATAAATGATACCTCACTTGTGTGGGTAGGCCTAGCGCCCGCGACAGGAAAAGCCCCAAAGCGCAACGTGGACACATCCAACTTTTTGAAAGAAAACAGAGGTGTTTTTTGCGAAGTGCCTACCTGTAGATTTTGGCCTCTAGCTCAGCCGGCACCTAGGGAAACCTACCAAACCTGTGCATTTCTGAAAACTAGAGACCTAGGGGAATCGAAGGAGGGGTGACTTGCGGGGCTCGGACCAGGTTCTGTTACCCAGAATCCTTTGCAAACCTCAAAATGTGGCTAAAAAAAACATTTTCCTCACATTTCTGTGGCAGAAAGTACTGGAATCTGAGAGGAGCCACAAATTTCCTTCCACCCAGCGTTCCCCCAAGTCTCCCGATAAAAATGATACCTCACTTGTGTGGGTAGGCCTAGCGCCCGCGACAGGAAACGCCCCAAAGCGCAACATGGACACATCCAAATTTTTGAAAGAAAACAGGAGGTGTTTTTTGCGAAGTGCCTACCTGTAGATTTTGGCCTCTAGCTCAGCCGGCACCTAGGGAAACCTACCAAACCTGTGCATTTCTGAAAACTAGAGAGCTAGGTGAATCGAAGGAGGGGTGACTTGTTGGGCTCGGACCAGGTTCTGTTACCCAGAATCCTTTGCAAACCTCAAAATTTGGCTTAAAAAAACACATGTTCCTCACATTTCTGTGGCAGAAAGTTCTGGAATCTGAGAGGAGCCACAAATTTCCTTCCACCCAGCGTTCCCCCAAGTCTCCCGATAAAAATGATACCTCACTTGTGTGGGTAGGCTTAGCGCCCGCGACAGGAAACGCCCCAAAGCGCAACGTGGACACATCCAAATTTTTGAAAGAAAACAGGAGGTGTTTTTTGCGAAGTGCCTACCTGTAGATTTTGGCCTCTAGCTCAGCCGGCACCTAGGGAAACCTACCAAACCTGTGCATTTCTGAATACTAAAGACCTAGGGGAATCGAAGGAGGGGTGACTGGCGGGGCTCGGATCAGGTTCTGTTACCCAGAATCCTTTGCAAACCTCAAAATTTGGCTAAAAAAAACACATGTTCCTCACATTTCTGTGGCAGAAAGTTCTGGAATCTGAGTGGAGCCACAAATTTCCTTCCACCCAGCGTTCCCCCAAGTCTCCCGATAAAAAAGATACCTCACTTGTGTGGGTAGGCCTAGCGCCCGCGACAGGAAACGCCCCAAAGCGAAACGTGGACACATCCAAATTTTTGAAAGAAAACAGGAGGTGCTTTTTGCGAAGTGCCTACCTGTAGATTTTGGCCTCTAGCTCAGCCGGCACCTAGGGAAACCTACCAAACCTGTGCATTTCTGAAAACTAGAGACCTAGGGGAATCGAAGGAGGGGTGACTTGCGGGGCTCGGACCAGGTTCTGTTACCCAGAATCCTTTGCAAACCTCAAAATTTGGATAAAAAAACACATTTTCCTCACATTTCTGTGGCAGAAAGTTCTGGAATCTGAGAGGAGCCACAAATTTCCTTCCACCCAGCGTTCCCCCAAGTCTCCCGATAAAAATGATACCTCACTTGTGTGGGCAGGCCTAGCGCCCGCGACAGGAAACGCCCCAAAGCTCAACGTGGACACATCCAAATTTTTGAAAGAAAACAGAGGTGTTTTTTGCGAAGTGCCTACCTGTAGATTTTGGCCTCTAGCTCAGCCGGCACCTAGGGAAACCTACCAAACCTGTGCATTTCTGAAAACTAGAGACCTAGGGGAATCGAAGGAGGGGTGACTTGCGGGGCTCGGACCAGGTTCTGTTACCCAGAATCCTTTGCAAACCTCAAAGATAGGCTAAAAAAAACACATGTTCCTCACATTTCTGTGGCAGGAAGTTCTGGAATCTGAGAGGAGCCACAAATTTCCTTCCACCCAGCGTTCCCCCAAGTCTCCCGATAAAAATGATACCTCACTTGTGTGGGTAGGCCTAGCGCCCGCGACAGGAAACGCCCCAAAGCGCAATGTGGACACATCCAAATTTTTGAAAGAAAACAGGAGGTGCTTTTTGCGAAGTGCCTACCTGTAGATTTTGGCCTCTAGCTCAGCCGGCACCTAGGGAAACCTACCAAACCTGTGCATTTCTGAAAACTAGAGACCTAGGGGAATCGAAGGAGGGGTGACTTGCGGGGCTCGGACCAGGTTCTGTTACCCAGAATCCTTTGCAAACCTCAAAATGTGGCTAAAAAAACAAATTTTCCTCACATTTCTGTGGCAGAAAGTTCTGGAATCTGAGAGGAGCCACAAATTTCCTTCCACCCAGCGTTCCCCCAAGTCTCCCGATAAAAATGATACCTCACTTGTGTGGGTAGGCTAGCGCCCGCGACAGGAAACGCCCCAAAGCACAACGTGGACACATCCAAATTTTTGAAAGAAAACAGAGGTGTTTTTTGCGAAGTGCCTACCTGTAGATTTTGGCCTCTAGCTCAGCCGGCACCTAGGGAAACCTACCAAACCTGTGCATTTCTGAAAACTAGAGACCTAGGGGAATCCAAGGAGGGGTGACTTGCGGGGCTCGGACGAGGTTCTGTTACCCAGAATCCTTTGCAAACCTCAAAATTTGGCTAAAAAAACACATGTTCCTCACATTTCTGTGGCAGAAAGTTATGGAATCTGAGAGGAGCCACAAATTTCCTTCCACCCAGCGTTCCCCCAAGTCTCCCGATAAAAATGATACCTCACTTGTGTGGGTAGGACTAGCGCCCGCGACAGGAAACGCCCCAAAGCGCAACGTGGACACATCCAAATTTTTGAAAGAAAACAGGAGGTGTTTTTTACGAAGTGCCTACCTGTAGATTTTGGCCTCTAGCTCAGCCGGCACCTAGGGAAACCTACCAAACCTGTGCATTTCTGAAAACTAGAGACCTAGGGGAATCGAAGGAGGGGTGACTTGCGGGGCTCGGACCAGGTTCTTTTACCCAGAATCCTTTGCAAACTTTCAAAATGTGGCTAAAAAAACAAATTTTCCTCACATTTCTGTGGCAGAAAGTTCGGGAATCTGAGAGGAGCCACAAATTTCCTTCCACCCAGCGTTCCCCCAAGTCTCCCGATAAAAATGATACCTCACTTGTGTGGGTAGGCCTAGCGCCCGCGACAGGAAACGCCCCAAAGCGCAACCTGGACACATCCAAATTTCTGAAAGAAAACAGAGATGTTTTTTGCGAAGTGCCTACCTGTAGATTTTGGCCTCTAGCTCAGCCGGCACCTAGGGAAACCTACCGAACCTGTGCATTTCTGAAAACTAGAGACCTAGGGGAATCCAAGGAGGGGTGACTTGCGGGGCTCGGACTAGGTTCTGTTACCCAGAATCCTTTGCAAACCTCAAAATTTGGCTAAAAAAACACATGTTCCTCACATTTCTGTGGCAGAAAGTTCTGCAATCTGAGAGGAGCCACAAATTTCCTTCCACCCAGCGTTCCCCCAAGTCTCCCGATAAAAATGATACCTCACTTGTGTGGGTAGGCCTAGAGCCCGCGACAGGAAACGCCCCAAAGCGCAACGTGGACACATCCAAATTTTTAAAAGAAAACAGGAGGTGTTTTTTGCGAAGTGCCTACCTGTAGAATTTGGCCTCTAGCTCAGCCGGCACCTAGGGAAACCTACCATACCTGTGCATTTCTGAAAACTAGAGACCTAGGGGAATCCAAGGAGGGGTGACTTGCGGGGCTCGGACCAGGTTCTGTTACCCAGAATCCTTTGCAAACCTCAAAATTTGGCTACAAAAACACATGTTCCTCACATTTGTGTGGCAGAAAGTTCTGGAATCTGAGAGGAGCCACAAATTTCCTTCCACCCAGCGTTCCCCCAAGTCTCCCGATAAAAATGATACCTCACTTGTGTGGGTAGGCCTAGCGCCCGCGACAGGAAATGCCCCAAAGCGCAACGTGGACACATCCCATTTTTTGAAAGAAAACAGTGCCTACCTGTGGATTTTGGCCTGTAGCTCAGCCGTCACCTAGGGAAACCTACCAACCCTGTGCATTTTTTAAAACTAAAGACCTAGGGGAATCCAAGATGGGGTGACTTGTTGGGCTCGGACCAGGTTCTGTTACCCAGAATCCTTTGCAAACCTCAAAATTTGGCTTAAAAAAACACATGTTCCTCACATTTCTGTGGCAGAAAGTTCTGGAATCTGAGAGGAGCCACAAATTTCCTTCCACCCAGCGTTCCCCCAAGTCTCCCGATAAAAATGATACCTCACTTGTGTGGGTAGGCTAGCGCCCGCGACAGGAAACGCCCCAAAGCACAACGTGGACACATCCAAATTTTTGAAAGAAAACAGAGGTGTTTTTTGCGAAGTGCCTATCTGTAGATTTTGGCCTCTAGCTCAGCCGGCACCTAGGGAAACCTACCAAACCTGTGCATTTCTGAAAACTAGAGACCTAGGGGAATCCAAGGAGGGGTGACTTGCGGGGCTCGGACGAGGTTCTGTTACCCAGAATCCTTTGCAAACCTCAAAATTTGGCTAAAAAAACACATGTTCCTCACATTTCTGTGGCAGAAAGTTATGGAATCTGAGAGGAGCCACACATTTCCTTCCACCCAGCGTTCCCCCAAGTCTCCCGATAAAAATGATACCTCACTTGTGTGGGTAGGCCTAGCGCCCGCGACAGGAAACGCCCCAAAGCGCAACGTGGACACATCCAAATTTTTTAAAGAAAACAGGAGGTGTTTTTTACGAAGTGCCTACCTGTAGATTTTGGCCTCTAGCTCAGCCGGCACCTAGGGAAACCTACCAAACCTGTGCATTTCTGAAAACTAGAAACCTAGGGGAATCGAAGGAGGGGTGACTTGCGGGGCTCGGACCAGGTTCTTTTACCCAGAATCCTTTGCAAACTTTCAAAATGTGGCTAAAAAAACAAATTTTCCTCACATTTCTGTGGCAGAAAGTTCTGGAATCTGAGAGGAGCCACAAATTTCCTTCCACCCAGCGTTCCCCCAAGTCTCCCGATAAAAATGATACCTCACTTGTGTGGGTAGGCCTAGCGCCCGCGACAGGAAACGCCCCAAAGCGCAACCTGGACACATCCAAATTTCTGAAAGAAAACAGAGATGTTTTTTGCGAAGTGCCTACCTGTAGATTTTGGCCTCTAGCTCAGCCGGCACCTAGGGAAACCTACCGAACCTGTGCATTTCTGAAAACTAGAGACCTAGGGGAATCCAAGGAGGGGTGACTTGCGGGGCTCGGACTAGGTTCTGTTACCCAGAATCCTTTGCAAACCTCAAAATTTGGCTAAAAAAACACATGTTCCTCACATTTCTGTGGCAGAAAGTTCTGCAATCTGAGAGGAGCCACAAATTTCCTTCCACCCAGCGTTCCCCCAAGTCTCCCGATAAAAATGATACCTCACTTGTGTGGGTAGGCCTAGAGCCCGCGACAGGAAACGCCCCAAAGCGCAACGTGGACACATCCAAATTTTTGAAAGAAAACAGGAGGTGTTTTTTGCGAAGTGCCTACCTGTAGAATTTGGCCTCTAGCTCAGCCGGCACCTAGGGAAACCTACCATACCTGTGCATTTCTGAAAACTAGAGACCTAGGGGAATCCAAGGAGGGGTGACTTGCGGGGCTCGGACCAGGTTCTGTTACCCAGAATCCTTTGCAAACCTCAAAATTTGGCTACAAAAACACATGTTCCTCACATTTGTGTGGCAGAAAGTTCTGGAATCTGAGAGGAGCCACAAATTTCCTTCCACCCAGCGTTCCCCCAAGTCTCCCGATAAAAATGATACCTCACTTGTGTGGGTAGGCCTAGCGCCCGCGACAGGAAATGCCCCAAAGCGCAACATGGACACATCCCATTTTTTGAAAGAAAACAGTGCCTACCTGTGGATTTTGGCCTGTAGCTCAGCCGTCACCTAGGGAAACCTACCAACCCTGTGCATTTTTTAAAACTAAAGACCTAGGGGAATCCAAGATGGGGTGACTTGTTGGGCTCGGACCAGGTTCTGTTACCCAGAATCCTTTGCAAACCTCAAAATTTGGCTAAAAAAAACACATGTTCCTCACATTTCTGTGGCAGAAAGTTCTGCAATCTGAGAGGAGCCACAAATTTCCTTCCACCCAGCGTTCCCCCAAGTCTCCCAATAAAAATGATACCTCACTTGTGTGGGTAGGCCTAGCGCCCGCGACAGGAAACTCCCCAAAGCACAACGTGGACACATCCAAATTTTTGAAAGAAAACAAGAGGTGCTTTTTGCGAAGTGCCTACCTGTAGATTTTGGCCTCTAGCTCAGCCGGCACCTAGGGAAACCTACCAAACCTGTGCATTTCTGAAAACTAGAGACCTAGGGGAATCGAAGGAGGGGTGACTTGCGGGGCTCGGACCAGGTTCTGTTACCCAGAATCCTTTGCAAACCTCAAAATGTGGCTAAAAAAACACATTTTCCTCACATTTCTGTGGCAGAAAGTTCTGGAATCTGAGAGGAGCCACAAATTTCCTTCCACCCAGCGTTCCCCCAAGTCTCCCGATAAAAATGATACCTCACTTGTGTGGGTAGGCATAGCGCCCGCGACAGGAAACGCCCCAAAGCACAACGTGGACACATCCAAATTTTTGAAAGAAAACAGAGGTGTTTTTTGCGAAGTGCCTACCTGTAGATTTTGGCCTCTAGCTCAGCCGGCACCTAGGGAAACCTACCAAACCTGTGCATTTCTGAAAACTAGAGACCTAGGGGAATCCAAGGAGGGGTGACTTGCTGGGCTCGGACCAGGTTCTGTTACCCAGAATCCTTTGAAACCTCAAAATTTGGATAAAAAAACACATGTTCCTCACATTTCTGTGGCAGAAAGTTCTGCAATCTGAGAGGAGCCACAAATTTCCTTCCACCCAGCGTTCCCCCACGTCTCCCGATAAAAATGATACCTCACTTGTGTGGGTAGGCCTAGCGCCCGCGACAGGAAACGCCCCAAAGCGCAACGTGGACACATCCAAATTTTTGAAAGAAAACAGAGGTGTTTTTTGAGAAGTGCCTACCTGTAGATTTTGGCCTCTAGCTCAGCCGGCATCTAGGGAAACCTACCGAACCTGTGCATTTCGGAAAATTAGAGACCGAGGGGAATCGAAGGAGGGGTGACTTGCGGGGCTCGGACCAGGTTCTGTTACCCAGAATCCTTTGCAAACCTCAAAGATAGGCTAAAAAAAACACATGTTCCTCACATTTCTGTGGCAGGAAGTTCTGGAATCTGAGAGGAGCTACAAATTTCCTTCCACCTAGCGTTTCCCCAAGTCTCCCGATAAAAATGATACCTCACTTGTGTGGGTAGGCCTAGCGCCCACGACAGGAAACGCCCCAAAGCGCAATGTGGACACATCCAAATTTTTGAAAGAAAACAGGAGGTGTTTTTTGCGAAGTGCCTACCTGTAGATTTTGGCCTCTAGCTCAGCCGGCACCTAGGGAAACCTACCAAACCTGTGCATTTCTGAAAACTAGAGAGCTAGGTGAATCGAAGGAGGGGTGACTTGCGGGGCTCGGACCAGGTTCTGTTACCCAGAATCCTTTGCAAACCTCAAAGATAGGCTAAAAAAAACACATGTTCCTCACATTTCTGTGGCAGAAAGTTCTGGAATCTGAGAGGAGCCACAAATTTCCTTCCACCCAGCGTTCCCCCAAGTCTCCCGATAAAAATGATACCTCACTTGTGTGGGTAGGCTTAGCGCCCGCGACAGGAAACGCCCCAAAGCGCAACGTGGACACATCCAAATTTTTGTAAGAAAACAGGAGGTGTTTTTTCCGAAGTGCCTCCCTGTAGATTTTGGCCTCTAGCTCAGCCGGCACCTAGGGAAACCTACCAAACCTGTGCATTTCTGAATACTAAAGACCTAGGGGAATCGAAGGAGGGGTGACTGGCGGGGCTCGGATCAGGTTCTGTTACCCAGAATCCTTTGCAAACCTCAAAATTTGGCTAAAAAAAACACATGTTCCTCACATTTCTGTGGCAGAAAGTTCTGGAATCTGAGTGGAGCCACAAATTTCCTTCCACCCAGCGTTCCCCCAAGTCTCCCGATAAAAAAGATACCTCACTTGTGTGGGTAGGCCTAGCGCCCGCGACAGGAAACGCCCCAAAGCGAAACGTGGACACATCCACATTTTTGAAAGAAAACAGGAGGTGCTTTTTGCGAAGTGCCTACCTGTAGATTTTGGCCTCTAGCTCAGCCGGCACCTAGGGAAACCTACCAAACCTGTGCATTTCTGAAAACTAGAGACCTAGGGGAATCGAAGGAGGGGTGACTTGCGGGGCTCGGACCAGGTTCTGTTACCCAGAATCCTTTGCAAACCTCAAAATGTGGATAAAAAAACACATTTTCCTCACATTTCTGTGGCAGAAAGTTCTGGAATCTGAGAGGAGCCACAAATTTCCTTCCACCCAGCATTCCCCCAAGTCTCCCGATAAAAATGATACCTCACTTGTGTGGGCAGGCCTAGCGCCCGCGACAGGAAACGCCCCAAAGCTCAACGTGGACACATCCAAATTTTTGAAAGAAAACAGAGGTGTTTTTTGCGAAGTGCCTACCTGTAGATTTTGGCCTCTAGCTCAGCCGGCACCTAGGGAAACCTACCAAACCTGTGCATTTCTGAAAACTAGAGACCTAGGGGAATCGAAGGAGGGGTGACTTGCGGGGCTCGGACCAGGTTCTGTTACCCAGAATCCTTTGCAAACCTCAAAGATAGGCTAAAAAACCTCACATTTCTGTGGCAGGAAGTTCTGGAATCTGAGAGGAGCCACAAATTTCCTTCCACCCAGCGTTCCCCCAAGTCTCCCGATAAAAATGATACCTCACTTGTGTGGGTAGGCCTAGCGCCCGCGACAGGAAACGCCCCAAAGCGCAATGTGGACACATTCAAATTTTTGAAAGAAAACAGGAGGTGCTTTTTGCGAAGTGCCTACCTGTAGATTTTGGCCTCTAGCTCAGCCGGCACCTAGGGAAACCTACCAAACCTGTGCATTTCTGAAAACTAGAGACCTAGGGGAATCGAAGGAGGGGTGACTTGCGGGGCTCGGACCAGGTTCTGTTACCCAGAATCCTTTGCAAACCTCAAAATGTGGCTAAAAAAACACATTTTCCTCACATTTCTGTGGCAGAAAGTTCTGGAATCTGAGAGGAGCCACAAATTCCCTTCCACCCAGCGTTCCCCCAAGTCTCCCGATAAAAATGATACCTCACTTGTGTGGGTAGGCCTAGCGCCCGCGACAGGAAACGCCCCAAAGCACAACGTGGACACATCCAAATTTTTGAAAGAAAACAGAGGTGTTTTTTGCGAAGTGCCTACCTGTAGATTTTGGCCTCTAGCTCAGCCGGCACCTAGGGAAACCTACCAAACCTGTGCATTTCTGAAAACTAGACCTCTAGGGGAATCCAAGGAGGGGTGACTTGCTGGGCTCGGACCAGGTTCTGTTACCCAGAATCCTTTGAAACCTCAAAATTTGGATAAAAAAACACATGTTCCTCACATTTCTGTGGCAGAAAGTTCTGCAATCTGAGAGGAGCCACAAATTTCCTTCCACCCAGCGTTCCCCCAAGTCTCCCGATAAAAATGATACCTCACTTGTGTGGGTAGGCCTAGCGCCCGCGACAGGAAACGCCCCAAAGCGCAACGTGGACACATCCAAATTTTTGAAAGAAAACAGGTGTTTTTTGCGAAGTGCCTACCTGTAGATTTTGGCCTCTAGCTCAGCCGGCACCTAGGGAAACCTACCGAACCTGTGCATTTCGGAAAATTAGAGACCGAGGGGAATCGAAGGAGGGGTGACTTGCGGGGCTCGGACCAGGTTCTGTTACCCAGAATCCTTTGCAAACCTCAAAATTTAGCTAAAAAAACACATGTTCCTCACATTTCTGTGGCAGAAAGTTCTGGAATCTGAGAGGAGCCACAAATTTCCTTCCAACCAGAGTTCCCCCAAGTCTCCCGATAAAAATGATACCTCACTTGTGTGGGTAGGCCTAGCGCCCGCGACAGGAAACGCCCCAAAGCGCAACGTGGACACATCCAACTTTTTGAAAGAAAACAGAGGTGTTTTTTGCGAAGTGCCTACCTGTAGATTTTGGCCTCTAGCTCAGCCGGCACCTAGGGAAACCTACCAAACCTGTGCATTTCTGAAAACTAGAGACCTAGTGGAATCGAAGGAGGGGTGACTTGCGGGGCTCGGACCAGGTTCTGTTACCCAGAATCCTTTGCAAACCTCAAAGATAGGCTAAAAAAAACACATGTTCCTCACATTTCTGTGGCAGGAAGTTCTGGAATCTGAGAGGAGCCACAAATTTCCTTCCACCTAGCGTTCCCCCAAGTCTCCCGATAAAAATGATACCTCACTTGTGTGGGTAGGCCTAGCGCCCGCGACAGGAAACGCCCCAAAGCGCAATGTGGACACATCCAAATTTTTGAAAGAAAACAGGAGGTGCTTTTTGCGAAGTGCCTACCTGTAGATTTTGGCCTCTAGCTCAGCCGGCACCTAGGGAAACCTACCAAACCTGTGCATTTCTGAAAACTAGAGACCTAGGGGAATCGAAGGAGGGGTGACTTGCGGGGCTCGGACCAGGTTCTGTTACCCAGAATCCTTTGCAAACCTCAAAATGTGGCTAAAAAAAACATTTTCCTCACATTTCTGTGGCAGAAAGTACTGGAATCTGAGAGGAGCCACAAATTTCCTTCCACCCAGCGTTCCCCCAAGTCTCCCGATAAAAATGATACCTCACTTGTCTGGGTAGGCCTAGCGCCCGCGACAGGAAACGCCCCAAAGCGCAACGTGGACACATCCAAATTTTTGAAAGAAAACAGGAGGTGTTTTTTGCGAAGTGCCTACCTGTAGATTTTGGCCTCTAGCTCAGCCGGCACCTAGGGAAACCTACCAAACCTGTGCATTTCTGAAAACTAGAGAGCTAGGTGAATCGAAGGAGGGGTGACTTGCGGGGCTCGGACCAGGTTCTGTTACCCAGAATCCTTTGCAAACCTCAAAGATAGGCTAAAAAAAACACATGTTCCTCACATTTCTGTGGCAGAAAGTTCTGGAATCTGAGAGGAGCCACAAATTTCCTTCCACCCAGCGTTCCCCCAAGTCTCCCGATAAAAATGATACCTCACTTGTGTGGGTAGGCTTAGCGCCCGCGACAGGAAACGCCCCAAAGCGCAACGTGGACACATCCAAATTTTTGTAAGAAAACAGGAGGTGTTTTTTCCGAAGTGCCTCCCTGTAGATTTTGGCCTCTAGCTCAGCCGGCACCTAGGGAAACCTACCAAACCTGTGCATTTCTGAATACTAAAGACCTAGGGGAATCGAAGGAGGGGTGACTGGCGGGGCTCGGATCAGGTTCTGTTACCCAGAATCCTTTGCAAACCTCAAAATTTGGCTAAAAAAAACACATGTTCCTCACATTTCTGTGGCAGAAAGTTCTGGAATCTGAGTGGAGCCACAAATTTCCTTCCACCCAGCGTTCCCCCAAGTCTCCCGATAAAAAAGATACCTCACTTGTGTGGGTAGGCCTAGCGCCCGCGACAGGAAACGCCCCAAAGCGAAACGTGGACACATCCACATTTTTGAAAGAAAACAGGAGGTGCTTTTTGCGAAGTGCCTACCTGTAGATTTTGGCCTCTAGCTCAGCCGGCACCTAGGGAAACCTACCAAACCTGTGCATTTCTGAAAACTAGAGACCTAGGGGAATCGAAGGAGGGGTGACTTGCGGGGCTCGGACAAGGTTCTGTTACCCAGAATCCTTTGCAAACCTCAAAATTTGGATAAAAAAACACATTTTCCTCACATTTCTGTGGCAGAAAGTTCTGGAATCTGAGAGGAGCCACAAATTTCCTTCCACCCAGCATTCCCCCAAGTCTCCCGATAAAAATGATACCTCACTTGTGTGGGCAGGCCTAGCGCCCGCGACAGGAAACGCCCCAAAGCTCAACGTGGACACATCCAAATTTTTGAAAGAAAACAGAGGTGTTTTTTGCGAAGTGCCTACCTGTAGATTTTGGCCTCTAGCTCAGCCGGCACCTAGGGAAACCTACCAAACCTGTGCATTTCTGAAAACTAGAGACCTAGGGGAATCGAAGGAGGGGTGACTTGCGGGGCTCGGACCAGGTTCTGTTACCCAGAATCCTTTGCAAACCTCAAAGATAGGCTAAAAAAAACACATGTTCCTCACATTTCTGTGGCAGGAAGTTCTGGAATCTGAGAGGAGCCACAAATTTCCTTCCACCCAGCGTTCCCCCAAGTCTCCCGATAAAAATGATACCTCACTTGTGTGGGTAGGCCTAGCGCCCGCGACAGGAAACGCCCCAAAGCGCAATGTGGACACATCCAAATTTTTGAAAGAAAACAGGAGGTGCTTTTTGCGAAGTGCCTACCTGTAGATTTTGGCCTCTAGCTCAGCCGGCACCTAGGGAAACCTACCAAACCTGTGCATTTCTGAAAACTAGAGATCTAGGGGAATCGAAGGAGGGGTGACTTGCGGGGCTCGGACCAGGTTCTGTTACCCAGAATCCTTTGCAAACCTCAAAATGTGGCTAAAAAAAACACATTTTCCTCACATTTCTGTGGCAGAAAGTTCTGGAATCTGAGAGGAGCCACAAATTCCTTCCACCCAGCGTTCCCCCAAGTCTCCCGATAAAAATGATACCTCACTTGTGTGGGTAGGCCTAGCGCCCGCGACAGGAAACGCCCCAAAGCACAACGTGGACACATCCAAATTTTGAAAGAAAACAGAGGTGTTTTTTGCGAAGTGCCTACCTGTAGATTTTGGCCTCTAGCTCAGCCGGCACCTAGGGAAACCTACCAAACCTGTGCATTTCTGAAAACTAGAGCCCTAGGGGAATCCAAGGAGGGGTGACTTGCTGGGCTCGGACCAGGTTCTGTTACCCAGAATCCTTTGCAAACCTCAAAATTTGGATAAAAAAACACATGTTCCTCACATTTCTGTGGCAGAAAGTTCTGCAATCTGAGAGGAGCCACAAATTTCTTTCCAGCCAGCGTTCCCCCACGTCTCCCGATAAAAATGATACCTCACTTGTGAGGGTAGGCCTAGCGCCCGCGACAGGAAACGCCCCAAAGCGCAACGTGGACACATCCACATTTTTGAAAGAAAACAGAGGTGTTTTTTGCGAAGTGCCTACCTGCAGATTTTGGCCTCTAGCTCAGCCGGCACCTAGGGAAACCTACCGAACCTGTGCATTTCTGAAAACTAGAGACCAAGGGGAATCCAAGGAGGGGTGACTTGCGGGGCTCAGACCAGGTTCTGTTACCCAGAATCCTTTGCAAACCTCAAAATTTGGCTAAAAAAACACATGTTCCTCACATTTCTGTGGCAGAAAGTTCTGCAATCTGAGAGGAGCCACAAATTTCCTTCCACCCAGCGTTCCCCCAAGTCTCCCGATAAAAATGATACCTCACTTGTGTGGGTAGGCCTAGCGCCCGCGACAGGAAACGCACCAAAGCGCAACGTGGACACATCCAAATTCTTGAAAGAAAACAGGAGGTGTTTTTTGCGAAGTGCCTACCTGTAGATTTTGGCCTCTAGCTCAGCCGGCACCTAGGGAAACCTACCAAACCTGTGCATTTCTGAAAACTAGAGACCTAGGGGAATCGAAGGAGGGGTGACTTGCGGGGCTCGGACCAGGTTCTGTTACCCAGAATCCTTTGCAATCCTCAAAATTTGGCTAAAAAAACACATGTTCCTCACATTTGTGTGGCAGAAAGTTCTGGAATCTGAGAGGAGCCACACATTTCCTTCCACCCAGCGTTCCCCCAAGTCTCCCAATAAAAATGATACCTCACTTGTGTGGGTAGGACTAGCGCCCGCGACAGGAAACGCCCCAAAGCGCAACGTGGACACATCCAAATTTTTGAAAGAAAACAGAGGTGTTTTTTGCGAAGTGCCTACCTGTAGATTTTGGCCTCTAGCTCAGCCGGCACCTAGGGAAACCTACCAAACCTGTGCATTTCTGAAAACTAGAGACCTAGGGGAATCGAAGGAGGAGTGACTTGCGGGGCTCGGACCAGGTTCTGTTACCCAGAATCCTTTGCAAACCTCAAAATTTGGCTAAACAAAACACATGTTCCTCACATTTCTGTGGCAGAAAGTTCTGCAATCTGAGAGGAGCCACAAATTTCCTTCCACCCAGCGTTCCCCCAAGTCTCCCGATAAAAATGATACCTCACTTGTGTGGGTAGGCCTAGCGCCCGCGACAGGAAACGCCCCAAAGCGCAACGTGGACACATCCAAATTTTTGAAAGAAAACAGGAGGTGTTTTTTGCGAAGTGCCTACCTGTAGATTTTGGCCTCTAGCTCAGCCGGCACCTAGGGAAACCTACCAAACCTGTGCATTTCTGAAAACTAGAGCGCTAGGGGAATCCAAGGAGGGGTGACTTGCTGGGCTCGGACCAGGTTCTGTTACCCAGAATCCTTTGCAAACCTCAAAATTTGGATAAAAAAACACATGTTCCTCACATTTCTGTGGCAGAAAGTTCTGCAATCTGAGAGGAGCCACAAATTTCTTTCCACCCAGCGTTCCCCCACGTCTCCCGATAAAAATGATACCTCACTTGTGTGGGCAGGCCTAGCGCCCGCGACAGGAAACACCTGACCTGCTCAACGTGGACACATCCAAAGTTTTGAAAGAAAACAGAGGTGTTTTTTGCGAAGTGCCTACCTGTAGATTTTGGCCTCTAGCTCAGCCGGCACCTAGGGAAACCTACCAAACCTGTGCATTTCTGAAAACTAGAGACCTAGGGGAATCGAAGGAGGGGTGACTTGCGGGGCTCGGACCAGGTTCTGTTACCCAGAATCCTTCGCAAACCTCAAAGATAGGCTAAAAAAAACACATGTTCCTCACATTTCTGTGGCAGGAAGTTCTGGAATCTGAGAGGAGCCACAAATTTCCTTCCACCCAGCGTTCCCCCAAGTCTCCCGATAAAAATGATACCTCACTTGTGTGGGTAGGCCTAGCGCCCGCGACAGGAAACGCCCCAAAGCGCAACGTGGACACATCCAAATTTTTGAAAGAAAACAGAGGTGTTTTTTGCGAAGTGCCTACCTGTAGATTTTGGCCTCTAGCTCAGCCGGCATCTAGGGAAACCTACCAAACCTGTGCATTTCTGAAAACTAGAGACCTAGGGGAATCCAAGGAGGGGTGACTTGCGGGGCTCGGACGAGGTTCTGTTACCCAGAATCCTTTGCAAACCTCAAAATTTGGCTAAAAAAACACATGTTCCTCACATTTCTGTGGCAGAAAGTTATGGAATCTGAGAGGAGCCACAAATTTCCTTCCACCCAGCGTTCCCCCAAGTCTCCCGATAAAAATGATACCTCACTTGTGTGGGTAGGCCTAGCGCCCGCGACAGGAAACGCCCCAAAGCGCAACGTGGACACATCCAAATTTTTGAAAGAAAACAGGAGGTGTTTTTTACGAAGTGCCTACCAGTAGATTTTGGCCTCTAGCTCAGCCGGCACCTAGGCAAACCTACCAAACCTGTGCATTTCTGAAAACTAGAGACCTAGGGGAATCGAAGGAGGGGTGACTTGCGGGGCTCGGACCAGGTTCTTTTACCCAGAATCCTTTGCAAACTTTCAAAATGTGGCTAAAAAAACAAATTTTCCTCACATTTCTGTGGCAGAAAGTTCTGGAATCTGAGAGGAGCCACAAATTTCCTTCCACCCAGCGTTCCCCCAAGTCTCCCGATAAAAATGATACCTCACTTGTGTGGGTAGGCCTAGCGCCCGCGACAGGAAACGCCCCAAAGCGCAACCCGGACACATCCAAATTTCTGAAAGAAAACAGAGATGTTTTTTGCGAAGTGCCTACCTGTAGATTTTGGCCTCTAGCTCAGCCGGCACCTAGGGAAACCTACCGAACCTGTGCATTTCTGAAAACTAGAGACCTAGGGGAATCCAAGGAGGGGTGACTTGCGGGGCTTGGACTAGGTTCTGTTACCCAGAATCCTTTGCAAACCTCAAAATTTGGCTAAAAAAACACATGTTCCTCACATTTCTGTGGCAGAAAGTTCTGCAATCTGAGAGGAGCCACAAATTTCCTTCCACCCAGCGTTCCCCCAAGTCTCCCGATAAAAATGATACCTCACTTGTGTGGGTAGGCCTAGCGCCCGCGACAGGAAATGCCCCAAAGCGCAACTTGGACACATCCCATTTTTTGAAAGAAAACAGTGCCTACCTGTGGATTTTGGCCTGTAGCTCAGCCGTCACCTAGGGAAACCTACCAACCCTGTGCATTTTTTAAAACTAAAGACCTAGGGGAATCCAAGATGGGGTGACTTGTTGGGCTCGGACCAGGTTCTGTTACCCAGAATCCTTTGCAAACCTCAAAATTTGGCTTAAAAAAACACATGTTCCTCACATTTCTGTGGCAGAAAGTTCTGGAATCTGAGAGGAGCCACAAATTTCCTTCCACCCAGCGTTCCCCCAAGTCTCCCGATAAAAATGATACCTCACTTGTGTGGGTAGGCTAGCGCCCGCGACAGGAAACGCCCCAAAGCACAACGTGGACACATCCAAATTTTTGTAAGAAAACAGAGGTGTTTTTTGCGAAGTGCCTATCTGTAGATTTTGGCCTCTAGCTCAGCCGGCACCTAGGGAAACCTACCAAACCTGTGCATTTCTGAAAACTAGAGACCTAGGGGAATCCAAGGAGGGGTGACTTGCGGGGCTCGGACGAGGTTCTGTTACCCAGAATCCTTTGCAAACCTCAAAATTTGGCTAAAAAAACACATGTTCCTCACATTTCTGTGGCAGAAAGTTATGGAATCTGAGAGGAGCCACAAATTTCCTTCCACCCAGCGTTCCCCCAAGTCTCCCGATAAAAATGATACCTCACTTGTGTGGGTAGGCCTAGCGCCCGCGACAGGAAACGCCCCAAAGCGCAACGTGGACACATCCAAATTTTTGAAAGAAAACAGGTGTTTTTTGCGAAGTGCCTACCTGTAGATTTTGGCCTCTAGCTCAGCCGGCACCTAGGGAAACCTACCGAACCTGTGCATTTCGGAAAATTAGAGACCGAGGGGAATCGAAGGAGGGGTGACTTGCGGGGCTCGGACCAGGTTCTGTTACCCAGAATCCTTTGCAAACCTCAAAATTTAGCTAAAAAAACACATGTTCCTCACATTTCTGTGGCAGAAAGTTCTGGAATCTGAGAGGAGCCACAAATTTCCTTCCAACCAGAGTTCCCCCAAGTCTCCCGATAAAAATGATACCTCACTTGTGTGGGTAGGCCTAGCGCCCGCGACAGGAAACGCCCCAAAGCGCAACGTGGACACATCCAACTTTTTGAAAGAAAACAGAGGTGTTTTTTGCGAAGTGCCTACCTGTAGATTTTGGCCTCTAGCTCAGCCGGCACCTAGGGAAACCTACCAAACCTGTGCATTTCTGAAAACTAGAGACCTAGTGGAATCGAAGGAGGGGTGACTTGCGGGGCTCGGACCAGGTTCTGTTACCCAGAATCCTTTGCAAACCTCAAAGATAGGCTAAAAAAAACACATGTTCCTCACATTTCTGTGGCAGGAAGTTCTGGAATCTGAGAGGAGCCACAAATTTCCTTCCACCTAGCGTTCCCCCAAGTCTCCCGATAAAAATGATACCTCACTTGTGTGGGTAGGCCTAGCGCCCGCGACAGGAAACGCCCCAAAGCGCAATGTGGACACATCCAAATTTTTGAAAGAAAACAGGAGGTGCTTTTTGCGAAGTGCCTACCTGTAGATTTTGGCCTCTAGCTCAGCCGGCACCTAGGGAAACCTACCAAACCTGTGCATTTCTGAAAACTAGAGACCTAGGGGAATCGAAGGAGGGGTGACTTGCGGGGCTCGGACCAGGTTCTGTTACCCAGAATCCTTTGCAAACCTCAAAATGTGGCTAAAAAAAACATTTTCCTCACATTTCTGTGGCAGAAAGTACTGGAATCTGAGAGGAGCCACAAATTTCCTTCCACCCAGCGTTCCCCCAAGTCTCCCGATAAAAATGATACCTCACTTGTCTGGGTAGGCCTAGCGCCCGCGACAGGAAACGCCCCAAAGCGCAACGTGGACACATCCAAATTTTTGAAAGAAAACAGGAGGTGTTTTTTGCGAAGTGCCTACCTGTAGATTTTGGCCTCTAGCTCAGCCGGCACCTAGGGAAACCTACCAAACCTGTGCATTTCTGAAAACTAGAGAGCTAGGTGAATCGAAGGAGGGGTGACTTGCGGGGCTCGGACCAGGTTCTGTTACCCAGAATCCTTTGCAAACCTCAAAGATAGGCTAAAAAAAACACATGTTCCTCACATTTCTGTGGCAGAAAGTTCTGGAATCTGAGAGGAGCCACAAATTTCCTTCCACCCAGCGTTCCCCCAAGTCTCCCGATAAAAATGATACCTCACTTGTGTGGGTAGGCTTAGCGCCCGCGACAGGAAACGCCCCAAAGCGCAACGTGGACACATCCAAATTTTTGTAAGAAAACAGGAGGTGTTTTTTCCGAAGTGCCTCCCTGTAGATTTTGGCCTCTAGCTCAGCCGGCACCTAGGGAAACCTACCAAACCTGTGCATTTCTGAATACTAAAGACCTAGGGGAATCGAAGGAGGGGTGACTGGCGGGGCTCGGATCAGGTTCTGTTACCCAGAATCCTTTGCAAACCTCAAAATTTGGCTAAAAAAAACACATGTTCCTCACATTTCTGTGGCAGAAAGTTCTGGAATCTGAGTGGAGCCACAAATTTCCTTCCACCCAGCGTTCCCCCAAGTCTCCCGATAAAAAAGATACCTCACTTGTGTGGGTAGGCCTAGCGCCCGCGACAGGAAACGCCCCAAAGCGAAACGTGGACACATCCACATTTTTGAAAGAAAACAGGAGGTGCTTTTTGCGAAGTGCCTACCTGTAGATTTTGGCCTCTAGCTCAGCCGGCACCTAGGGAAACCTACCAAACCTGTGCATTTCTGAAAACTAGAGACCTAGGGGAATCGAAGGAGGGGTGACTTGCGGGGCTCGGACAAGGTTCTGTTACCCAGAATCCTTTGCAAACCTCAAAATTTGGATAAAAAAAACACATTTTCCTCACATTTCTGTGGCAGAAAGTTCTGGAATCTGAGAGGAGCCACAAATTTCCTTCCACCCAGCATTCCCCCAAGTCTCCCGATAAAAATGATACCTCACTTGTGTGGGCAGGCCTAGCGCCCGCGACAGGAAACGCCCCAAAGCTCAACGTGGACACATCCAAATTTTTGAAAGAAAACAGAGGTGTTTTTTGCGAAGTGCCTACCTGTAGATTTTGGCCTCTAGCTCAGCCGGCACCTAGGGAAACCTACCAAACCTGTGCATTTCTGAAAACTAGAGACCTAGGGGAATCGAAGGAGGGGTGACTTGCGGGGCTCGGACCAGGTTCTGTTACCCAGAATCCTTTGCAAACCTCAAAGATAGGCTAAAAAAAACACATGTTCCTCACATTTCTGTGGCAGGAAGTTCTGGAATCTGAGAGGAGCCACAAATTTCCTTCCACCCAGCGTTCCCCCAAGTCTCCCGATAAAAATGATACCTCACTTGTGTGGGTAGGCCTAGCGCCCGCGACAGGAAACGCCCCAAAGCGCAATGTGGACACATCCAAATTTTTGAAAGAAAACAGGAGGTGCTTTTTGCGAAGTGCCTACCTGTAGATTTTGGCCTCTAGCTCAGCCGGCACCTAGGGAAACCTACCAAACCTGTGCATTTCTGAAAACTAGAGATCTAGGGGAATCGAAGGAGGGGTGACTTGCGGGGCTCGGACCAGGTTCTGTTACCCAGAATCCTTTGCAAACCTCAAAATGTGGCTAAAAAAAACACATTTTCCTCACATTTCTGTGGCAGAAAGTTCTGGAATCTGAGAGGAGCCACAAATTCCTTCCACCCAGCGTTCCCCCAAGTCTCCCGATAAAAATGATACCTCACTTGTGTGGGTAGGCCTAGCGCCCGCGACAGGAAACGCCCCAAAGCACAACGTGGACACATCCAAATTTTGAAAGAAAACAGAGGTGTTTTTTGCGAAGTGCCTACCTGTAGATTTTGGCCTCTAGCTCAGCCGGCACCTAGGGAAACCTACCAAACCTGTGCATTTCTGAAAACTAGAGCCCTAGGGGAATCCAAGGAGGGGTGACTTGCTGGGCTCGGACCAGGTTCTGTTACCCAGAATCCTTTGCAAACCTCAAAATTTGGATAAAAAAACACATGTTCCTCACATTTCTGTGGCAGAAAGTTCTGCAATCTGAGAGGAGCCACAAATTTCTTTCCAGCCAGCGTTCCCCCACGTCTCCCGATAAAAATGATACCTCACTTGTGAGGGTAGGCCTAGCGCCCGCGACAGGAAACGCCCCAAAGCGCAACGTGGACACATCCACATTTTTGAAAGAAAACAGAGGTGTTTTTTGCGAAGTGCCTACCTGCAGATTTTGGCCTCTAGCTCAGCCGGCACCTAGGGAAACCTACCGAACCTGTGCATTTCTGAAAACTAGAGACCAAGGGGAATCCAAGGAGGGGTGACTTGCGGGGCTCAGACCAGGTTCTGTTACCCAGAATCCTTTGCAAACCTCAAAATTTGGCTAAAAAAACACATGTTCCTCACATTTCTGTGGCAGAAAGTTCTGCAATCTGAGAGGAGCCACAAATTTCCTTCCACCCAGCGTTCCCCCAAGTCTCCCGATAAAAATGATACCTCACTTGTGTGGGTAGGCCTAGCGCCCGCGACAGGAAACGCACCAAAGCGCAACGTGGACACATCCAAATTCTTGAAAGAAAACAGGAGGTGTTTTTTGCGAAGTGCCTACCTGTAGATTTTGGCCTCTAGCTCAGCCGGCACCTAGGGAAACCTACCAAACCTGTGCATTTCTGAAAACTAGAGACCTAGGGGAATCGAAGGAGGGGTGACTTGCGGGGCTCGGACCAGGTTCTGTTACCCAGAATCCTTTGCAATCCTCAAAATTTGGCTAAAAAAACACATGTTCCTCACATTTGTGTGGCAGAAAGTTCTGGAATCTGAGAGGAGCCACACATTTCCTTCCACCCAGCGTTCCCCCAAGTCTCCCAATAAAATTGATACCTCACTTGTGTGGGTAGGACTAGCGCCCGCGACAGGAAACGCCCCAAAGCGCAACGTGGACACATCCAAATTTTTGAAAGAAAACAGAGGTGTTTTTTGCGAAGTGCCTACCTGTAGATTTTGGCCTCTAGCTCAGCCGGCACCTAGGGAAACCTACCAAACCTGTGCATTTCTGAAAACTAGAGACCTAGGGGAATCGAAGGAGGAGTGACTTGCGGGGCTCGGACCAGGTTCTGTTACCCAGAATCCTTTGCAAACCTCAAAATTTGGCTAAACAAAACACATGTTCCTCACATTTCTGTGGCAGAAAGTTCTGCAATCTGAGAGGAGCCACAAATTTCCTTCCACCCAGCGTTCCCCCAAGTCTCCCGATAAAAATGATACCTCACTTGTGTGGGTAGGCCTAGCGCCCGCGACAGGAAACGCCCCAAAGCGCAACGTGGACACATCCAAATTTTTGAAAGAAAACAGGAGGTGTTTTTTGCGAAGTGCCTACCTGTAGATTTTGGCCTCTAGCTCAGCCGGCACCTAGGGAAACCTACCAAACCTGTGCATTTCTGAAAACTAGAGCGCTAGGGGAATCCAAGGAGGGGTGACTTGCTGGGCTCGGACCAGGTTCTGTTACCCAGAATCCTTTGCAAACCTCAAAATTTGGATAAAAAAACACATGTTCCTCACATTTCTGTGGCAGAAAGTTCTGCAATCTGAGAGGAGCCACAAATTTCTTTCCACCCAGCGTTCCCCCACGTCTCCCGATAAAAATGATACCTCACTTGTGTGGGCAGGCCTAGCGCCCGCGACAGGAAACACCTGACCTGCTCAACGTGGACACATCCAAAGTTTTGAAAGAAAACAGAGGTGTTTTTTGCGAAGTGCCTACCTGTAGATTTTGGCCTCTAGCTCAGCCGGCACCTAGGGAAACCTACCAAACCTGTGCATTTCTGAAAACTAGAGACCTAGGGGAATCGAAGGAGGGGTGACTTGCGGAGCTCGGACCAGGTTCTGTTACCCAGAATCCTTCGCAAACCTCAAAGATAGGCTAAAAAAAACACATGTTCCTCACATTTCTGTGGCAGGAAGTTCTGGAATCTGAGAGGAGCCACAAATTTCCTTCCACCCAGCGTTCCCCCAAGTCTCCCGATAAAAATGATACCTCACTTGTGTGGGTAGGCCTAGCGCCCGCGACAGGAAACGCCCCAAAGCGCAACGTGGACACATCCAAATTTTTGAAAGAAAACAGAGGTGTTTTTTGCGAAGTGCCTACCTGTAGATTTTGGCCTCTAGCTCAGGCGGCATCTAGGGAAACCTACCAAACCTGTGCATTTCTGAAAACTAGAGACCTAGGGGAATCCAAGGAGGGGTGACTTGCGGGGCTCGGACGAGGTTCTGTTACCCAGAATCCTTTGCAAACCTCAAAATTTGGCTAAAAAAACACATGTTCCTCACATTTCTGTGGCAGAAAGTTATGGAATCTGAGAGGAGCCACAAATTTCCTTCCACCCAGCGTTCCCCCAAGTCTCCCGATAAAAATGATACCTCACTTGTGTGGGTAGGCCTAGCGCCCGCGACAGGAAACGCCCCAAAGCGCAACGTGGACACATCCAAATTTTTGAAAGAAAACAGGAGGTGTTTTTTACGAAGTGCCTACCAGTAGATTTTGGCCTCTAGCTCAGCCGGCACCTAGGGAAACCTACCAAACCTGTGCATTTCTGAAAACTAGAGACCTAGGGGAATCGAAGGAGGGGTGACTTGCGGGGCTCGGACCAGGTTCTTTTACCCAGAATCCTTTGCAAACTTTCAAAATGTGGCTAAAAAAACAAATTTTCCTCACATTTCTGTGGCAGAAAGTTCTGGAATCTGAGAGGAGCCACAAATTTCCTTCCACCCAGCGTTCCCCCAAGTCTCCCGATAAAAATGATACCTCACTTGTGTGGGTAGGCCTAGCGCCCGCGACAGGAAACGCCCCAAAGCGCAACCCGGACACATCCAAATTTCTGAAAGAAAACAGAGATGTTTTTTGCGAAGTGCCTACCTGTAGATTTTGGCCTCTAGCTCAGCCGGCACCTAGGGAAACCTACCGAACCTGTGCATTTCTGAAAACTAGAGACCTAGGGGAATCCAAGGAGGGGTGACTTGCGGGGCTTGGACTAGGTTCTGTTACCCAGAATCCTTTGCAAACCTCAAAATTTGGCTAAAAAAACACATGTTCCTCACATTTCTGTGGCAGAAAGTTCTGCAATCTGAGAGGAGCCACAAATTTCCTTCCACCCAGCGTTCCCCCAAGTCTCCCGATAAAAATGATACCTCACTTGTGTGGGTAGGCCTAGAGCCCGCGACAGGAAACGCCCCAAAGCGCAACGTGGACACATCCAAATTTTTGAAAGAAAACAGGAGGTGTTTTTTGCGAAGTGCCTACCTGTAGAATTTGGCCTCTAGCTCAGCCGGCACCTAGGGAAACCTACCATACCTGTGCATTTCTGAAAACTAGAGACCTAGGGGAATCCAAGGAGGGGTGACTTGCGGGGCTCGGACCAGGTTCTGTTACCCAGAATCCTTTGCAAACCTCAAAATTTGGCTACAAAAACACATGTTCCTCACATTTGTGTGGCAGAAAGTTCTGGAATCTGAGAGGAGCCACAAATTTCCTTCCACCCAGCGTTCCCCCAAGTCTCCCGATAAAAATGATACCTCACTTGTGTGGGTAGGCCTAGCGCCCGCGACAGGAAATGCCCCAAAGCGCAACTTGGACACATCCCATTTTTTGAAAGAAAACAGTGCCTACCTGTGGATTTTGGCCTGTAGCTCAGCCGTCACCTAGGGAAACCTACCAACCCTGTGCATTTTTTAAAACTAAAGACCTAGGGGAATCCAAGATGGGGTGACTTGTTGGGCTCGGACCAGGTTCTGTTACCCAGAATCCTTTGCAAACCTCAAAATTTGGCTTAAAAAAACACATGTTCCTCACATTTCTGTGGCAGAAAGTTCTGGAATCTGAGAGGAGCCACAAATTTCCTTCCACCCAGCGTTCCCCCAAGTCTCCCGATAAAAATGATACCTCACTTGTGTGGGTAGGCTAGCGCCCGCGACAGGAAACGCCCCAAAGCACAACGTGGACACATCCAAATTTTTGTAAGAAAACAGAGGTGTTTTTTGCGAAGTGCCTATCTGTAGATTTTGGCCTCTAGCTCAGCCGGCACCTAGGGAAACCTACCAAACCTGTGCATTTCTGAAAACTAGAGACCTAGGGGAATCCAAGGAGGGGTGACTTGCGGGGCTCGGACGAGGTTCTGTTACCCAGAATCCTTTGCAAACCTCAAAATTTGGCTAAAAAAACACATGTTCCTCACATTTCTGTGGCAGAAAGTTATGGAATCTGAGAGGAGCCACAAATTTCCTTCCACCCAGCGTTCCCCCAAGTCTCCCGATAAAAATGATACCTCACTTGTGTGGGTAGGCCTAGCGCCCGCGACAGGAAACGCCCCAAAGCGCAACGTGGACACATCCAAATTTTTGAAAGAAAACAGGAGGTGTTTTTTACGAAGTGCCTACCTGTAGATTTTGGCCTCTAGCTCAGCCGGCACCTAGGGAAACCTACCAAACCTGTGCATTTCTGAAAACTAGAGACCTAGGGGAATCGAAGGAGGGGTGACTTGCGGGGCTCGGACCAGGTTCTTTTACCCAGAATCCTTTGCAAACTTTCAAAATGTGGCTAAAAAAACAAATTTTCCTCACATTTCTGTGGCAGAAAGTTCTGGAATCTGAGAGGAGCCACAAATTTCCTTCCACCCAGCGTTCCCCCAAGTCTCCCGATAAAAATGATACCTCACTTGTGTGGGTAGGCCTAGCGCCCGCGACAGGAAACGCCCCAAAGCGCAACCTGGACACATCCAAATTTCTGAAAGAAAACAGAGATGTTTTTTGCGAAGTGCCTACCTGTAGATTTTGGCCTCTAGCTCAGCCGGCACCTAGGGAAACCTACCGAACCTGTGCAATTCTGAAAACTAGAGACCTAGGGGAATCCAAGGAGGGGTGACTTGCGGGGCTCGGACTAGGTTCTGTTACCCAGAATCCTTTGCAAACCTCAAAATTTGGCTAAAAAAACACATGTTCCTCACATTTCTGTGGCAGAAAGTTCTGCAATCTGAGAGGAGCCACAAATTTCCTTCCACCCAGCGTTCCCCCAAGTCTCCCAATAAAAATGATACCTCACTTGTGTGGGTAGGCCTAGCGCCCGCGACAGGAAACTCCCCAAAGCACAACGTGGACACATCCAAATTTTTGAAAGAAAACAAGAGGTGCTTTTTGCGAAGTGCCTACCTGTAGATTTTGGCCTCTAGCTCAGCCGGCACCTAGGGAAACCTACCAAACCTGTGCATTTCTGAAAACTAGAGACCTAGGGGAATCGAAGGAGGGGTGACTTGCGGGGCTCGGACCAGGTTCTGTTACCCAGAATCCTTTGCAAACCTCAAAATGTGGCTAAAAAAACACATTTTCCTCACATTTCTGTGGCAGAAAGTTCTGGAATCTGAGAGGAGCCACAAATTTCCTTCCACCCAGCGTTCCCCCAAGTCTCCCGATAAAAATGATACCTCACTTGTGTGGGTAGGCCTAGCGCCCGCGACAGGAAACGCCCCAAAGCACAACGTGGACACATCCAAATTTTTGAAAGAAAACAGAGGTGTTTTTTGCGAAGTGCCTACCTGTAGATTTTGGCCTCTAGCTCAGCCGGCACCTAGGGAAACCTACCAAACCTGTGCATTTCTGAAAACTAGAGACCTAGGGGAATCCAAGGAGGGGTGACTTGCTGGGCTCGGACCAGGTTCTGTTACCCAGAATCCTTTGAAACCTCAAAATTTGGATAAAAAAACACATGTTCCTCACATTTCTGTGGCAGAAAGTTCTGCAATCTGTGAGGAGCCACAAATTTCCTTCCACCCAGCGTTCCCCCACGTCTCCCGATAAAAATGATACCTCACTTGTGTGGGTAGGCCTAGCGCCCGCGACAGGAAACGCCCCAAAGCGCAACGTGGACACATCCAAATTTTTGAAAGAAAACAGAGGTGTTTTTTGAGAAGTGCCTACCTGTAGATTTTGGCCTCTAGCTCAGCCGGCACCTAGGGAAACCTACCGAACCTGTGCATTTCGGAAAATTAGAGACCGAGGGGAATCGAAGGAGGGGTGACTTGCGGGGCTCGGACCAGGTTCTGTTACCCAGAATCCTTTGTAAACCTCAAAGATAGGCTAAAAAAAACACATGTTCCTCACATTTCTGTGGCAGGAAGTTCTGGAATCTGAGAGGAGCCACAAATTTCCTTCCACCTAGCGTTTCCCCAAGTCTCCCGATAAAAATGATACCTCACTTGTGTGGGTAGGCCTAGCGCCCGCGACAGGAAACGCCCCAAAGCGCAATGTGGACACATCAAAATTTTTGAAAGAAAACAGGAGGTGCTTTTTGCGAAGTGCCTACCTGTAGATTTTGGCCTCTAGCTCAGCCGGCACCTAGGGAAACCTACCAAACCTGTGCATTTCTCAAAACTAGAGACCTAGGGGAATCGAAGGAGGGGTGACTTGCGGGGCTCGGACCAGGTTCTGTTACCCAGAATCCTTTGCAAACCTCAAAATGTGGCTAAAAAAAACATTTTCCTCACATTTCTGTGGCAGAAAGTACTGGAATCTGAGAGGAGCCACAAATTTCCTTCCACCCAGCGTTCCCCCAAGTCTCCCGATAAAAATGATACCTCACTTGTGTGGGTAGGCCTAGCGCCCGCGACAGGAAACGCCCCAAAGCGCAACGTGGACACATCCAAATTTTTGAAAGAAAACAGGAGGTGTTTTTTGCGAAGTGCCTACCTGTAGATTTTGGCCTCTAGCTCAGCCGGCACCTAGGGAAACCTACCAAACCTGTGCATTTCTGAAAACTAGAGAGCTAGGTGAAACGAAGGAGGGGTGACTTGCGGGGCTCGGACCAGGTTCTGTTACCCAGAATCCTTTGCAAACCTCAAAGATAGGCTAAAAAAAACACATGTTCCTCACATTTCTGTGGCAGAAAGTTCTGGAATCTGAGAGGAGCCACAAATTTCCTTCCACCCAGCGTTCCCCCAAGTCTCCCGATAAAAATGATACCTCACTTGTGTGGGTAGGCTTAGCGCCCGCGACAGGAAACGCCCCAAAGCGCAACGTGGACACATCCAAATTTTTGTAAGAAAACAGGAGGTGTTTTTTCCGAAGTGCCTCCCTGTAGATTTTGGCCTCTAGCTCAGCCGGCACCTAGGGAAACCTACCAAACCTGTGCATTTCTGAATACTAAAGACCTAGGGGAATCGAAGGAGGGGTGACTTGCGGGGCTCGGATCAGGTTCTGTTACCCAGAATCCTTTGCAAACCTCAAAATTTGGCTAAAAAAAACACATGTTCCTCACATTTCTGTGGCAGAAAGTTCTGGAATCTGAGTGGAGCCACAAATTTCCTTCCACCCAGCGTTCCCCCAAGTCTCCCGATAAAAAAGATACCTCACTTGTGTGGGTAGGCCTAGCGCCCGCGACAGGAAACGCCCCAAAGCGAAACGTGGACACATCCACATTTTTGAATGAAAACAGGAGGTGCTTTTTGCGAAGTGCCTACCTGTAGATTTTGGCCTCTAGCTCAGCCGGCACCTAGGGAAACCTACCAAACCTGTGCATTTCTGAAAACTAGAGACCTAGGGGAATCGAAGGAGGGGTGACTTGCGGGGCTCGGACCAGGTTCTGTTACCCAGAATCCTTTGCAAACCTCAAAATGTGGATAAAAAAACACATTTTCCTCACATTTCTGTGGCAGAAAGTTCTGGAATCTGAGAGGAGCCACAAATTTCCTTACACCCAGCATTCCCCCAAGTCTCCCGATAAAAATGATACCTCACTTGTGTGGGCAGGCCTAGCGCCCGCGACAGGAAACGCCCCAAAGCTCAACGTGGACACATCCAAATTTTTGAAAGAAAACAGAGGTGTTTTTTGCGAAGTGCCTACCTGTAGATTTTGGCCTCTAGCTCAGCCGGCACCTAGGGAAACCTACCAAACCTGTGCATTTCTGAAAACTAGAGACCTAGGGGAATCGAAGGAGGGGTGACTTGCGGGGCTCGGACCAGGTTCTGTTACCCAGAATCCTTTGCAAACCTCAAAGATAGGCTAAAAAACCTCACATTTCTGTGGCAGGAAGTTCTGGAATCTGAGAGGAGCCACAAATTTCCTTCCACCCAGCGTTCCCCCAAGTCTCCCGATAAAAATGATACCTCACTTGTGTGGGTAGGCCTAGCGCCCGCGACAGGAAACGCCCCAAAGCGCAATGTGGACACATTAAAATTTTTGAAAGAAAACAGGAGGTGCTTTTTGCGAAGTGCCTACCTGTAGATTTTGGCCTCTAGCTCAGCCGGCACCTAGGGAAACCTACCAAACCTGTGCATTTCTGAAAACTAGAGACCTAGGGGAATCGAAGGAGGGGTGACTTGCGGGGCTCGGACCAGGTTCTGTTACCCAGAATCCTTTGCAAACCTCAAAATGTGGCTAAAAAAACACATTTTCCTCACATTTCTGTGGCAGAAAGTTCTGGAATCTGAGAGGAGCCACAAATTCCCTTCCACCCAGCGTTCCCCCAAGTCTCCCGATAAAAATGATACCTCACTTGTGTGGGTAGGCCTAGCGCCCGCGACAGGAAACGCCCCAAAGCACAACGTGGACACATCCAAATTTTTGAAAGAAAACAGAGGTGTTTTTTGCGAAGTGCCTACCTGTAGATTTTGGCCTCTAGCTCAGCCGGCACCTAGGGAAACCTACCAAACCTGTGCATTTCTGAAAACTAGACCTCTAGGGGAATCCAAGGAGGGGTGACTTGCTGGGCTCGGACCAGGTTCTGTTACCAAGAATCCTTTGAAACCTCAAAATTTGGATAAAAAAACACATGTTCCTCACATTTCTGTGGCAGAAAGTTCTGCAATCTGAGAGGAGCCACAAATTTCCTTCCACCCAGCGTTCCCCCACGTCTCCCGATAAAAATGATACCTCACTTGTGTGGGTAGGCCTAGCGCCCGCGACAGGAAACGCCCCAAAGCGCAACGTGGACACATCCACATTTTTGAAAGAAAACAGAGGTGTTTTTTGCGAAGTGCCTACCTGTAGATTTTGGCCTCTAGCTCAGCCGGCACCTAGGGAAACCTACCGAACCTGTGCATTTCGGAAAATTAGAGACCGAGGGGAATCGAAGGAGGGGTGACTTGCGGGGCTCGGACCAGGTTCTGTTACCCAGAATCCTTTGCAAACCTCAAAATTTGGCTAAAAAAACACATGTTCCTCACATTTCTGTGGCAGAAAGTTCTGGAATCTGAGAGGAGCCACAAATTTCCTTCCACCCAGAGTTCCCCCAAGTCTCCCGATAAAAATGATACCTCACTTGTGTGGGTAGGCCTAGCGCCCGCGACAGGAAACGCCCCAAAGCGCAACGTGGACACATCCAACTTTTTGAAAGAAAACAGAGGTGTTTTTTGCGAAGTGCCTACCTGTAGATTTTGGCCTCTAGCTCAGCCGGCACCTAGGGAAACCTACCAAACCTGTGCATTTCTGAAAACTAGAGACCTAGGGGAATCGAAGGAGGGGTGACTTGCGGGGCTCGGACCAGGTTCTGTTACCCAGAATCCTTTGCAAACCTCAAAGATAGGCTAAAAAAAACACATGTTCCTCACATTTCTGTGGCAGGAAGTTCTGGAATCTGAGAGGAGCCACAAATTTCCTTCCACCTAGCGTTCCCCCAAGTCTCCCGATAAAAATGATACCTCACTTGTGTGGGTAGGCCTAGCGCCCGCGACAGGAAACGCCCCAAAGCGCAATGTGGACACATCCAAATTTTTGAAAGAAAACAGGAGGTGCTTTTTGCGAAGTGCCTACCTGTAGATTTTGGCCTCTAGCTCAGCCGGCACCTAGGGAAACCTACCAAACCTGTGCATTTCTGAAAACTAGAGACCTAGGGGAATCGAAGGAGGGGTGACTTGCGGGGCTCGGACCAGGTTCTGTTACCCAGAATCCTTTGCAAACCTCAAAATGTGGCTAAAAAAAACATTTTCCTCACATTTCTGTGGCAGAAAGTACTGGAATCTGAGAGGAGCCACAAATTTCCTTCCACCCAGCGTTCCCCCAAGTCTCCCGATAAAAATGATACCTCACTTGTCTGGGTAGGCCTAGCGCCCGCGACAGGAAACGCCCCAAAGCGCAACGTGGACACATCCAAATTTTTGAAAGAAAACAGGAGGTGTTTTTTGCGAAGTGCCTACCTGTAGATTTTGGCCTCTAGCTCAGCCGGCACCTAGGGAAACCTACCAAACCTGTGCATTTCTGAAAACTAGAGAGCTAGGTGAATCGAAGGAGGGGTGACTTGCGGGGCTCGGACCAGGTTCTGTTACCCAGAATCCTTTGCAAACCTCAAAGATAGGCTAAAAAAAACACATGTTCCTCACATTTCTGTGGCAGAAAGTTCTGGAATCTGAGAGGAGCCACAAATTTCCTTCCACCCAGCGTTCCCCCAAGTCTCCCGATAAAAATGATACCTCACTTGTGTGGGTAGGCTTAGCGCCCGCGACAGGAAACGCCCCAAAGCGCAACGTGGACACATCCAAATTTTTGTAAGAAAACAGGAGGTGTTTTTTCCGAAGTGCCTCCCTGTAGATTTTGGCCTCTAGCTCAGCCGGCACCTAGGGAAACCTACCAAACCTGTGCATTTCTGAATACTAAAGACCTAGGGGAATCGAAGGAGGGGTGACTGGCGGGGCTCGGATCAGGTTCTGTTACCCAGAATCCTTTGCAAACCTCAAAATTTGGCTAAAAAAAACACATGTTCCTCACATTTCTGTGGCAGAAAGTTCTGGAATCTGAGTGTAGCCACAAATTTCCTTCCACCCAGCGTTCCCCCAAGTCTCCCGATAAAAAAGATACCTCACTTGTGTGGGTAGGCCTAGCGCCCGCGACAGGAAACGCCCCAAAGCGAAACGTGGACACATCCACATTTTTGAAAGAAAACAGGAGGTGCTTTTTGCGAAGTGCCTACCTGTAGATTTTGGCCTCTAGCTCAGCCGGCACCTAGGGAAACCTACCAAACCTGTGCATTTCTGAAAACTAGAGACCTAGGGGAATCGAAGGAGGGGTGACTTGCGGGGCTCGGACCAGGTTCTGTTACCCAGAATCCTTTGCAAACCTCAAAATTTGGATAAAAAAACACATTTTCCTCACATTTCTGTGGCAGAAAGTTCTGGAATCTGAGAGGAGCCACAAATTTCCTTCCACCCAGCATTCCCCCAAGTCTCCCGATAAAAATGATACCTCACTTGTGTGGGCAGGCCTAGCGCCCGCGACAGGAAACGCCCCAAAGCTCAACGTGGACACATCCAAATTTTTGAAAGAAAACAGAGGTGTTTTTTGCGAAGTGCCTACCTGTAGATTTTGGCCTCTAGCTCAGCCGGCACCTAGGGAAACCTACCAAACCTGTGCATTTCTGAAAACTAGAGACCTAGGGGAATCGAAGGAGGGGTGACTTGCGGGGCTCGGACCAGGTTCTGTTACCCAGAATCATTTGCAAACCTCAAAGATAGGCTAAAAAAAACACATGTTCCTCACATTTCTGTGGCAGGAAGTTCTGGAATCTGAGAGGAGCCACAAATTTCCTTCCACCCAGCGTTCCCCCAAGTCTCCCGATAAAAATGATACCTCACTTGTGTGGGTAGGCCTAGCGCCCGCGACAGGAAACGCCCCAAAGCGCAATGTGGACACATCCAAATTTTTGAAAGAAAACAGGAGGTGCTTTTTGCGAAGTGCCTACCTGTAGATTTTGGCCTCTAGCTCAGCCGGCACCTAGGGAAACCTACCAAACCTGTGCATTTCTGAAAACTAGAGATCTAGGGGAATCGAAGGAGGGGTGACTTGCGGGGCTCGGACCAGGTTCTGTTACCCAGAATCCTTTGCAAACCTCAAAATGTGGCTAAAAAAAAACACATTTTCCTCACATTTCTGTGGCAGAAAGTTCTGGAATCTGAGAGGAGCCACAAATTCCCTTCCACCCAGCGTTCCCCCAAGTCTCCCGATAAAAATGATACCTCACTGGTGTGGGTAGGCCTAGCGCCCGCGACAGGAAACGCCCCAAAGCACAACGTGGACACATCCAAATTTTGAAAGAAAACAGAGGTGTTTTTTGCGAAGTGCCTACCTGTAGATTTTGGCCTC